>NC_056731.1:1662816906-1662969406 GCF_019279795.1 Protopterus annectens | reverse complement strand
TAAATTTATTGGTCATCCTACTGTATTCCATAGTACCAGAATACAAAAGTGACCACCCCTTTTCAATCTATTTTGCTGTTTTAAAAATAGTGACTCTCCACTAAAACTTAATTTTTTAGACAGGTAAAACTTAAGTTACCTACTTTCACATTTAACTCCTCTAGTGCACACTGCAGTATTTAGGATAAACCATTTTTTCATCTTACCTTTAAGCATCCCTGTGACTAGCACTTGCTCTAAATCCTGCTGGGAAGCACTAGGAAGCATTAAACTAACACAAGCACTCAACTCTCCTTGTTAATAAGGAGAAATTAATTGTAGGCACTAAACAGCCTATAACTGCAGAGTACCTTGCTAAGGTAAGGGAAAACAGCTCTTGTACTTTACAAAAAAAGCACCAAACCAGGCATGTTCAAGGGTCAGCTTCCGGTGATTTCTCCTGTCCACCTGGTGAATCTAGGCATACTGGGGCAATGCAGCAATTGTCTCATGTACACAGACAACCCTCTCTTCCTACCACCTTACACTACAACCTGCGAGAGATGCACTTACATAGCCAAACTGGAAGCAAAGCTCCCTCCACCCAAGATTGTGCTAGATAGTCAAGAGGAGAAGGTTAACACCTACACTACACCTCAAGCAACACATAGCCCTTCTAAACCCACACCACCAACAGCCTCACATATCAACACTAAACCCTCATATGAGGAGGCCGTTAACAGTAACCTGCCCAAGCAACAAGGACCTCCAAAGCTGAAATGCAAACACCAATCACAACCAAAGTGTCACATAGCTCACGACACCAGTATGCCCCCCAACAACAGCCCCTAAGGCAAGACAACATAACCAACACTTTAGTCATAGGTGACTTTATAGTCAGGCAAACTGATGTCTCACTCACCAGGATGAACAAGGAGAAAATTAGTCAGCTGCCTGTTGTGTGCCAGGATCCGCCACATAACGCATGCACTCAAGTCTCTCCACAACAAGTACAAATATGACTCTGTCATTGTCCATGTTGGAGTGAATGACTTGAGATGTACCACCCTGGACTACATGAAAAGAGACATGGAAGAGCTCTTGGATCATGTGGCCCAGGCAGGTATGACCCTAGCCCAGAGTAGCATCCTGCCTTTGCCCAGAATGATACCACAGTATAAGGACAAAATGATTGACTTCAACAATTAGCTAAGCTTCTGGTGTCATTCAAAAGGGATCCAGTATCTGTCTACCTGGGACGACATGATCAACAGACCATGATGCTTTGCCAGAGATGGTCTGCATCTGTCGCCCCTGGGATTCAGGTTACTGGCTAAGGCTCTTGCCACCCCTATACTGCCTTTCGAGGCACTCCTAAAAATGGAGAACATCGATATCTGTGCAATAACTGAGAACTGGTTCAAGGCTCCAGAGAGCACCCCTGCAATACCAGGCTAAAACTCTTACCACACTTTCTGGCCACCAAACCAGGACTGAACAATAAAGGTGGAGGAGTGTCCATATTCACCAAGGATATTCATGCCACCAGGCTAGTTGCCCAACACAATGCATCTGAAATTCTCCATATGCAACTAGCAATAGGTAAGACTGCAATCCAAATTGTAGTTTGCTACAGATCCCCCAACATGCCCCAAGATTCTCACTACACCTTTCTAAACGTACTGGAAAATATTAAGATACAATCAAACACCCTAATACTGGGTGATTTCAACTACCCTGCCATTAACTGGGAAAACTACTTGTGTACCAAGAACTTTGCCCGACAGTTTTTGGAATTCATAAATTCCAATGCCCTGGATCAATTAATACATAGTCCCACCAGGGGCTCCAATATTCTAGACCTGGTACTAGTTACCAATATGGGAAATCGATGCTCCACACCTATGATCACCCCCTCTTTGGTCAAGTCTGACCATAAGCTAATCACCCTTGACATCCACATCACACCCCCACCCCCCTCCAGTAAGGAAACCTCTGTAAAGAATTTCTCCAAATTCAACTTCATGCTACTCAAGTCAGAAGTGACAAACTTCATGACACCCATGCAGACAGGAAATTAAAGTTTGACTGCTGAATTCTACACTAAAGCACTGTACGTGCACATGCACTCGTGCATGATTCTCAAATAGAACGCTCTCCTCCAAAAAAAGAAGCCAATCTGGTGGTCCCCTGCCATAAACAAACTTTACAACAAAAGGAAGAAACTGTTGCAGTAAAGAGGAAAATCCCAGGCTGCAAAAAAACTCCCTTACCAGCCTCAGTAAGAAGCTGAGATCCCTCATCAAATCTTCCAAAGCTAGTTACAAAAATAAAATTGCCAAAGATTCCAAAGACAACAATAAGGCATTATATAGCTATGTCAAGAATCTAAATGGCAATGCTCAGATCTGCTCTGAGCTACAACAGAATTCCATTAAATATACTGATCCCAAGGATATTGCCAATATCCTGGCAGATCGATTCAGTGCCATCTTCGCCCCCCTCTCACCCCCTAAAGGGCCCATCTTAATACCAAAAGATTGTCAAATTCCAGTAATAATCACCACACAGGTGAAAACTGCACTCTCCAAAGCTAAGAATACAGCATCCATGGGACAAGATGACATCCTGGGCTGTGTACTACGTGAACTATAAAATGAACTGGCACCTCACCTAAGTGTCATGTTTAATCATAGCCTCACCTCAGGCTTTGTGCCAACTGAGTGGTGCACAGCTACAGTTATCCCACTCCACAAAGGGTGATCCACCTTGGATCCCGGGAACTACTGCCCCATCAGTCTGATGATCCTGACCTGCAAGACCATGGAACGTATTATCATGGAACTTATAAACAAAGACTTTGGCAACCGTCAGACACTGGACCCCACGCAGTTTGGGTTCGTGAAGGGCCAATCTTGTCTCCTGAACCTGATTGACTTCCTCCAGAACTGTGGATGAGGGAAAGGGGGTCCACACAGCCTATCTGTACCTTGTTAAGGCCTTTGACACCATCTCCCACTCTGGAATCATAGATAAACTTACTAAGCTGGGCATTAATCCCTTCATCACTTGATGGGTTGTCAACTGGCTTTCTGACAGAACCCACACTGTAAAAGTAGCAGACTCCAAATCCAGCTCCAGACAAGTGACAAGTGGAGTACCTCATGGTCCAGTCCTGGGACCACTCTTGTTTGGCATCTACTTCTCTAAAGTACAGGCCAACACTAAAGGACTCTGGCTAACAACGTTTGCAGAAGACTGCAAACTGGGAGCTATTATTGAATCCCCAAATTATGTGGATATTCTACAAAAGGGCCTTACAGAAACAGATGCTGGGTGCCATACCCATGGGCTCAAGCTCAATGCCACGAAATGTATAGTTATCCCCTTTGGGAAAAAATATGTACACGTGAATTTCCACATAGGTGGCAGTACATTAAACACTGAAAGTGTGAGGTGGACAGTGGTTTCAACTTCAATAACCACATCACCACAACAGTCAGCAAATCCTTCTATGTGGCACACCTCATCACTAAGGGCTTTTCATCCAGGAAAAAGGAAGGTCATTGTCCCACTGTACTCATCCCTCATTAGACCCATGATAGCATACAACCCCCCATTTGGTATGTACCTCTCAAGACATTTGCAACAACTGGAAAGGCTGCAGAAATACCTCACTAAAAAAATCTCAGGCCTAAAGCAGATGCCCTATGCTGACCATCTAAAAAAAACTCCAGCTATACTTGGTCATATATATATCGTTTACTCAGAGGCGATCTCTGCTTAACTGGAATTATATCTACACTCACTAACCTAGGTATAAATCCTTACATCACAAGATGGGTTGCCAACTGGCTCACTGACAGAATCCACACTGTAAAAGTTGCAGACTCCAAATCTGACTTCATACCAGTGACAAGTGGAGTACCACATAGTTCAGTCCTGGGAATTCTCCTGTTTGGTATCTACTTCTCTGAAGTACAGGCTAACACAGAAGGCCTCTGGCTAATGAAGTTCACAGATGACTGCAAACTAGGAGCCATAGTCGAGTCCTCAAATGATGTGGACATCCTACAGAAGGGCCTCACTGAGACAGATGCCTGGTGTCAGAGGCATGGCCTCAAGCTGAATGCCAAAAAAGTGCATTGTCATCCCTTTTGGTAAAAACTCTGTACCCATGAACTACCACATAAACAACAGTCTACTTAATGCCGAATGTGTGATAAGAGACCTTGGGACCCAGGTGGACAGTAGTCTCTCCTTTGATAATCACATCTCCACAGTAGTCAAGAAATCCTTCTATGTGGCACACCTCATCACAAAAGGGTTCTCATCCAGGAAAAGAGAGGTCACTGTTCCCCTCAACTTGGCACTCATTAGATCCATTATAGAGTACACTGCCCCTTTTGGAATGTACCTCACAAGACATCTGCAGCAGCTGGAAAGGCCACAGAAGTACCTCACAAACAGGATTACTGGCCTCAAACAGATGCCCTACACTGACCATCTCAAAAAACTCCAGCTTTACTCTGTAGCATATCGCCTACTTTGAGGAGAACTCCTTAAGCATAAGAAACAACCAATGCAGGCAAAGCTCCAGGTTCACAGACAGTCTTTTAATAAAACACAAAAGCGCTTTCACCAAATTCTTCTTCAGGTTGTTGTTGTTGTTGTGTCTTTCGGCTTTTCCCGGTTAGGGGTCGCCACAGCGGAACTCCTGTCTGCTAATGATTGGCAGTAGATTTTTACATGCCAAGTTGCCGGCCCTGATGCACAACCTTCAACGAAGGTACGCCCATTCACGCATGTCTCCACACAGAAGACGCTCTAGCTGAGAATCGAACAGGACAGCGTCTTAACTGTGAGGCGACAACACTACCGCAGCACCATCACCACAAATTCTTCTTCAGGTGTGATACAAAAAGTAAATGACTAAGGCACCATATTTAACTATTAAATTGAAGTCACATGGTAAGACAAATTACAGTTTAAAGCTACAATTCCTAACATTCATACCAACATAATTTAAAACAAATACATATATAAAAAATGCATCATTCTAAAAGCAAAAACAAACAAAAATTTGATCATAAAATGACATAAAAGTAAAAAGCACATATATGTATATCTAATAAAGAGATGCACTAAATATTCAGTCATGAAGGTAGCACATAATGTGTACCTAACCGCTCATTTCCTTTGTAGTGGTCTGGCTTTCAAAGTAGGTCTGAGTGGTATACAATCGTTCAAACCATGCCCTAAATTCACTCTCAATCTAATGATCCACAAAGAAAATGAGTGATTGGCTACACATTATATGCTACCTTTATGATCGAATATTTAGTGCATCTCTTTATTAGATATACGTATATGTGCTTTTTACTTTTATGTCATTTTATGATCAAATTTTTGTTTGTTTTTGCTTTTAGAATGATGCATTTTTATATATGTATCTGTTTTAAATCATGTTGGTATGAATGTTAGGAATTGTAGCTTTAAGCTGTTGTTGTTGTTGTTGTCTTTCGGCTTTTCCCAGTTAGGAGTTGCCACAGCGGAACTCCGGTCCGCTAATGATTGGCAGTAGATTTTCACAGTGTCGAGTTGCCAGCTCGATGCCCAACAGCACGTCCATTCACCCATGTCATTTGGAACATTAAGCTGTAATTTGTCTTATTATGTGACTTCAATTTAATAGTTAAATATGGTGCCTTAGTCATTTACTTTTTGTATCACACCCGAAGAAGCATTTGGTGAAAGCGCTTGTGTATTTTATTAAAAGACTGTGAACCTGGAGCTTTGCCTGCGTTGGTTGTTTCTTATCCTAGGATTTCTGCTTTTTTACAATGGAGGAACCTGGGGAGTAGAGGCTGTTGTTTTTTCATGTTCATAGGTTCATAGGTTCATCGGTAGGTACTAGGCTATCGGCCCAAGGGCCTACGTAAATCTAACCAACAAGGTTCCCTGGCTTACTCCACCCAAGAAAGTTATTTTTCTCTGCCACTATCGAGCAGAGACACAGAAGGGATCCCCGGGGTGTATTTCCTATTTTCCATCCACTCATCAAGATTTTTCTGTGCCAGCTTCTATTCCCCTTCTCTACACATAGTATAATTTAAGATCTTACTTATTAGCCCACATTTTATCCTCTAATCCTCTACACTTAGCACCCACCTACCCTCATAATAACCATCCTCCCACTGAGCCCAATCTCTCCCCTTACCTTCAACGTCACTTACCTTTTTAAAACCTTCTTTCAATGATTGATTCTTCTCCTATTGCGTCTTCCTTCTCTTGTCTCTATCTGCTCCATTCGCCCTGCGGGCTCACTCCACTCCCCTACCCTACACTCAATTCCCACCCACCCCCAGAGGCCCTAGACTTCTACCTCATAGTCACACCCTCTTTCCAAAACCAACAAATCAAATTGATCTATCAACCTAACCTTTTACATCACACCCTTCCTCCACATATCCAATCATAAACTCAGACTTAAAGAAATATAACCTACTCTTATATCTTTAATTCACTTTTTATCAGTCCTACCTATTTGTTAACTCCCATTATCTGACAAAGCATTATGCCCACTTTAGCTAAATATAATCCTACCAAAACACTTCTCATTGCTACACTTATAATTGTTCTCACCTCATCTTATCTCTTAACCTCATTTACACATCACAATATTTCTCATATTCACTATCCTTATAAACAAACAACCATACAATCGCTCAATGCCTCTCACCAGCATATAAATATAACTTTCACACCAAGCTAACTTCACTCAAAGTACAACAGACTAGCCCACATTAAATATAATAATATAATAACCAGGAAAGTTCAATATCTAATCAGTAATACACACAAATACTTTACTTATACTGAAAAGGCTATACTTAGAAGATGGAGATATCCACCCTAATCCAGGCCCAGCCAATGTCCATACCACTAACTCTCATACTCCATATCCCACTACCTCACTGTTCCCTACCAAACTTCCCAACTCACTCCTAGTTGCTCATTTCAATATCTGAAGCTTAAATAATAAAGTGGCCCACCTCCATGCTCTCCTGGATGTATACTCCTTTGACATCCTTTGCCTAACAGAAACATAGTTAAAACCTGGAACCCATGATAATGAAATCACACCTCCAGGCTATAAATACTGAGATGTGATCACAACAAAAGAAAAGGTAGGGGAGTAGCAATTCTATTCAAAGAAGGCCTAGTAGTCACCACTTCACCGTACAACCCTCCTTTGGAAAATAATGCTGAAATACTCATCTCTAAAATACAGATCAATTCTAACAAATCCATAAACATTATCTGTATCTATTTATCTCCTGGGAACAACATCACTACACTAGAGAATATACTTTGCTAAGTCACATCATCCTTCCCTCAAGAAACCATAATCCTAGGTGACTTCAATATTGACTGGAAGAGCATCAATACTGACCATCCTACTTCCCATATTAACCTTCATGGTTTCTCTCAAACCATTACCTCCCCCACTAGAATTAACAAACGAAATAAAAAAGAGACTACCTTAGACTGGATTCTTATAAACAACTTTCAACAAACTTATAAGGTAGCGACCTTCCCCGATGATGTAAGTGACCATTCTCTGACCTACATAATCAGGGAAAAGACTGATATTGCCCAACCCACAATATTTCACTCAATTCGGAGCAACAAACATTTTAACATACAGCTATTACAAAGTTAAATTACTGCTTGTAATTGGTCTCCCCTAAAAGCCCTACTACTTGAAGAGGCTGTCAAATACTTCAACTCTAAATTATTAACTATCCTAGACCACCATGCACCTAAGCATACCATTAGAATTAGATCACAACCAGCTCCTTGGCTTTCTAAAGAAACCAGGCAAAAAATCCTACTCAGAAACAAAACCTGGGATAGGTGGCGAAGTACCAAACTTATAGCTGATCAACAAGTTTTTAAACAACTGAGAAATTTGACAAAAAAAGCAATACTGTCAGATAAAAAAAAAGTCTACTATAAAATGCAGCAAACACAGCAAAATAATCCACAGAAATTCTGGGCAAGTATCAATAGACTCCTGAACCCTGGTCACTCCAGTACACCAAGCCCAACAGACACTAATCTCAAGACCCCAATTGAAATCGCTAACACCTTTAACACATTCTTTACTGAGGCCATACAATCCCTGGCCAGCCAACTATCCCTTGATAACTCTAGATTTCTTATCCCCAATAATAGCCCTATTCCCAATTTCAAATTACAACCCATCTCGACTAATTTTATCTTCAAACTCATCCAAAAACTGAAGCCTTGTACTCCTTCTGCTGACCAGATCCCAGCTGAATATTTGCAAAAAGCAGCTACATCTGTAGCCTATCCCATATTGATTCTTATAAATAGAACCATTAACGAAGGAACCATCCCAGACATATGGAAAATTTCTCACATTATTCCTCTACATAAAGGGGGTAACTCAAATGAATACTCCAACTACCGACCTATAGCTTTATTATCTCCTTTAGCTAAAATCATGGAAAGATGCCTTCATCTCCAGCTACTGAACCAGTTAATTCAGCATAACTTACTAACCAATACCCAGCATGCTTTAGGCCATTCCATAGCAACACTACTGCCCTTCTTTCTTTCACTGATTCTATCAACAGAAACCGTAATAATAACATTCTCTCCTCCGCTCTCTTTATTGATCTTTCAAAACCTTTTGACATGGTTAACCACCCTTTGCTTATAAATATACTAAATTCACTGTCTTTTGACTCACTAGCAATACAATGGTTCACTTCCTACCTCAGCAATAGGCAGCAAGCAGTGCTCTGGGAGAATAATCTATCATCCCTCCTGCCTGTCACCTTGGGTGACCCCCAGGGCTCAATTCTAGACCCTCTACTTTTCTCCATATTTATAAATGATCTGCATTTAGCTATTCCACAAGCTACTTGCGTACAATATGCAGACGATTCTACACTTATTTGTACAGCCAAATCTTCTTCTGAACTACAATCTATAACTCAGAAAGTGTTTAACACAGTAGAATCATGGTTTTAAAGCATTGTCTCCTCTTGAATCTCAGAAAAACAAAACTCCTGCTCTTTTCTTCTACCTGTAAGTCCACACCATTAGACTTCTCAGTCATCTCTAATAATGGGATCCTCATTTCTCCTGACTCCAATACGAAACTCCTTGGAATTACAATAGATAACAACCTTAACGTTGACCTTCACATTAACAACACTATAAAAAAGGTTAACAGAAGAATGGGCTCCCTATATAGGATTAGACCCTTCCTTACCTCTACAATTAGAACCACTATTGCCCAATCACTTCTAATCTCTATGCTGTTCTATGCCTCACCAATTTACACTAACCTAACTAAAAGCAACATGCTCAAACTAGCTAGCTCCTATAATAACATTGCCCAATTTGTCACTGGTAACCCCTTCAGAACCCATCACTGTCACAATTTAAAACAACTTGGTTGCCTTGAACTACAGAATCAGCTTAAATTTAACCAACTTACCATAGCCCATAAGGTCCTCAATGATCCAAACAAAACTCCAAAACTCTCCAACCTTATAATCCCCTATAAAAATCTCAATACCTTACGCTCTTCTGATAAACTATTAGTTAGCATAAACAAGTCCAATAACATGGCAGGTGACTCTCTCTTTTCAAACAAGATTGGCAAAAACTGGAACCTTCTACCTAGTGAACTTACATTACTTCCTTTCCTACCCCTCTTCAAACAAAAACTCAAATTATTCCTTAGAACACACTGGCTATGCCCTTGTTGTAACCCTGACTAGAATTTCATCTCTGTTTCTACCACTTCCCAGTTTCTACTCTAATCTAGACAATATTGTTTAGCATAAATGAAAAGTGAACAGTAAAATTTCTGTAACATTTAAGTATTTTACTCCTCTGTAGAGTCATGTCCTATTTTCTGTTTTTTTGTCATTTTATGTACAATACAACATATTTGATATAACTGCTAATTACTATTTTATTGTAATCTACTACCTAGTTACTTACTATTTTGTTAGCTATTTTACATAAATCTTTAACCTTGTTATAACTGTGGTTAGTTTGGAGCTTTTCTCCTCGGGCCTCTACTGAAAATGGACATATATCCAGTTAGACTAACCCGGTCAACAAATGTAAAAAAAAAAATAAATGTAAAATAAAAATAAATAAATAACTTTACTTGACATAGATGGGTAGCCTGTTCCATAGTATGATAAGTCTCTGGGACAGGAATCGATCCCTCCAGCATGTCCTGTTTATTGTGGTGACAAGAAGAAAATAAAAATGGCTTAACGCAAATCCAATCCACAAATGAATTTATTGTTGTTAGCGCTTTCATGCACTATACCTCAGTGCACTTCTTCAGACAACACAGCATTAAAAAAAACCCTTAAATAAAGGGTACAATTAAAACATAATTGTCAGCATGTCCAACAATTAGAACATCACTTAACTTTTAAAATGACATACTGATAAAAACCACTGATGCATGTAACCTGTTTATATGCAAAAAATCAACCAATATTTTTAACAGTACGTTAAATGCAATTTAAATAAAATGTATCTGAAACATTCCCAACAAATGAACTTAAAATAAAAATATAAGAAGAGAACAGTACATAGTATGAGACATGATTATCAAAAACATACTAACAATCTCAACAATGTTAGTTATTTAACGTTCCAAGGCTTTTAATTTAAGGAGACATTTAATAGAACAAACCTTATTAATACCAGGATAAACATAGGCATTAGTTTTTAACTGCCATAAAAGTTCTTGTTCTTCCAATTTTAAATGCCAAGGGCCACCTCTAGGGTTCCTGGGAACTTGCTGGACTACTAGAAATTTAAAACTATGAGAATTATATTCAAGTATATGCCTAGCTAATGAGTTGGTAATATTACCTTTTGATATAGCATAAATATGCTCGTAAATTCTCTGCTTCAATTGTCGTTCAGTTTTGCCAAAGTAAAATACAGGGCATAACTGGCATAAAGCTAGATAAACTACCCCTTGACTCTCGCAGTTAAATTTATTAAGAATACCATATCTTATGTTGTTCACATAAAAAATTACCTATTTGAATGTACTTACAATAATGACATCTACCACATTTATACATTCCTCTCTGTTGTTTGTATCGTCTATGTGGTAATTCAAACAATGTTTTCAAATTTGGGCCTCTCTTAAAAACCATAATAGGTTTTTCTCCTAGGGACTTGTTAAGTGTTCGTTGTTGTAAGATGATATCCCAATTATAATGTAAGATGTTCCCAAGTTGTGAGGATAAATCATTAAACTCGGTCAAGAAGCTGATGACATATTCTACGCTATCTATATTAGCCAAGGATACTGTTTCCTCATTATTAATTTCTCCAAGTTCATAACCTTTAGTTAAAAGAGGACCTAAGATGTTGTTGGATCTCTTGTCACTAACTTCTTTGTATAAACTTTTAATTAATTTTAGTGGATTTTAGGAATATACTTTCTAAGTGTTTACATTCTTGTTTGAAATCATCATCATTAGAACACATCCTGGATGCCCTAACTAACTGACCTTTTATTTTCCCCCTCTTCTGAAAGAAGGGATGATTGCTTGAAAAGTGTAGAAAAGAATTGCTATAAAAAGGATTTCTATATATTAGAGTTCTGAATCTCTTATGAACTAAATCCTTGTAAAGTTGGATATCTAAGAAGTTGGTATACAATTCATTGTACTGAAATGTAAACTCTAAAAATGAAGTAAAAGAAGCCATGACATCAATTAATTGTTCAGCATCACCTTTAGACCCCCTTCATAATAATTAAGATGTCATCTTGATAACGTGTGTACCAGACAACCTGTTTTACAAACATAGGGTGAGGGAATAAATAAGTATGCTCCCAGTATGCCATTACGGCATTAGCAAAGCTCCCTCCACATGGGGAGCCCATGGCAATCCCCGTTTTTTGTAAAAAAAAATTCACCTTGGAACATGAAGAAACTATTTTTCAAAATCACATCTAATAAAGAAATAATTAAATCTATAATTTCTCCTGAAAAATGTTTAATATGCAAAAACTCTCTTATCCATTCCATACGCAATTCTTGTGGAATTACCGTATAAAGATCTTTAATGTCTACAGTCAAAAACCCATAGGTGGCATCAAATGTAATGGTGTTAAAATGATGTAAAACATGCCATGAATCTCGGCATATTTGTGCCTCTGACTTAAGATCGTCTTTTAATTTATTATCGACCCATTTTGCACATGCATATGTGATGGATTTACATCCGTCTATAATGGGCCTTAAAGGAGGGTTTGACATATTTTTATGTAACTTCGGTACTCCAAAAATAACTGGGGTTAATGGTGCTGGCATAGTAAAATAGTGATAGCTATCCAAAGAGATGCTGACTTCAATAAAAAGGTCATTCGAAAAATTTTTTATCCTTTGATATGCTTGGTTAAATTCGTTTAGTGAAATTTTGCTATAACTAGAAGTTAAAAGCATATTACACATCTTGTCAACATAGTCAGACTCATACATAAGAATTGCCCCTCCTCCTTTATCCGGTTTCATCACACAGATTTTGTTTAATTTAATAAATTCAGTAAATTGCTTCACTTCATTATTAAGATTACCCTCAAAATGAGTAACATTGTGATAGTAATCAGTAATAACTGCTCTAAAATGCATTTCCGACATTTTTTCAAACAATGCAATGTTATGATCTAAAGGAGGGTTAAATGTACTTGTAACTCGTTCGTCGGACACAACCCCACCAGAATTACCAAACATGACCTTTAAATTCATTTTACGTGTGAATAACTTAAGATCACATAAAACACGTGGTAAATTTGGTCTAGTATTTGGTACAAAATTAAAGCCTTTAGCTAAAAGCTCTACAAAGTGTTGAGACATAGGAATAGACGTAAAATTGTACACATGAAAATCTTGGTTATTACTTTGCAAAATGTTCAACTGTCCTTGATGTTCCAAAGGAATTACCTCTTGCGTTTGTTGTTTTTCTTCCATTGTGGATGTTGGCTCCAGTTGGAGTTTTTCTTGGTAGATGTAACGTTCTTGTTGTTTCTGTAAAAACCCTAATTATTTCCCTGTAGTCCAACTTTTTGATTATTACGAAACTGTTGGCTTTGTTTGGAAATACGCTCACTGCATCTAATTCCGCTGTTAAAATTTTCATGGCCACCTTGAATAGAGTCCGTGATGTCATCCACAGGCGCGTCAATGCTAACGTCGTTGTCTTTGAAAACCGAAGACGCTCCCATGCTTAAAACTGTCTCCGGATGGTTAGGAGGATCTGGATAAGCACGATTATATTCATATGCTAGCTTATCATGATTAATTTTGTGTTTTTTAGTTTCCATGATTTTGATCAACAAAGCCTCAATGCTAGAAAATATTCTCCTATAATCAAATTCATATCTAGAAAAATTTAAATCGGTGGTAATGTCTCTGTCTAATTCATCCAATTGGCATTTCAAATCCGCCAATTGTTTTTCATATTGATCAATAAGAATATGCAGAAACTCCAAACCCTGTTTGTTAAAAAATTGGACTAACTGCAGGTGAAACTGAGTTTTTAATAACGCCTGATGGATATTTCCATTGGCGCAAACCTTTTGGAACGATTGCAAGTCTTATACACTCCTTGAAATATGAAATTTTAATTTGTAATTTTTTATATTTTAACAAACGTTGATCAAATTGTTTTAACCTCAAAACAGTATTATTATTAAGTTCATGCTGTTCAGAATTGTTAGTTGAAGCATCTTTATCAGTACCTTCAAAAATACTAAATGTACTGATGAAATCATTTAATTTCGGTAACGCGTTGATGTTATTATTCGTTGAATTTTGATTACTGTTCCCATTAATAGTAGGAACAATATTCACTCCATTATTAGGTTGATTGCTCTCATGGTTACTTGGTGCACAAACAGATACTGGCTCAATGTTGCTTGACAACCTAGGTGTAGCAAAAAGCATTGAAGTAGACGGGTTACATGTTGGAAAAAAGCCGGTATTAAAGGTAACACCAGGTTTTGGCCGAACTGCAGATTCAGTGTTCTTTGCCTGTTTGGACATACTCCTTGCCAGGTCATCGACTCGCTGAGTTAACTGCTGTATTAATGCTGTAAGATTACCCAATGGAATCCTCTTCTCGGTTGGGAAGTCCAGAACTATTGGGACTCGTATTGAACAATGATTGGGATTCTGCGTTGCCACTACTAACTGCCATAAAACCAACAGAAACCAAAACTGAAAAGAAAATAAAAATGGCTTAACGCAAATCCAATCCACAAGCGAATTTATTGTTGTTAGCGCTTTCATGCACTATACCTCAGTGCACTTCTTCAGACAACACAGCATTTAAAAAAAAAAACCTTAAATAGAGGGTACAATTAAAACATAATTGTCAGCATGTTCAACAATTAGAACATCACTTAACTTTTAAAATGACATACTGATAAAAACCACTGATGCATGTAACCTGCTTATATGCAAAAAAAATCAACCAATATTTTTAACAGTACGTTAAATGCAATTTAAATAAAATGTATCTGAAACATCTTAGGTCCTCTTTTAACTAAATGTTATGAACTTGGAGAAATTAATAATGAGGAAACAGTATCCTTGGCTAATATAGATAGCGTAGAATATGTCATCAGCTTCCTGACTGAGTTTAATGATTTATCCTCACGACTTGGGAACATCTTACATTATAATTGGGATATCATCTTACAACAACGAACACTTAACAAGTCCCTAGGAGAAAAACCTATTATGGTTTTTAAGAGAGGCCCAAATTTGAAAACACTGTTTGAATTACCACATAGACGATACAAACAACAGAGAGGAATGTATAAATGTGGTAGATGTAATTATTGTAAGTACATTCAAATAGATAATTTTTTTTATGTGAACAACATAAGATATGGTATTCTTAATAAATTTAACTGCGAGAGTCAAGGGGTAGTTTATCTAGCTTTATGCCAGTTATGCCCTGTATTTTACTTTGGCAAAACTGAACGACAATTGAAGCAGAGAACTTACGAGCATATTTATGCTATATCAAAAGGTAATATTACCAATGCATTAGCTAGGCATATACTTGAATATAATTCTCATAGTTTTAAATTTCTAGTAGTCCAGCAAGTTACCAGAAACCCTAAAGGTGGCCCTTGGCATTTAAAATTGGAAGAACAAGAACTTTTATGGCAGTTAAAAACTAGTGCCTATGTTTATCCTGGTATTAATGAGGTTTGTTCTATTAAATGTCTCCTTAAATTAAAAGCCTTGGAACGTTAAATAACTAACATTGTTGAGATTGTTAGTATGTTTTTGATAATCAAGTCTCATACTATGTGCTGTTCTCTTGTTATATTTTTATTTTAAGTTCATTTGTTGGGAATGTTTCAGATACATTTTATTTACATTGCATTTAAAGTACTGTTAAAAATATTGGTTGATTTTTTGCATATAAGCAGGTTACATGCATCAGTGGTTTTTATCAGTATGTCATTTTAAAAGTTAAGTGATGTTCTAATTGTTGGACATGCTGACAATTATGTTTTAATTGTACCCTCTATTTAAGGGTTTTTTTTTTTAATGCTGTGTTGTCTGAAGAAGTGCACTGAGGTATAGTGCATGAAAGCGCTAACAACAATAAATTTGTTTGTGGATTGGATTTGCGTTAAGCCATTTTTATTTTCTTTTCAGTTTTGGTTTCTGTTGGTATTGTGGTGACAAGGTTTTGGTCCCTAGAGCATGTAGCTCAGAGGGACTGGGATTTCTTTAGGTGTAGCATGTCCAACAGCTCTGGGTTTAACATAGCTTTATATGTTAGGCAGAGAGCACCTCAGAGTAGGCGATATGCTATGGAGTAAAGCTGAAGTTCTTTGAGGCGGTCAGTGTAGGGCATTTGTTTGAGGCCCAGTAATCCTCTTTGTGAGGTACTTCTATGGCCTTTTTAGCTGCTGCAGATGTCTTGTGAGGTACATTCCAAAAGGGGTGTTGTACTCTATAATGGGTCTAATGAGTGTCAAGCAGAGGGGAACAATGACCTTATTTTTTCCTGGATGAGAACCCTTTTATGATGAGGTGTGCCATGTAGAAGGACTTCCTGACTACTGTGGCAATGTGAATATGAAAGGAGAGATGACTATCCACCTGGGTCCAAAGGTCTCATCACACATTCTGTGTTAAGTAGATTGTTGCCTATGTGGTAGTTCATGGGTACAGAGTTTTTACCAAAGGGGATGACACTGCACTTTTTGGAATTGAGCTTGAGGCCATGCCTCTGACACCAGGCATCTGTCTCAGCGTGGCCCTTCTATAGGATGTCCACATCATCTGGGGACTTGACTATGGCTCCAAGTTTGCAGTCATCTGTGAACTTCATTAGCCAGAGGCCTTCTGTGTTAGCCTGTACCTCAGAGAAGTAGATACCAAACAGGAGAGGTCCCAGGATGGAACCCTGTGGTACTCCACTTGTCACTGCTTTGAGGTAAGATTTGGAGTCTGTAACTTTTACAGTGTGGGTTCTGTCAGTGAGCCAGTTGGCAACCCATCTTATGATGTAGGGATTTATACCTAGTTTAGTGAGTTTAGCTATAATTCCAGAATGGGGATGGTGTCGAAAGCCTTGGCGAGGTCAAGACAGGCTGTGGGAACCACCTTACCCTCATCTACGGCTTTGATGACTGCCTCAAAGAAGTCAGTCAGGTTCAGGAGGCATGATCTGCCTTTCACAAACCCGAACTGGGTGGGATCCAGAGTTTGGATGTTACCAATGTCTTTGTTTATGAGTTCCATGATGATACATTCCATGGCCTTGCAGACCAGGCTCGTCAGGCTAATAGGTCGACAGTTCCCGGGATCAGTTGTGGCTCCCCCTTTGTGTAGTGGGATAACTTTTTTTGTGTGCCATTCAGTGGGCACAAAGCCTGATGCGAGGCTATTGTTGAACATAGTGCTTAAGTGGGAAGCCAGTTCGCTCTGAAGATCATGTAAAACGCAGCCTGGGATGTTGTCCGGTCCCATGGAAGCTGTGTTCTTGGCGTTAGAGAGTGCAGCGTTTACCTGCATAGTTGTGATTGCAGGGACTCTGTATTCTTCCAGTATAGATATGGGCCCTTTAGGGGGTGGGGGTGGGGTAAAGTTAGCACTAAACCTATCTGCCAGGATGTTGGCAATATCAGTTGGTTCTGTAATTTTCGTGCCGTTGTGCTGTAACACAGAGCAAATCTGGATGTTGTCATTGAGATTCTTGACATAGCTATAGAATGCTTTGCAGTTGTCCTTAGAATTAGTGGTGATTTTGTTTTCGTAGCTAGCTTTGGAGGCTCTTATAAGGGATCTCAGCCTCTTACTGAGGCTGACCAGGGAGCTCCTCCACTCATGGGATTTTACTCTCTTTTGCAACAGTTTATTCCTTCTGTTGTACAGTTTGTTTATGGCAGGGAACCACCTGATTGGCTTCCTTTTTCTGGAGGATAGCGTCTTGGTTTTTTTTGGGATAGCACGATCCATGCACTCGTGTAAGTGCTTATAGAGTGCATTTGTGCAGGATTCAGCAGTTGTAACTGTATTGTCCATCTGCATGGGTGTCATGAAGTTCACCACTTTAGTCTTAAGAAGCATGAAGTTGGCTTTGGAGAAATTTTTTACCGTGGTTTCCTTAATGGGGGGTGGGGGCAGGATGTGGATATCAAGGGTGATTAGCTCATGGTAGGATCAGACCAACGAGGAGTTGACTTCAGGTGTGGAACACCGGTCACTCCTTCTTAATGTTACACCTTAAGAAATCCAATCCCTCCGAGCTTCACGCTCGAGACCTAAACTTTGTCACCACAATAAACAGGACATGCTGGAGGGATAGATCCCTGTCCCAGACTTCCTATACTCTGGAACAAGCTACCCATCTATGTCAAGCAAACTTCCTCATTAGCACTCTTCAAGAAAAATCTTGATGAATGGACGGGAAATAGGAAATACACCCTAGGGATCACTTCTGTGGCTCTGCTCGACAGGGGCACAGGAAATTAAGTTTCTTGGGTGGTGTAAGCCAAGGAAGCTTGTTGGCTAGGCTTACTTAGGCCCTTGGGCCGATAGCTTAGCACCTACCTATGAACCTATGAACATACAAGGCCATGTCAAACTCGTTGGACATGCTACACTTAAAGAAATCCTAATCCCTTAGAGCCACATGCTCCAGGGATCTAAACCTTGTCATCACAATGAACAAAGCATGCTGGAGGGATAGGTTCCTGATGCAGAAACTCCCCAGACTCTGGAATAGACTGCCTATACATGTCAAGCAGAGCACCTCTTTGGCCATCTTCAAAAGGAACCTTGATGATTGGATGGGAGATAGAAAATTCACCCCGGGGGTGCTAGACGGGGGTTCAGGGAAGTAAATATTGTGGGAAGAAATATCCAGGGAATTGTTATGGCTAGGCTTGTATAGGCCCTAGGGCTGATAGCCTAGTACCAACCTATGAACTTAAACCAATTTTTCAAACACTCCAAGTTCTGAGTGGGTCAAAATTCAGTCCATTCTCTTTCTTTTGAGGAAGGACAATTGGATGTGCTCGACAGATCACTAAGACACATACTATCACATAAAAATGGACAGACAATCCAGTAGACATATTCACTTCAGCTAGGAGCCATTTACTTTCATTTCAGAGCCCTGCCTTTTGGTTTCACTACAGCCCCCCCCCGGTTGTTCACCAAATGTATGGCAGTGATTGCAACTCCCCTAAGATTGCTGGGATTCCAGATGTTTCCATACATCAGTGACGGTCTCCTCATGGCTCCCACCAGGCATCTACTTACATGTGCCAGGGACTGTTTACACTAGGGCAATCCAGTTAACTATGACAAATCTCACCTCCTTCCAACCCAAACCCTGGAGTTGTAGGTGCTCATCTGGATATAGTTTTTCAAGTAGCTTGGCTTCCTCAATCCAGATTGTCCAAATTACAGCTTCAAGTGAAAAATGTATTATCTTCAGTCACCACCAACCATGCTGGTCCTTCAGTTTGTGGGGTCACTGGCAGCCTCCATAACCCTATGTCCCTCAGCAAGATGCTACATAAGAGTACTAAGATGGATTCTAGCAGCTGACTGGTCTATGAAGTGACATCCCATGACATCTCCCATTTGAAACACAAAGATCTGTCAACAGCATGTATCCTTTTGGAGCCCTGCACCAAATGTTTCTCAGGGTTCATTGCCTGAGGCCACAGTGACCACAGACACCTCCCCACTGGGGGTGGGGGCTTTACCTTGGACACTCATAAGTGCATAGGTGAATATTAGCCTAAGTGCCTTGAAAGGCCAGTTTAAGCCTAGCCAGTAAATTGAGGTAACTTTTTCTTAGTGAGAATCAAACCTTGTACCATTTGTTTATGAGGTAAACACCCTAAGCATTATGCCAAACTCTAGTCTAAGGCAAGTGGTCCCCCTTAGAGGCCAACCTTCACATCAATGTCCTAGAAATGAGGGCAGTCCTTCTAGCATTTCTGGCATTTCAAGACATCCTTCCTCAAGGGCCAATTACTATACAGATGGACAACATGTTAGTAGTCTGGAACATCAACAAACAGGGAGGAACCCACTCTCACCCCTTGTGTCAGGAGCAGTGAGAGTGTGGCAGTGTGTGATCTCTTCCAACTATTTTCTTTTAGCAATGTACATTCAGGGGAAGACTAACATTTTAACTGACTGATTGAGCAGGTCTATTCTTATGCCTCACATGTGATCCCTCAATCCTTCAGTGGCAGAACTGATTTCTCACCAATGGTGCTAGTCATACTGTGATCTTTTTGCTTCTGTCCACAATTCTAAATGCAGCAGGTTTTTTGCCTTAATCCTCCAAGAGCGAAGTCACTGAGGGATGCTGTTATCCATGATTAGCTCCCCCGGACTCCTTTATTATGCCTACCTACCTAATATGTTGAGCTGTTTCATTGTCTAAACAAGTATTTAGCAGTATGAATGCTCATTTGATATATAATCATACCTCTCAGCTGTCCAGATTTTTGCAGAATGTCCACATTTTTGCCTTATATTTTTGCTCAGTTCATCATAACATTTGTGATTTTCTGGCAAGTCATTAATGATGGAAGTCACTAAATATTGATAGACATTTGAGTTTCAGACTTCATGTCTTTCAGAAAATGCGTGTCAATGCAACACCCTTTATTCTATCAACTTTCTAAGATTACAAGAGCAATATTTAAAATCTGCCCCTGTGTTTGGGCATTTGTCCCCATTGCTTTTGGCTTTGTCCAAATTTCATGATGTAAGAAGTTAAGAGCTATGTAATAATGTTTTAAAAAGTTGATGAAACAGTATTTTGTGCAGAAATATTGCTGCATTTGTTGTTTTATTTCTTGTGGGATGTACTTTTTAAGTAATTTTACATCTGTAAATATTTTTGTTTATATATACAAAGTATGTACTAATAAATAATTAAATAAGGATATGCAGCTGCAATGTTTGGAGAACCAGGGCTATTTTGATGGCTATCTATGAACAGCAATGCTTCTGACTGTATCCTTACAAGCTGAATACTTAAGTATTAAATAGTACAAGGAGAACATAAGACAACAAAATATTAACATATCCATAACAGTGATTGTAATCATTTTCTCTAAGATGAGTCTACAAAGAGACAACTTGTTTCATGAGTCCTACTGAAACTTAAGGAGCTAATATCATGAAATGACACCTAAGGTTTTGTGCAGCAGGTATCAGTATATTACTTGGACATGGGAATATGTGTTTTGCATTCCTTCATAAAGGAAACATAAAAATACCTATTAATTAATTATTACCTATAAATTTTCTATGAATACTACTATACTGCTAATTGTGCTTACAATGTCAGTAGTCCAATTATGGTTAAAAAATGGCATTAAGGGAATGTTTTTGACTACACACAGAGTACATCATCACAGAGTTTGAAGAATGGCACAGTGAAAAAACTATGAGCTGGATTCACGAAGGCTTGCACGGAGTCTTAGAGTAGAGTAAGACTCCATGCAGCCATCATGTCCGACGAGCGATCCAGGAACAGCCTGCAGGGGCATGCAAGAGAGCTCCTAAAATGGGTCTTACACGGACAGGGCTGGGATATGCAAATTACCTCAATTGCAGGCGAAAGGCATGCAAATGAGGTAGATTTGCGATTCAGGAAACCCGAACCTGTCTGAGTAAGAGCAGTGTTATTTGCAGAAATGTACTCAGTTGATAACTGAGTACCGTTCTGCAAATAGCAAAACAGAGCCATGACAGCTCCAAATAAAGGTTGCATCCAGTGCAGAAAGCATGCCAATGGCCAAATATACGCCATTGGAAATGTTTCCTGATACAATATGAAAATATAAATAATTTTTTTTCAATGATTTCTGATGTTTAAGCGTAGCGCAGTGCCACACAAATGGGCTGCGCTCTAAAAACCCAGAAAACTAAAAATAAAAATCCACAAACGTGGATCTTATTTAAATTGTTAATGTACAATGCAAGGGAATGGCAGGCTGAAGACAACATGGCCACCGAGTAGAGGTTGCTTTGGGGGGAAGCTCAGTCTAAGAGATGTAACCAAGCATTAGTAGGCAATCCTATGTAAATGAGGGTTAGGATAGTGAATCGCAAGTTTACATAGCAAATGAGCACAGTCAGTGGAGTGTAGGAGTAGGATAAGGGGAGTAACAGAGTAGAAGATATGTGACATCACGAGGGGGGGTATGTAATTAAGAAGTGAAGCTCATTGGAGCAGAGTGGCATGTGTCTGCTGTCATTTACACATCATGGAAAGAGGTGTGCCAACAGGTAGGCTAGGGAAAGGCAAGAAATGGAAGGTGTATGCTGTGGATAACACCAAAGTTTCTTGCTGAGCGTGCATGCGCACGTGTGTGCGCCTGTAAACCCGAGGAAGACAGAGTGCACGCATGTAAGCGTGAGTGTGCGCATTTAAGCCGGAGTAAGCATGTATAATGCTGTTTAAAGAGTTGTAAGTGCATTTGCACTGGTGTGCACGCGTTTTAACCCGAATAAGCAAGTTTTAGTCCGTGTAAGTATGTGTGCGCACATGTTAGCTGCTGTGCGCGTTTGCGCTTGTGTGCGCGATGCTCCCCCCTGAGGAAACAGAAAGGAAAAAGGAAGCACAACAAATAGTAGGAAGCTACCAGGGAGTACTAGCAGAGCTAGCAGGTGAAAACAATCAGAATCAGGCAACTACACAGGCAGTACACTAGCCCAGCCCAGCATAGCACTTAAAACTCTGCAAACAACAGTCCATTATGTTTCTCACAACAGACACTGCAGTAAGCTAATAGAAGTGAAAACTGAAAAAGCTTTACTGAGACAAAGAAATGTTAGGGGCTGCCATTGCTGTTATAAGGCGACATATGCAACATGCTAAGGGTGGTGACAATGGAAATGCTGCTTTACAACCCACAGTGAGGAGATGGAGAAGAGTGTACAGGCCCAGGGTAACCTACCAGGGGCTGCATGAGCTGGAGATAGTGGAGCACTATAGAGTGGACAGAGACTTCCTGCAGAAAATTGTTGAGCTGTGCAGGCCACGCCTCACACACAGAACCAACAGAGGGGAACCCATCCCAGTGGAAACCAAGGTATGTGTTGGCCTAAGAATATTAGCAACAGGTACCTTCCAGAGACCAACTGGTGATATGATGGGGATATCACAGGTATCAGCATCCAGGGTACTGCACCAGTTCCTGGATGCCATGTCAGCACATGTCGGTGATCATGTATATTTTCCCAATTCCCGTGAGGTATTGGCCAGCAATATGCATCTCTTCCAGCAAATAGCGGAATACCCTGAGGTAGTGGGTGCAATAGACTGCACACACATATGCATCAAAGCACCAGCCGGCGTGTGGGGTAGGGTCTACTTCAACCACAAGGGCTTCCCCTCCATCAACTGCCAGGTCGTGTGTGATGCCCAGGGCATAATACTGAATGTGTGTGCAGGCTGCCCTGGAAGCTACCATGATTCCCATATCTGGCATCTGATGCAGCTGTACCAGACATTTGCCAATGGGGACATCCCACATGGTCACCTAGTGGGGGATGCTGGCTATGCACTGGAGCCATGGCTGATGACACCCATCAGAAACGCACAAACACCTGAACAGGAACGCCATAATGAGGCACACGCACAAACACGTAATGTAATAGAGCATGTGTTTGGGCTGCTCAAGTCATGGTTCCAGTGCCTGGACACATCTGGTGGAGCCTTGCAGTACTCACCAACTACATGTACCCAAATTGTCATGGTATGTGCTATGCTACATAATATGATCCTGCGAAAATAGCTGCAGCAAGACCAGCATAGGCCTGGGCCAAACAGCCCCCCACCATTGCCAAGGCCATCACAGGCAGAGCGTGACTCAGAGGAGGAACAACCTGAGCCTGCCCCAGTAGGCAGAAGGAGGCATGCCCAGTATACTTTGGCCTTGGCAAAGAGGCAACACATAGCACATACACAGGCTCAGTAAGAACTCTGGAAATGATACCTCTTTCTGACTCGCACATATAGTAAAAGGGATGCCTAAGTTGACACTACCTGCTTTCAAACATGTACAGGGAGTGTAGTATGTGCATCTGACATAGGCAGCCCTGCAGCACCACCTAAGGCATGATTGCCATGTGTTAAGCAATATAAAGAAGCGCTAAACAGCATTTACCACCATGTAGTATATGCAAACAAAATCGCACACACCAACTAGCACAACTGTAGTCAATGTTGAGTAATATTGGGCAATGTCCAGCAATGTTGTTGAATATTGAGCAATGTTGAGCCTGGTCTAAGTAGGGCATAGCTGAACAAAAGCCAACATGCTCATATTTGTTTAACTGGCCCTTAAGCAGTCTGGTCTGCTCACTATGAAAATATAAAGCAGTGATGGGCCTCGAACGCAGGATACTGTGCACTATAGTCAAAGTACTGAACCACTAAACCATGACAGTATTGCAGTGGTCAGCCTGTATGAAGGAATGTTGATAAGTCTATGCAAAGTATCTCATGGAAACCCTGCAGGCACGGCATAATCCCTGTCGAGTTATGACACAAAGGTGAGTCCTGCAGTAAGAACAGAACCTGACTTCCAATACACACAGTATAAATGTTAATATTGGTCATGTTCACACACATCAACAAATGTAGTGGACCTCAGATAGCAACATACTGAAAGGTCACACTGGGCATGCTCACACACTTGAATAAATGAGACAAATGTCAGGAAACAAAACACGGAAAGCCTGAACTGGGCATGCTCACACACTTAGGCCATGTCTGAGTACAGCAGTGGGCCATGCATATCTGGCAGTTGCATGTGTTAACCCAGGAACCTGTCACTATCCAGAAATCAACCCTGTGCACACAGTTATATGACAACAGACACATCTATAATATAGTGGAACCCTGTCATAATCAAATATGTTCTGCAGATACCAAAGTTGTTCATAGAAACTGGTAAAGCAAAGATGATAAAGACCTGCAAACAGTATCAGCAATAAACATTGTGCATCCTGAACATTAGCATAGGTTCAGAGGTCGATACTAGGCTATCTGCCCTAGGGTATGTACAAGCCTAGCCAGAGTGTGTTTGGCATTTGCAACCCTGTCAGATTATTACACTGTGTGTGTGAATAGTAGGTCAGACAAGATAGCCCATGTACGTTTAGGCTAGTGTGCCACTGTCTAGCAGGGACACAAAAGATATCCCAGGGGTAAACATACGATCACCCATACAGTCATCAAGATGTCTCCTGTAGGTGGTCAGTGGGTGGCTCTGCCTATGTGAAACTGGGATTACAATCTGGAGTGAGTGGAGGCTCTGGGATAAGAATCTGTCCCTCCAGCATGTCCTATTAACATCTGTGCTGAGGTATACATCCCTGGAGTGTGTAGCTCCAAGGGAGTCGGATATCCTGAGGTGGAGAATGTCCAGTAAATTTGGGTTGGGTATATCTGTAAACAACAGGCACACATCATATCCGAGTAGGTGGTAAGCGACTGAGTAGAGCTGGAGTTACTGCATCCAAACTGTGCAGGGCATCTGTGTGAGTCCCTAGATCTGCTTGGTGAGGAACTTCTGTGGCCAGTACAGTTGCTGCAGGAGTCAGGTAAGGTACACCCCAAATGTGGCATTGTAACCAAGCATGGTTGTGATGAGTATAGGGGCACAATGACCTCACTCGATCTAGATGTGAAACCATATGGGATAAGGTGGCCCACATAGAAGGTGTGTCCAACCACTTTGGCAACGTGAATGTTAAAGGCGACAGTACTAACAAGTCATGTCCCCAAACCCCTAACAATCCCTACCATATGTAATGGAGTACTACCTATGTGTTAATGTGTGGGCTTGTTGTTATTCCCAAAGTGGATGACTATGCAACTAATGGCATTTAGCTGTAGGGCATGGCTCAGGCACCAGTCATCCATCTCTGTGAGTCCTTGTTTGAGGATGCATGTGGCAGCTGGAGAGTTGATCATGGCACCCAGTTTGCAGTCAAGTGCAAACATGTTCAGCCATATTCCGCCTGTGGTAGCCTGTACATCAGACAAATATATACTGAACAAGAGAGGTCCCAGGACCAAGCCATGTGGGATGCCACGTGTAACTGGTGTAAAGTCAGACACGGCACCTGCAATTCTGACCATGTGGGTGCTATCCCTGATCCAGGTAGCAATCCATCGTGTGAGATATGTGTCCATATCAACGCTGGTGAGCGTATGCATAATGGCCCAGTGGGTTCTTGTGTTGAAGGGTTTTGCAAGGTTCAGGTAGGCTTTGTGGACAACCGTCCCTATGTCGATGGACCTGTTAACCGTTTAAAGAATACAAACAGGTTCAAGAGGCAAGATCTGCCCACAACAATGCTGAAATGTGTAGGACACAGTGTCTGTAGGTTCCCCATGTCTATGTGTATGAGTCCCATGACAATATGCTCCATAGCTTTGCAGAACAGGCTAGTTAGGTTTATAGGGCAATATTGTCTGTGGTCCATTGTGGCACCAACTCTGTGGAGTGGGACCACTGTCGCTGTATGCCATTCCTTGGGTACATATCCTGTAGTAACTCCGATATTGAACAGTGATGTAATGTGAGAGTTACGTCTGTCATGAAGCTCGTGTAAGATGCAGGCCAGGACACCGTCTGGTCCCATTGATACTGTGATGTACACTTTGGGGAGGGCAGCACTCACCTGTTACTGTGTGATGTCAGGGTGATTATACTCTGTTGGGATGGATAGTTGCTCCTTAGGGGGGATGGGGGGAGACATCTGCACTGAACCTGTTTGCCAGGATGTTGGCAATGCCAGTGGGTTCAGGGTACGTTTAGTCAGTATGCAGTAACTTGCAGCATATCAGTGAGTGTCCACCCAGGTTCCTGACATAACTGAAGAAGGCCGTGTGATAGTCCTACGTGTCTGGTGCAATTGTCCGGTAGAAGTGGCCCTTAGAAAAGTTCATGAGTGATTGTAGCTGTCTGCTAGTACAGATCACAGATGCCTTCCCAGTCTGGGATTGTGCTCTATCATGTAGAGGCATCCTGCTGACGTTGTACAGCTTATTAATGGCTGGGGTCTACCAGACAGGTCCCCTGCCATTGGAGTAGTGAGTCCTGTTGTTATTTGGGATAGCACAATCCATGCAGTCCACTAGGTGTCCATAGAATGTGTATGTAAAGGATTCAGCAGTGTGAGCCGTATTTGCCACTGTCTCAGGGTCTCTGAAGGATACCACCTTGCTTTGGTGATGTGAGATGTTGGCTCATGAGAAGTTCACCAAGATTACCCAAGATGGGTGTGTGGAGGGTATATGTATGTCCAGTGAGATACCTGTATGTTCTGACCTTACCAATGAGGGGTATATCGCTGGTGTGGAACATAGAGTCCCCATGTTGGTGATGATCAGGTCCAATATGTATTCCTCCTTGTGGCTGTGCTGACTGTTTGTGCCATAGCATATGAGTCTACAAATTGTAGCGACTGTTGGGTGAGGGTGTTGGGGCTTGAGTAGTATCCCCAGTCAATATTTGTGTATATGAAGTCACCCAATATAATGGTGTTTGTGGAGACCTTCATATTCTCCATAGTTCCCATGAAAGCCGAGTATGATTCCTGAGTTTGGGTGGGTGGTCTTTAGCAGACAACAAACTGAAAGGAAGTTTTGCACAATGGTAGTTGTATATGTATGGTCTGTGATACTTTGTGCAGTGCTACTAACCCAGAGGTGTGTGTATCTGTGATGTATATGGATACTCCCCCTAGTTGTGTTGTCTGTTCCAAGTCTTGTTGTCAGAAAGCATGGTATGAAACATAACCTGGTAGTGCTGGTGTGCATAAGTGAGCCTGAACCAGGCATCTGTTAGTGCACAGATATCACTATCCTCCATACTGAGGAGAGTCCTGAGTGGCTGCAATATGAGGGTAACACATCTGGTGTTGAGCAGCATTACCCTTAGTTTCATTTAACCTGTAATGTCTATGGAGGTGGGTTTGTCTTTTGAGCCCTGCTTAAAAAAGGCACTATGGTGGTAGCAAGAGCCTAAACCAGCATTCAAAAGTCCAAGGGTGACAGGTGCAAGCTGTCCATATTGAAGCTACGTGGCATGTTGAGCATGTCACCACAGGCTGACAGACACTGTATCCCCTATGAGCGAAACAAATTTGTTAGGCAACTGTTAAACATGATATGTTTGTCTGTACACTGTGACATCATAATTGGTGGGTGTAAGATGCTAGACAAGGTCATGGTCATACTGGCCTGGGCTACATGATCAGAGTGTTCCTCCATGTATCATGTCATGTGGTCCACGGAGTAATGTCTGAGGTTTTACGCACCAGCATGGACAATGATGCTGCCAGTCCTGTACTTGCTTTGGAGTGACCTGACTGTCTGTGTTATGTGGCAGATCCTGGCACCCGACAGACAGCCCAAAGTGACTATTCCCTTGTTAGGGCTGGTGAGTGGTATGTCAGTGTGTCTGACAATATGTGTCACCTATTACAAGTGTATTAGGTGTGTTGTTTAGCCCGAAGGGCAGTGACTGTGTGGCACACTGACATTGTGAACTTTGTGATATGTGGGTATTGTAGTGGGGTAGCAGTTGTGTGTGTGTCTGCTTTGGAGGTCTCTGCTGCTTAGGCAGAGTACATTTACAGCATCCGAGTATGTCTATGTGTGATAATGTGGTTTGAGTGCTGTCGTTAGAGGATATGCAAGACTGATATGTGGTGTGTGTGGTTACCTTCACCACCTGATAGACTATGCCAGTCATGGGTCGAGAGAGTTCAGCACCCTGTATGTCTCTATAGGTGCATCTCACACATATATATGAGTTTGTCTGGAGGAGGAGAGGGTTGTCTGTGTACATGAGGCAGATGTGACATTGTGTCAATATCACAATATTCACCAGCTGGACTGGAGAGTACATACAAAACCAACCCCTGGACATGCCAGGATATTATGATGACATACTCTGTAGCCTCATCACAAAGGATCAGTAGGGTGTTAAGTGTGTAAAAGAGTATAACAGGGATTAGTGCTCATGTTCGTTGGTGTTTTGTAAAGAGTAGCTGAGAAGGAGTCCAGACTGAATCATGTCACCTCCTTCAGCTATGTCATAAATAGCAATGTACACCCATATATGTCCTGAGTCAGGGCCAACTGTACCTGACTGACAATGCCGACATCCTGACAGACAGGCCCATATGTACATACCCACGGCCCACTGACAATAGGCCATATCATCATACCAGGAGATATCACATGTAGAATGGATGAGCAGCTACCCCCACTGCCAAAAGCATGGCAGCAAGTGGAATACATTGATTCCCAATATGTGTCATGCACAAACTACAGAACAAACAGATCCTGCACCTGAACAGTCAGCTGAGCCTCACCCCCTACACAGGATGTGGAACCGTTGAATGTGTCACAGCAACATAAGGCACTCCCCACAAGTGTTGGTGCACAACACGCCATGGGAAGTCAAGTCCAGTATGCCTATGAAGTCTGATCTGCAAGGTCATGGAGTCCATCATAGTTGCAGCTATAAACAGAGCTATTGGAAGCTGACATACACACAACCCTACCAACTGTTGTATGTTTATGTGTGGTCATGGTTCCCAAACATGCTAGACTGTTTGCAAGGCATCCACCCAGGACGTAAATCAATGAACACATCTACACATGTCTCAAATAGACTTTGAATAGTCCTTTATCAACACCCCAGACACATGTAGTATCCACAAAACCAACAAGCTGTGCATAAATATGTGTTGACATATGACGGAATGTCACTGTGTCCACAGATAGATCACACAAGGTAAGGATTATG
The DNA here is from genome assembly GCF_019279795.1 of Protopterus annectens. NCBI lineage: Eukaryota > Metazoa > Chordata > Ceratodontiformes > Protopteridae > Protopterus > Protopterus annectens. The sequence goes on along the minus strand of NC_056731.1, from coordinate 1,662,939,981 downwards.
AGGTCTTGTTCAAGCTGTTGACACCTGCTGACACACATGGACCATTCCTGGAATGGCATAAAACAAAGTGTACACACATCACCATGTCCAGACTGATGATGTCACCATCCTATAAATACAGCAGGAGAAGGGAAACCAGCCAGTAAAATAAATAGCATGCCGTGTTAATGCATCTCTCTCTAGTATCATAACATAGTTAGGTAGGGGTTTGAATCCTGCAAACAGTGAGTGTGTGTGGGGGTATGTGTGTATGTGTGCAGTTTCCTTTGAGAGGTGCTCCCTTTTTGGAAACTGGGAAAACGCACTAAAAGAGGTACATTCCTCTTTGGAAAGTCTGATGATGTCACCATCCTACAAATACAGCAGGAGAAAGGAAACCACCCAGTAAAGCAAATAGTGTGCCGTGTTAATGCATTGCTCTCTAGTATCATAATATAGCTAGGTAGGGGTTTGAATCCTGCAAACGTTGACTGTGTGTGTATGTGTGCAATTGTCTTTGAAAGGAGTGCTCTTTTTGGAGACTGGGAAAACACACTAAAAGAGGTACATTCTTCTTTGGAAAGACTGATGATGTCACCATCCTACAAATACAAACGGAGAAGGGAAACCACCCAGTAAAGCAAATAGCACGCCATGTTAATGCATCGCTCTCTCGTATCATAACATAGTTAGGTAGGGGTTTGGATCCTGCACACGCTGACTGTGTGGGGGTGTGTGTATGTGTGCAATTGTCTTTGAAAGGAGTGCCCTTTTTGAAGACTGGGAAAACACACTAAAAGAGGTACATTCCTCTTTGGAAAGACTGATGATGTCACCATCCTACAAATACAGACGGAGAAGAGAAACCAGCCAGTAAAGCAAATAGCGTGCCATGTTAATGCATCGCTCTCTAGTATCATAACATAGTTAGGTAGGGTATGGATCCTGCAAACACTGACTGTGTGTGTGTGTGGGGGGTGTGTGTATGTGTGCAATTGTCTTTGAAAGGAGTGCCCTTTTTGGAGACTGGGAAAACACACTAAAAGAGGTACATTCCTCTTTGGAAAGACTGATGATGTCACCATCCTACAAATACAGACGGAGAAGGGAAACCACCCAGTAAAGCAAATAGCGCACCGTATTAATGCATCTCTTTCTAGTATCATAACATAGTTTGGTAGGGGTTTGAATCCTGCAAATGTTGACTGTGTGTGTGTCACAGTTGGTCAATCAGGTGTGGGTTTTGTTTTTACTATGGTATGACATATTATGATTACAACAGTAAGTGCATTGCACACATCAGGTATCTGCGTGGCAAATATATATGTATACATGTCCCCTCAATCAGTACATAGGTGTGAAGCCTGCATACTACATGAATACATTTGTTTCCATTGACAGGTTGTGCCGCTGCTTCTCAGATCGTAGGTCACATATGTATGTATGTGACAAGGCTGTTCACTGTCGTGTTCTGTGGCCAAGGTCATCTGTGCCACACACACACACCCATGACAGTTACTTAGGAGTAGTGTGAGTGACGGTATACGCCTGGGGTATATGTCAGACATGTTCATACACAACAATGACTGCCAATAATGGACAGTCTTTATAGGTGTAAAACTGCCTTGTGGATATGCATTCAGGCCTCTAATGTCTTATGTGATACACCTTGGGACTCCACAGTACCTATGGATATGTGGATACCAAGGGATACATGACATAACATGAGGCTGTATGTACACATTGGTACCCAACATACATGTTGAGGGCTACCACCTGTGTGGTACTGACGGGATAGTATGTATAGTACATGAGGATGACTATGCCATAGTCGGCTTACTGCTATACAGCATGTATCAGACAACAGGTATCTGTCTGTATGGTGTAGGATATGTGTCCCATCCAGGAAATGCATTATAGGCCAATGCATGCATTTCCAGATTTGGATGGACACATCCCTAGTGTGTTTGCATGTACATAAGTGGACTATATGCCAAACAGGTGTGGTCACAGGAATGGGTGGCGGCCATTACCACTGGTTAGTGTTATAGTGTAGCACCAAAAGGATCCAACTGTTACTGAGTTCCCTACGACTGTGTGTCATTTGTCAGGACATTATCCAATGATTGCTTATAGTCATGCTGTTGAGGCTGTGTATACTACCAGACTGCAAATCATTGACAGATATTAACAATATCACCCACAGCATAGTGTCAACCCATGTCATACACACATGTCTACCCATGCTAGTACATAATTGCAGTAGAATGCATACTGGCCATTGAAAGATACTATGAGATGTTAACAATGTGTACGACAGGGTATGCCACACGTCCCATGTGTCCACTATGCACGTACATGCAGACAGTGTGCACCCACCATGTTCACAGATGTACACTTGCTAATCTGTACTGCACACATCACACATGTACTGTCCACTCACTAACACATGCTGGCAACACATTACACTTCAGCCAAGTGGCACATGGGTGGACAATACATACTCAGACCTAACAGTGGTGTAAACAATGCTACATTGACAATCAGAGCTTTGATGCATAATGTCTGCTCAGATATACCTACAAGGATGTCATTACACTTTCCTGTTGACAACTTATTAATATTGCTACACTGCTATAGTGTCACCCTGTGCATCAGCACCATGTTAGCCTGTTCCTCCATCAATGTTACATATGACAGGAGGTGACACAGGTATCATCATATGCACAGGGTGTTTTGTTGTTTGCCAGAGCCTGACATTGACCCATCCAATTGACATGTCTGTATGTGTGTGTGTGTGTGTGTGTGTGTGTGTGTGTGTGTGTGTGTGTGTGTGTGAGGGACAACAGTACAGCATGGGCCAATGTTGATGTAATGTGTGTGTGTGTGTGTGAGCCCTAGTTGTTTGGTTAATGTGTGTGTGTCTGCATGCACACAGCTCCACCATGTGGCTGCCATATACGGTAGGTTGTGGGACAGCCACAGACTGTACCTGCTAGCCTGTACAGATCACTGTCCCTGGCCACGGACAAAGTACCTGTGCCTGGCAGGGGTGCTATGGACAGTATTGGGTACCAACCCTGACTGGGTACTGTCATCAGAGGCAGAGGTATGACGACTGGACCCATGTCCCTGCTTGGACTGGCCAGAGCCACGTGCACATGGTCTACTGGGATGGTCAATGGACAGGCCAGCCCCAGCATTGCTGGGGCTGGTACTGCCACTACGGGAGCGGCTATAAACTGTGGGCTGTCCGCGACCACTGCCAGCTGTTGCTGTTGCTGGCATGCATCCTTGTCGACATTGCAACCGTCCCGCATGGTCCTGGCTCATGGAAGACATATTGTGGAGGGCATCTAATGTCTCCCGCCAACGTCTATCAATGACCTCAGTGTAAGTCCGGATGGCACCGGCAAGGTCACGGATGCTGTCATTGATAGCGGTGTAATGTGCCCTCTGTGCCCTAAGTCCCTGCCTGGTGTACCGTTCCATACGTGCCTGAGCCTGCATTATAGCCCAGAACATACTGGACGTCGTAAGACCTGTGAGGGCACACCTGCCAGGGGCAATACGACCAGCGGTGCTCCCCCGAGAACCCCTGGACATCTGCCTATGTGGTACCATTCCAGGAATATGGCTATGGCTGCTGTGAGGGGATGCAAGTGCCATGGGTACCACACTCTCCTGGTCAATGTCAACTGTATGCTGTCCCTTGCCTATGGCCATTGGTGGTGAGGGATATATTGACAGTATGAGTGTCCGCATAGATGGGGATGAACGCTGTGTACTGTCGATTGGCGGACCAACGACAGACCCTGTCAAACCTTCCTGTGCCAAAATACATGTCTCATCATCACCACTATTCATGGCAGTGGCTTCAGATTCCCTGCTGCTTGCGGCCAGCCCTAACTCAGCACCTGTGAGAGGAAGACAGGAAACACACTTTACAGTCTGCACATGAACACATGCACACATGCACACGTGCACACATGAACACGTGCAAACATGATCACATACACAAGCACACATGCACACATGAACACATGCACACATGCACACGTGCCCACATGCACACATGGACACGTGCACACATGAACACTTGCAAACATGCACACATGCACATGCACACATGAACACATGCAAACATGAACACGTGCAAACATGCACACATACACATGCACACATGCACACATGCACACATGAACACATGCACACATGCACACATGTACACATGCACACATGGACATGTGCACACATGAACACGTGCACACATGAACACATGAACACATGCACATATGAACACATGCAGACATACAGACATGCACACATGAACACGTGCACACATGCACACGTGCACACAGGAACATGTGCACACATGAACACATGCAAACATTCACACATACACATGCACACATGTACATATGAACACGTGCAAACATGAACACGTGCACACATGAACACATGAACACTAATACACTCCTCACTACAGCACATACACACACACCAGCAATCCAAAACATACTCTATAGTGGGTGAAGGTGGGTGTCAGTATCACAAGGTAAACAGCCACCACACATGTGTCAGCATGCAGAATATGTGTTGCACAAGGCCATGCAGTGCAAGTGTAGATGCCCCTATTTAATGGCAGCATACATGCCTTTGATGCAACTGTGTAGTTCAGTGATTGGCTACACCCTGGAACACGGAGTGTATATGGACACAACATTGCTCTGCTGGTATTATCAGCTCTGCAATGCCTTGTGCACCATCACTCACAAGTATACATGCCATGGCTGCATGTGTTATCTGTGTGACACATAGATATCCATGTCTGAGTACAGTGTCTGTGTCCATAGCAGATAATAGCAGGCACGGGTGTAGCACATGCATGCTATGTACACACACAGGATGAGTGGTGCATGTTGACGTGAAGGAATCCCAATGCTCGACATGGCCAGTGTACAGTGGTTATGGTGAGTGTGGGACATATTGCAGATATGTTGGTGCCAGACATGGCATGGCATGCTACATGACTGCAACATCAAACACCACACATACCCAATGTGTGTTAGGTGACCTATACACCCACTAGCATTCCAGGACATATATGTGACACTTTGGATGGCGACTGCTATGCATATTGTGTATACTGGCATTTTTAAGCACACACACAACATGCTATGCATGTTGTGTATAAGTGCATATGTTTGCACACACACAACATTGAGGTGCAAAGCAATGACTGCTATGAGTAGTACTGTGGTCACTGTAACTGGATGGGGTGTAGTACCCTGTGCCATCATAATCATGCATCTTGTGGTCACTCACAGCTACTAATGTGTGCAAGACCACCACCTAGCATGCTGTACTTGAACTGCAGTGCCGTGGCTACGTTCACAATTACACAGCCACCTTGTACATGGGTGTGTGAGGTGCCCAATAGAGAGCATTGCCTAACATGTCTGTGTTATGTGTTGCAGGGTGTTGCACAGCCCCATGATAGGCCTCCACCCCTGAGGTACATCATGTGTGTGTGCATGACATGTGGAATACTGAAGTATGACCTTACAGTGGGTGTGTGGTAATGCCAAATGTAGCATGTTTTCGTGTGCTGCGTATGTTAAACGTGTTCTGTTGTGTACAGCTGTAGCAACTATGCATATCCAATGTGCAGTACAGTGTTGCCACAATTGTGTCTGCTGCACTGTGCATTGCATGTGATTGAGTCAGCTACTGACTTTACTGAGATGATTGATGTCTCACAGCAAACATGCACAGCATGCATTATGCGTAGGTGTGTTACGTGTACATGGCCTACACCTCACCTATGACATGCACATTTCATTACCATTATTAAAGTGTTAACACACTCACCAGCATGTATCATCTGCCCTGCTGTCACAACAGAGGGACCTACAAGAATATGACACAGTTTGTCAGTGGCCACAACTGTGGCATTGCTACTGTGAGTGTGCTAAACTATAGTGGAACAACAGTCAACAGTCACAGGTGTACAAATACTATTCCAAATATCAGTACTGCACATGATAGGCAGCACAACTGCTAAACACACAGTACGCATCTCACATATGCATATGCTAACTATACAGGTAACGGTAGTCTACAGCTAGGGCATATTACCTGCATGCTCCATGTCATCCTGCTGTGTGGCTCCGGCCTCCACAATGACACATGTGTAATGCTGTTGCTGTTGTAGGCCAGGGGCCACCACGCTTAAGAGCAGCTCCTCCATTCTGGTGAAGGGGGGATGTATGGCCGCCCCACCACCTGTGGCAAGCTGTTGCCTATGGATATCAGATGCTCGCTGCTGGATATGTCTAATTAAATCACTGAAGTGATGGCGTACCTGCTCATATGTCCGGTTATGCATGTCTATGTCATTTACCTGGCGAACAAGTTCTTGCCACAGTGCAGTACGCTCATGGTGGTGCTGGCTGGCCCTGGGAAAAAGCAGGTTATAGTACTGCACCAGGCTGTTCTGGATTTCCTGCTCCTCCACAGCTGTGTACAATGGATTGTGTTGATGAGCCATATCCCTGGAAGACAATTAAACAATATGTGTGAGCAAGTCATGTGGCACACTTAACATTATGAAGTACAGATATCACTTAACTGCCATATATAGCATCTATCTGTCTATCAGAGGATACACATGTTCAATACCACATATCAGTGCTCATCCCACAACTGGCTGACAGTGCCTGCCACACTCCATTTCACAAACCAGTATACACCAGTAGTCGGCACACTATTTGGGATACAATGCACGACCTTGCCCCGGGGGTACATATCAAGCTAATGCATGAAGACATATGTCATCCAATGCAATGAATGCAATGTACATTTACAGTATTACCAGTAAACCACCCTAGTCTTTGATGCCATACCCCTACCTAACATATGTGCACGGTTGTTAATATAGCTGGCATACTGCTGTAACAGAGTATACATGTTGCTAGGTACACACACATACCCTGTAACACACATGTGATTGCGGGCATGGTACAGGCATCATTACACACACATCAGACATACATACAACACACAAATGTATGCCGACACAGATGAGCATTACCTGTGTACCTTATAGTACTGTGAGCCCCTACTTACAGATACCTATGCCTGAGGTATGTAATCTGTGCAGACTACAGGAAACACACAGGAAAGTGTTACCAGGGAATGTGAACATACACCATACTGTCCTAGTTAGGCCTACAGCTTCAGGTAGTACAACAGTTCATATGTGAGCTGGATTCACCAGCAGTACCACTTACTGAGCATACATGTATTGCTTCAGACTACAATGGGACACCACAGTCGTACACAAGGAACTACGTCACAACATATGCCATCCTACTATGTCTGCATCCCAATGACTGACGCATCTTTCTCTGGCCTCACACCTAGGACACACACCACCATGACAGACACAACCTCACACTAAGCTAACACACCTTTACAAACCTTGCACACAGTTACTGTCACACTCATTCCACCTCACATAGCAGGTATTGCACTGAGTACATGTGTGTGTGCATTGTGTCATAGGTAGGTAATACGCTATTGGCCCTAGGGCCTAGAGCAGCCTAGCCATATGCTACCCTGCCCTTTGACACGCATGTAATGTGATTTCACTTGCTCCTGTCAACCGGATATACAGAGGTGACTCAAAGGGCATATTACCAATCTCCAAATCAATCATCAGGGGTATGTATGACATCTGCTAATGAGGAGCCTTGTTTGTTAATGCTGGGTGGTTCAGCCCAGAGTATGGCAAATTTGTGGATAGGAACCTGTACCTCCAGCATGTGCTGTTTAGTGAGGTGACAAGGATTAGGGCCCTAGGTCATGTAGCCCGGAGGGATTGTGAGGTGTTGTCATGGTGGTTGGCCGACTGCTATGGGTGTGACATACCTCTGTATGTCCGGCAGTGGTAACCTCTGGGTGGGCGGTATGCAACGCACTCTAGCTGTGGTTTTATGAGTCAGTTTGCATAGGGCATGTATTTGAGGGCAGTATTACTCTTTGTTAGGTATGTCTGTGGCCTTTCCACTTGCTGTAGTTGTCATGTGAGGTACATACCACATGGGGCATTGTGATGAGTAGAGGGGAACACCAACCTATATTTCCCTAGATTACACACCTTTTGTGATGACACGTACCACGTAGACAGATCACAGTACTACTGTGGCACTGTGATTATCAAAAGGGAGCCTACTGTCCACCTGTGTCCCATGTTCCCTTCTGACACCTTCAGTGTTAGGCAGGCTACCACCTATGTGGTAGTTACTGCATAAGGTGCTTTGGAATGGAGTATGGCACTGCAGTTTCAACACTGGTGTTCAGTCCATGCCTTGGACAACAGGTACCTATTGCAGTACATATGACCCCATGTCTCCCTCACTCTCTCTCTCTCTCTCTATATATATATATATATATATATATATATGTATATATATATATATATATATATATATATATATATATATATATATATATATATATATATACATACATACATATCTATCCATATCTATACATAACTATACATATCTATACATATCCATACATATCCATGCATATCTATCTATATCTATATATATCCATATATATCCATATATATCTATATATATCTATATAGCTCCAGATATATCGATATATATCTATATTCATCCATATATATTGATATATATCTATATTTATCCATATATATCTATATATATCTAAATATATCTATATCTATCTATATATGTATATATGTATATATCTATATATAGATCTATATATCTATAATTCTATATATCTATACTTCTATATATCTATATATGTATATTATCTATATATATATCTATATATCTATATCTATACACACACACACACATATATATATATATATATATATATATATATATATATATATATATATATATATATATATATATATATATATATATATATATATAGATATATATAGACACATACATCTAAACATCCATTGCTGTACAAATAGCTGTACATATAGGCACATACACTGGCCACCTTTCATGGTGGGGATGTCAATTATGCAACAGTTGTGAGACATACGGTTATGTAATACTATTGCACAATGTTGTGCAGAATGCATTCTGCTGTCCTTAGGCCGTATAGCTGTAGCAGGCCTCACTGCCTGTAGCTCAGTCCCACAGCGTTTAATCACCACATGACATATACCAGCACTGCTTGCTGTCTGCAATGCCACACACTACCACCTACTTACATATGTGCACATAGCAGCCTTCAACAACATACATATGTCCAGCCTTCACTAACAGTTGCAGTATGTCCCTTGCCCTATGCAAATGTGCATGTACATATAGATACAGACTGCTGCCACATATGGATGATTCACAGTATGTAGAGTACCCTTCAGACACATAATTCGGATGTCAGAAAATACATATCTGTAGCATACCTTACCTTTGTATTCCCCACCTCTGTCTGTTGTAGGTTTATTGTTTATTATTTTTTTATTATTTTTTTTTTTGTTTTGGTTTCCTCTGTGTGTTGGTCTTTCTTTTCAGTGTCTGTCTCCTACTGCCTGTTTGTATTCATTTGTCTGTCTGCCTGTCTGTCTCTGTCTGTCTCTCGCTTGCGCTCTCTCTCTCTCTTCTCCCAGTTGGTGCAATGATATTATTGCATGTGTGGACAGCAGATACAGGCTGCTTTTCTAGGTATCTGCACATGTGCATGTGATGGCCTCTGCACCAATTGGTGCCCACCATTTAGTAATTGCATGCAGCCTGCTGTGTGGTAATTGCAGTTCTCACTGTGATTTCAGGACACTGCTATAAAATGATAGGTTAGGTAGGCGTAGCCCTTTCAGTTTTGCAAGGTGGGGACCATGCTTGTTTGCTGTGGACACTGTTGTCTCAGTCAGAAGGTTGGTATATGTCTCATATCTGCAGCTGGGTTGTAGCCATTGGAATGCATGTTGTACTGACACCTGACTGTTGCTTCTTCCAGTACACTCTTCTCAGTATGTAGGTTTACTCACACCTCCTAATGCTAACACTAGAGACATGGGAGTATGTACTTTCTTTTTGAATTAGAGAATTAACTGGCATACAACAGTAGTTATTGCAATTTATTCATATGGCTTTCCTATTTTCCCTTTACATTCACTCATTGTAATGCATGTTATATTTCTTTCAGCACCAAGTTATTGTGTATCTGCTGTGGCTTAGTGGTACTTCATGCAGACTGGTGAGTCCAAGGTCTGGGGTTTGAGACTGACAAGGGTATTTTATTTTGCTGCTGAGCAGTACAAGGGCCCTGTCATACAGAGTGAATAAGGCACTTTTAAGCAGTTGTAAGCGGGTTTGCGCGACGCTTAGCGATGCTTAGCTAAGCTAAGCTTAGCTTAGTTTATTTTATTTTAGCTTTACTAAGCTAAGCTTGGCTTAGCTTATCATATCTTAGCAATGCTAAGCTAAGCACACACATGCGCACACTGGTGCAAACCTGCCTACTACTGTTTACAAGTGCTCACTCCCGCTAACCCCTGCACTCATTTCTTTGACAGAAAAGTAAATGGGGAGATAGGAATGTGGTGATAAAGGGTGCACTAAGAGGGGAAGACAGTAGGGAAACCATCTCGAGATGTACAGGATGGGTGTGGAGAAGGTCCATAGCTGCCCATTTTTTTACCAGCAACAGCTGTGCATATGCAATACATTAGGAGGGATATTTGAAAACTTCCACCCCTGAGAGAGGGGTGAGGACAACTAAGTATGTTGTACTACCAATTATGAATATCAGGCACATGCACTATTTGTGAACTGCTATACTGTCATTAGTACATTACTCACATCTGAACAGTTTGTGGTTTGTTTGTGTTGACATTGGCACAGTCTGCTCAGGACAACTGGACATAATTCACTACTGTGTATGCCTACCTACACCCTTGTTTGTGCCTGACTACACGGGTATATAGTACCTTTGGGTAGGGGTGCAGAACTGCAGAGTGCATTATTTATTATCGTGTAATGTTTATCTTGCTGAACATGCAGAGTTGCTGTGTACCTGTAAGTATATAAAGGCAAGTAATCTGTCTGAGTAGCTCCCACCTGTGGACATATCCAGATGGTAGTCAGAGGTTAGCCTAGTATTCATTGACTGTGCACCACACCAGTCTTTTCAGCACCTGAACAATGGCATTGTCACAGGTGGTTGCTAGCAGTACATGGCTACATCCTTTGATATTTCTGTGTTGTACTCCTACATAAAGGTATGCTTGTGGAATTCATTCTACAGCTATTCGCAGCATGTGTAACAACAGACAGGCTGATATGCCTGTGTGTTTCTGACTCTTCCAGGCCTCAGATACTCTCAGGTATATATTTGAACAGCCTCAGGGAAAGGTACATATCAGTGGGATACACCTGTGATATATTTCAGATATTTTGCAGTTGTGACTTTGGGGGATTCTGAGCATATGTATTACTACACCTTTTCTGACATGCAAGCAGTGTCTACTCTCACTTATTAACATTTATCATTAAGTGGGATTCCCCACATTTCTGCCTACTGTTACTACATTTCACAGGGAGTCTGAGGGGCACAGCTAACATCTGTTTTCAAATCAGGGACATCCCTGTAAACCAGTCACAGTTGGGGGGTCTGGCCTCTGACCTATTCAAATATGCCAGTGTTTATCCTGCTCTGATACTGTGTGGGGTTTGTAAGGTGCTACTGTAACATTATTCCCTACTAGCATGGCTGGTTCTCTTTTCACAGTCATATCATGCAATTCCACAACACTTGCTGGTTAAGGGCCACCGAACATGGTTTGTGTTATGCCATTCCTATTCTCCCTTTACATTCACTCATTGTAATGCATGATATATTTCTTTCAGCACCAAGTTATTGTATATCTGCTGTGGTGTAGTGGTACTTCATGCAGACTGGTGTGCCCAAGGTCTGGGGTTCGAGACTGACAGGTGTATTTTATTTTGCTGCTGAGCAATACAAGGGCCCTGTCATAGAGTGACTAAGGCACTTTTAAGCAGTTGTAAGTGGGTTTGAGCAGGTTTGCGTGATGCTTAGCTACTGTTAACTTAGCTTAGCTACTCTTAGCTAAGCGCACACATGCGCACACTCACTTAATCCCACTTACTACTGCTTAATTGTATTTACTCCCGCTAACCCCCGCGCTAATTTATTTTAAAGAAAAGAAAATGGGGAGATAGGAAAGTGGTGAAAAGGGGGCACAGAGAGGGAAAGAAAGTAGGGAAACAAGCTCGGGATGTGCAGGAAGGGTGTAGGGAAGGCCCATAGCTGCCCATTGCTTTAACAGCAACAGCTGTGCATATGTTGAAAATTTGGAGTGAGATTTGAAACCTTCCACCCCTGAGAGAGGGGTGAGGACAACATAGTTTGTTGCACTGCCAATTAGAATTATTGGTGTACATGTCCAATGGACATGTGTGCGAAATGGGAAACTATGTATGGGGCGTAATTTTTTTTTGGGTACAGATTGCCTTTTTTTTTTTTTCAGGTGAGAGTGATAAGTGAGGTAGAGGAAGTAGGTATATGTGGGGAGGTAGGTTGGGGAGGTAAACAGACAAGACAAACAAGATGCATACAGGGGTGGAATTTGACACATGGGGTGGGTGAACACAATTGACGGGGAAGGTTGTTTGGAAATCGCAAGCCCATGAGCCCACAGATGGTAACAGTGGAACTGAGATCCCCACCCATGGGCAGTCACCACTGCACCTTCACAGCCCCGAGGGTGGCTGTGCTGGGGGCTGAGTAGGATGGGCAGGCTCACCCGAGAGATGCGCCACTCTCACCTCAAGCTGGTGTAGGGGATCAGTGACTGAATGCTGGATCTCCCTACGCACCACAGCCCGGACCCTTTGAAGGGTGACAGGTGGCCCTTCTCCACCCACGCTTGCACGGGGGGACAAGCTCCATCCCCTGCAGCGCTTCCACCTGAAGGTGGCACAGGACCAACGGAGGAGGGGAGCCTGGGCTGGGCAGCAGAGCTGCTGGTGCCAGGTGCACTCGCCTGCTGAGGAGGGACAGATGGGTCCGCTGGGACCGGCCTTCCCATATGTTCTGTGATTAGGTGTGTTTAATTACAACATAAACAACAGCATTCCAGATTAGTTGTAACAGCATGCAGTAATATTCCCATTAACCCAACACACCAAGGTTCCAACAGTTGAACAGCAAGCATAACACATGCATATATTGAACGACAGTGGATATTCCAATAGCATGCAGGGATGTTTGGTAGCAACAGGCCACCATGAACATCGTGTTTGAACAGGGCACATGCATCAACATGAATGCAAATATTTATAAAACAATTGGACATATGTCCCAACAAATATTTAAGATTACACATACCCATTGAGGTATGGAATTGCATGGTTTATGCACAAACAGTAAGGTGTAGAAAAAAAACACAGTTAACATCTTATAAACACTTTTACTCTACACTACATTCCTAGTGACTGCAGGTGTATATTCCCTACATGTATTATTACACTTGCCACCATACATTAGGTTGTGTAGTGGGTTTGGCTAGTTCAATATATCTACTTGACCTATATCTGACATACTAACTGTCCAATATGCAGATGTTACTGCTACATATTTCATGGTTGCATTTATATTTCTTTATCTACATATCTGGATGTTTTCACATGACATTTTCACTTCAATTTGTACAGAACTCTGCATTTATTGAAGCACACTCACTTTTCTGGGGAACATATTAGCATGCTACTAGTGTGCAAGATTTACTTATGCATGCCAGCCAGTAACTGACTGTTGAGGACTGTATATATGTTTCACAGCTACTAGCACTTCCATCACCCACTTTATATGGGACTGCACAACTCTGGGTTGCCAGTACCTTTTCAAACAGTACTGTTTGTATAATGCAAGGGTACAACAACATTTCGGACTCTGTGACACAGACACACTCTGGGTTTTAGACCTTTATTAATGACATTACACACATTTCCACAGGCTCACTCCTTTATTTGTTTTAACGGTGTATATGGTAGACATGTTCAAGACATATTATACCTTTATTAATAGGTTAGCACACTCTTTTTTCAGGCTCACTCACTTATTTTATTTATCAGTGCCTGCATAGATATTATTCCAGACATATGTTACCTTTCTTAATGGGTTACTACACTCTTTTTCTGCCTCTCTGACATTTTGTATCTGACAGTACACGCAGAGGACCTCTTCAAGCAATTTTATGGCTGTATTATTGAACTACAACACTTTCGTTCATGCTCTCTCCCATGTTTTATATAACAATACATGCAGAATAATCACTAACCTGCCTGGTTGTGCAGCCTTAGCAGCCTATCAGCATAGGCTTGCTGATTCTTAGCATGGTCACCTGCAGCTGTAAAGTAAAGGTAGGGATATTGAGACATACCTATCCGTTATACATACTCCATTATCAATTCTTACATACTGCATTCCATGGCTACATACTCAGTTGTGGGGCATCACACATCCCACAGGCCTCCTGTATCCATTGGTTCAGGTGGTCCTGCTTTCGTCTCTTCAGGTCTGCATGGTGGTGACGGACCTGCTCACCAGTCCGAGGAATGCCTGTGGCACTGGTGAGGTCACGAACTAACCGGTTCCAAGCCTCTGCCTTGTACTCCATCCCTTGGAACTGGCCCTGCAGGAGTCTTGACTCGTGACAGTGGACAAGGAGCCAAACCATGTATTTGGACTCCTCAATGCCCCAATGTTGCACTTGGAAGCGTGTTCCCTCTCCGACACCAGACATTCAAACTGCAGATGTGAGCTACAATCAGTTATGGCGTGTATTCCTGCCTGTGGGGCTTAAATATGCCACATTTCCTGCACTTTTTTGTGATTGGCCGTTTTGTAAAATTCTTGGCTGACTGCAGACCTGCTTAGTAATGGTTAAACTATCATTCGTAAGTATATGAATGTTAACAGTGGATGCTTCCCCTGTGCTGTCATGGCTTAGTGGTTCTGTACTTTGCTTCTGATGCACAGAGTCCTTGGTTCAAAACTTGTCATTCATTTTATTTTCATAATGTCCAGATGGGCTAGGGGGTGTGGCTGCATTTAAGCAACTTTGCTCTACGTTGCTGCTCGGTGCCCTGGTTGGCACGGTGCGCACGTCCGCGCAAACACATTGCGCTGGGTAAAGCACCATTAAACTATTGGCAACGCTATTGCGCTGGGTAAAGTGCTGTTAAACTGTGGGCACCTCTATTGCGCTAGGTAAAGCGCTATTAAACTATGGGCGACTCTATTGCACTGGGTGAAGCGCTGCTTAACTGCAGGCAATTTTATATCAGGATTCTTTAAAATATTTGTTTTCTTCACTGATACATTGGCCATTTCACTGCTCTTTAGTAATGTTTAAACATATTTGTCAGGTATTATTTCATATATTGATTTAAAACATAAATACGAAGGGGAGTGGTGGGACTCGAACCGTGAAATCCTCTTCTTTGTGCGAACGCTCTACCATTACGTTATTGCTATTTGGTGTGATTTGCATAAATATTCTTTCTTATGCTCTTCCATGTCTGAATTGCTAACTGCAGCTAAGCAATGGGGACACCCGCGCACACACGCGCAAATAAGGGCAGCTATTTTAGGAATTTAAATAAATATATTTTATATTTTGGGTTTTAGAACTATTATAGGGGTTTACAATATCAGGGAGTGTAGTGCTGGGTGCAGGGACATTTGAGCGGACTCGCTCTTGTGTGTGTGCTTTTTTTACTTTTGAAACACTTGCAGGGGCTTGGACATTTAGACTGCTCGGCAGTCCGACACGCCCCCTGCTTTCTTACATGGTCCGTGTAAGACTTACGATTGAGTCAGCATGCCCTCATGAATATTCATGACACACTGACGTCATACCATTCAACTGCAGCCTCTGAGTAAGACTTATTAAGTCTTACACAGAGGATTCGTGAATCCGGGGGTATATCTCTGCAGCTTTGAAGGCTGACAAGGGAACATTAGCACATATTTTGTCTTATCCATGCCTTTTTAAAAATTGTTATTCACATTTACTCAGTAAAATATTCACATAAAATATTTATATGACTGGATAAAGTAAGTTTTAGCAATTTTTGTAATTAGTTATTATTTTGTTGTTGTAAATACAAACTTAATTTAATGATAATTTACTTTTTACTTCAATATTTATTCAGATACATTAAGACTGGAGACAAGAAAGTTGAATACCTTCCAAACTTTTTCATTCTGCTTTCACACATGCACCGATCATTCTTTCATGCATTGCTCAGTCTCTCTCATACCCACAGACACAGTGGCTTCTACATTCACACACACAGACATTCAGCTTTCACACACGCACTGTTCACTCGCTCAGGCATTGGTAACTCTCTCTCATACACTCACAGACACAGTCTCATCTGCATTCATAAACACACCTGCATTCTGCTTTCATGCTTGCACCAATCATTCCGTCATGCATCACTAACTTCCTCTCATACACACATGTCTGTCATACACACAGACAAACTCTCTTCTGCATTCACACACACACTCATTCTGCTTTCAGGCATACATTCCCTAATGCACATGTGATCAGAACGATACATACATATACACACACTCCAAAGCAAGGCAATACCTGTAAACTGTACAGATGTCCTGTAATCTCTGGATTTATGTCTTTTTCAGAATGTCTGGCAAATTAGGGGTAAATCATTAAATACGGCCATTTCAAATTTAGACTTTGTAACTGGCAAGCAAATGCATGCTAATGCAAAATCTGTAATTCTATCAACTTTATAAGGCTTTAAGAGAAACATCTAAAAACTGTCCCTATTTTTGAGACTTTCATCAGATTTCCAGCTGTAAGAGGTTGATAGGTATGAAGCACGGTTGTTGGAGACCGACTGTAGTAAGACGTAAAAAAACAGCTACAACAGGAGAACACAAGCAAGAAACTATTAAATGACACCAGGCACTTTAAGCAGAGCCACATATTGGTATGGAATAAAACTTTTTTGCAGTTAACTTACTGAAACAGTGCATGTGATGATAGTTGTCAAGCAGTTCGGCTGCACTTTTTCATGGAGGAAATACTTGCTCCGATGATGTTTTCAGTCCTGAAGGAAACAGTAGTAGTAATACTCACAGTTCCACAACAACAGTAATTTATAGCAGCTGTTAACCAGGCCAGCATTGTAATGTCTATGTCATAGTGTGGGAGGAACATCAGAAGAGGGCACTACTGATTAGACTGTGTCGAAGGTACGTCATGAAGGTGGAGACAAAGTCCACCAGAAAGTATGCGATACAAAAGAATGGAGGATAGGCCTCCCTGCCCTATGCTAAGGAAGGAGAGAAATGTAAAACTGAAAAGCTTATTAGAGGATTCATGTAACAGCCGGGGGCTAGGGTGATTTTACAAAGATAAAGGAAAACTTGCGTTTGTGTTAACATGTGCTGGAGCCCGGAGTTTTCCTTTAATGCCAAAATATGTATCACTGTATCCTTTAGGAAGTTGACTGCACCAGGGAACCACCACATTATAATGCCCCTAAGAGGAATTGACCCAGTTAATCTTGATCTGAGAACTTATATGGGAGGTGATCTAACTTGCTACCATGTCCATTGTGGTGAGAAAATCTTTCTATATTACACAGCTCATTAGCAAAGGGATTGCTTCCAGATCCAAAGATGTCATTGCCCCCTTTACTTAGCCCTCATAAGGCCAGTCATTTAGTGTAGTGTCCCCTTTGGCATGTATCTGTTCAGATATTTGCAGCAGCTGGAGTGTTAACAGAGACACCTTACAATAAAGATACTAAATTTAAGCAATTTGCCCATTATTAACTGCCTCAAAGCCCTGTTGCTATACTCGGTCTCATATAGACTGCTAAGAGGTAATCTCTGTCTGTCATTCAAGGCATCCATAGACCCAATACTGATGGACATACTAAACATCAGAAAGTCAAATTGCATCAGAAACACTCATCCCAGGGTTCTAAACCCATTCTGCCAGAACAAGAGGATAACATTTCTCTGGAATAGACTTCTCACCCACATTAAATAAAGCTTATGCATGTCCAACTTCATGCAAAAATTGCTATCACTAAAGAGAATATCACTATAGTCCATAAATGGGTAATGGTGATCTCAACACAAAAATAAAATAGGTAATTCCCAAGCACTACTTGGGAAATTTGTCTAGGCTTAAAACTTGCCCGTAAGAGCAGTTAGCCTGGTACTAACCTATGAACCTATGAAACAAAACTCATTCAGAGATCACTGCTTTTTTACAACTACGTGATTATTTAAAGTAACTAAACTTCCATCTATTACAAAGACGTCCAGGCTGATACTAAATACTTTCAAAGCTCTTATACTATCTGAGCTCAGTCATGTAAACTGGAGAATTCTATATAGTTGTAATGATGTTATCTCAGCTTATTCAGCTCTTGCGGATCTAATCTCTCCTATTCAGGATATACTGTTTAGGATGTACTTAGAAAAATTAGAGCTGGTACTCAGACAGCTCCCTGGATAACACCAAAATTAATGCACTTGATTGGGAAGCATGTCCCTACTTGAAAATTGTGAAAGACTGATCCAAACAATAATAAAAAAACATAATGAGTATCTTAAGTTATGCAAAGAGTTAAGGCTCTGCACTAATACACAAAGATCCTCCTATTTAGGGAACTGAAAGCCAAAAAAAAAAAAAAAAAAGCTAACCACCCTAAACAATTCCGGCATGGCATCAGAAATATCTGCAATAACATGGTCTTCCCAAATCTCTGTTCAGAAGAAAACTTAAATTTAAAAGATATCAAGCAAAGTGTGACTCACCCAGCCTTCCC
Source organism: Protopterus annectens (assembly GCF_019279795.1). Taxonomy (NCBI): domain Eukaryota; kingdom Metazoa; phylum Chordata; order Ceratodontiformes; family Protopteridae; genus Protopterus; species Protopterus annectens. The sequence continues at coordinate 1,662,921,091 of NC_056731.1, read as the reverse complement.
TAATCCCTCCTTCTTCCTTAATGTTCAACCACCTGCCTTTCTTGCTCCCTTGCATAACTACTTGCAATACCCATCTTTTTACTTCAAGAAAATAGCAGTCACAGGTTAAAGAAATACTCCCAGCTCCACACAATGCACCTCAAATATTAAGGACTGGAAGCCCTGTACTATGTGATGCAGTCTCCTTTATTTATACTCTATCTTTCACAGCTGGTATTATTTCCTGCAGTTTTAAGAATGGTTTAATCATCTCACTGCCTAAATTATCCCCTCCTCCCACAGCAACATATTAGCATCTCAAAGGTAAAACCTCTGCCCTGTCACAAAAAAATCTGGAAAAGCTCCTTTACAACCAAATGTTGGAATATATTAGTAAATGTGATATACTCACAGATAGGCAGTGTGGTTTTAAATCTAAGTGCAGTAACTGCATAACAGTATGTACGTGTTCCAGTGTGATTGACAGCAAGTTATTTGAACTGCTCCCATTTTCTAGATATATGAAATGTGCCTTCAGAATTGTGGATCATACCCTGCTGCTTACTAAATTATCTTCCACAGCTTTCTCTACTAAAGTTATAATTTGATTTAGTAATTGTTTTACAGGGCATACTTTCTGTGTTCTGATTTCAGGCTCATAATCTGTAACTGGGTATATACTCTCAGGTGTCCTACAAGGATCACTGGTAGGTCCACAACTCTTTTCACTTTTCATTAATGATCTGCCTTGAGATCTCTTCCAAATAAACTGTCTCCTTTACATAGATGATATAGTCACTACTAAATCTACTAGGAATTCCAAAGCACTAGTAAAGATTTGCAGACCAATTTCTCTATTTTTTCTTAATTTCTCCAAATCTTTTGGGTTTTTAACACAGTGACGGGAATTGACCCTATTCCTAAGTCAAGGTATGATTAAAGTCCATGAAATTATTATTGTTTCAGTCTTTGATGTTAAGCACATGTGCTCTTCACAGCACCCACAATGTAACCAGTAAAGATTCCTTCTGCAATTCATACGGGATTACATGTATCAGTAGCATATCTAAGTATGACTGGAACTGTCTGGGCATCCTTCTTCTACATTGCCCTTGTTTCTGCCTAGAAATCCTGTATTTTTATGACTTTGTGCATCTCTGTGTGTAAGACACTGTAGTCATTGTGGGTGGACCAATTTCAATGATCAATGATACTTTCGTCTTCTTTTCATGGATTTCCATATCTGGTTTTCTTGCATCTGTTTTTTTTTTTGAACTGTTGGTAATGGGTGATCCCATGTGATATAAACTTCATCATTTTCTATAATACTTTGTGGCTCACATTTCCAGTGTTTATCAGCTACTTTAATATTTTAATGTTTGCACAATCCCCAATGCAACAGTCTCACTACATTATTATGCCTTTCAGTATACAGGCCTTCTTCCATTAATATATCACAGCCAGTAGCAAGATGCGTGACTGTTTCCAGTTCTTTGTTTACAAAACCTACATTTGTCTGTTTTTCCCATATATTCAATGGACTTTGTAAATACAAGTGTATGTAGTCTACTATCTTGGTCTGCCAATATTAACCTTTCATCTTTTGGTTTAAATTCACCTCTCCTTAACCATTCCCGCATTTGATCCTGATCAACATGAGGTTGTTCCAAGAGTTTTCTATACTTAAAACTATATTTATGCATTTTCCACATTTCCTGCCTTCTTATCTGATCCTTCACCTTATATTCCTTCTTTTTTTGACACATTCAGTTGCTGCCTGATTTTTATCTACTTCGGGTTTGATTTCCATTCCCACTTGACACTGATATGTTCCTGCTATACTAAGCAGGGATGTAATTTGAGACTTATTCTCCTCAGGTTTTAAAACTTTCACTACATTTGGGTCTTGTGAGGTCAGCAGATATGGATGCAGTCCCACAATTTCAGATCTAGACATGTAATCAATTTTGAGGAGGCCCATGCCTCCTTCAGAACGGGGAATATATAGTCTTCGTATACACACTGATTTTTATAAATCATTTGATGAGCATGAAGCATCCTTCTTGTTTTCCTGTCCAGATGATCCTACACCATTTGGGGCCAGTCACTCACTCCAAAACTGTAAGTTAGGACTGGAAGAGAAAATTAGTTTATAGCTTGGACTTTGCTCCTAGATGTCAGTGCTGTTTTCAGCATTTATTTTAGTCTTCTAAAATATTTCTTACTAAGTTTTATTCACATTTGTTCATATTTTATTGTTGATCCTTTATCAATTCCCAAATATTTATACATTCCCTCTTGCTCAAGTTCTCTTATATTATGTTCCTGTCCCAGGCTGATGTTTTCTTGGTGCTGTAGCATTCCTGCTTTAAAGGTTGCTTTTGCACATTTATCAAGACCAAAAGATATTCTCCAGGATTTAATAAACTCTGTGTAGAGCCTACATAGAATGTACCCACGTACATGGCCACTGTTCCCCCTCAGCAGTGCGCTATGCATATTAATGATGATGCTGCCGAGGGAGAGTATAGTAACAGGGATATTGAATCCATGTAGGGAGATGTGTAGAGGCTGGTCAGATGTTATGTATATGGTGAGGCTCCCTGTAATCTTCCGTGCTACTGGTGAAATGTGCTGTGTATTAATAGTTTGTGTATTAAATGTATAAAGTGTTATATATATATATTTTGTAATGGCCATTTGCTTATACATAGACAGCTGACACCTGTCAGACATCTAAAAATTGAAACCGGATGTATCTAATTATGATAACTGTTTTTTTTTAATGTCTGCTTGTGCAGCGTGGTACAGAGCACAGCAATGCCAAGCTGTACTTACACATACACAGCAGACATCTGCCAGACATCTAAAAATAGAAACCAGATTTAATTATTTATTTATTTCTGCTTTGTTTACTCCCATTTAAGCCTATTTACGAGGCGCTCCACAACTGCTTAGTAGTGTATGTGAAGGTATGCTACTTTATATACTATCCAAGTAGCTATATGGGTAGCGTGATGGTATAAAGTTTCATAAGTCCTGGGTTTGAGTCCTAAAACACATATAATTTGCTGAATGCAACATAAAATGTTTTTTTTTTAATTAAAAGCAATATTATTACATTTGGGAGAGCTGCATGGTGTTAAACACTGCTTAAATGTGGTTAACATCTAATATTGTTTGCACATTGCTAAGCTTCACTAAAACAATAGTCCTGTGAGGCTTCATCCTGCTCAGCTTCACTTAGCTGGTTTGCATGATGCTTACCAATGCAGCACTTTTTTGAATGTCCAGGGTTTTTGTTGGACTCCTCATAGGGAATTATGAACCTAGGCTGCTGCAGGGTGGTGACCAGGGCTCAGAGTGTAAGGCTGAAGCAAGGGATTGATTGTCCAGGGATCTTACCAGTGCTACTGGTATTCCCTGCACTGGTGAGCAGTGTCATCACCACTATGATGACCTGAAGCAGAAAAAGATGGGAACACTGAACACCTGGGTCCAAAAGGCTACGGCTGGGCATACCCCACAAATATGTAAATATTTTTTCCACTGTTTTACCAAAATGCAAGCTGCATGTGTGCAAAACTGTTATGCATAATGGTGTGTTTCTCTCCCAACAGCTGCAGCTGAGAGGACTTGCAATGTGCAGTCCCATGCCAGGCGCCTGGCCAGGTTGAGCCGTGAGTTAGGCAAGTATGGATATATTATGCTATCTGTAGTACAATAAGAAATAAAGAATAAAAACATGTACTGCAACAAAGAATAAACAATAAAAACTGTGCAATAAATGGGGAATTAAATGAACAATAACAACTGTATTGGAATAAACAAGAGCATTATCAGCAATGCCAATAAAGAGTTAAGCAGCATTGTGGTTTCCTAAATAAATCTGTCTTAATATTTGAAGCACAGCTGTATTCATTGCATGTGTGTTCTACTGTCACTGCAGTCAAGTGTAAAACTGCATTAGCTCTTCAATGCAAAAGGAATGTTGTGTAAAATGTTTTTCTCAACTAATAGTTGATGAGTATGGTTCAAGGTTTTCACCAGGCCATTTTCAGTCACATAATGCTCACGTTTTCTTCCACTCCAGGAATGAAAGGTATATGGCTGAGGTAGCTCACTTTATGAGCAGATAGTGTGTGTAGATTTCACATAGAATTATCAGCAATACCAATAAAATGTTAAGCAGCATTGTGGGTTCCTAAATAAATCTGTCTTAATATTTGCAATAGGGCTGTAGTCATTACATGTCTGTTCTAAGTTGTTTAAGTAAATCATTACATTATTTGCAGATGTCCCACATACAAGGCATTTCACATACAATACAGAATTTACATTAATAAAGACATTTAGTACATATTATTGGCAGCTTATACAATTGATGAAAAAAACAGTACACAAGTAATTATTCTCAAATCAAAGATATTATACAAGCATTACAGAGTATATGCATGAGAACATTCCATATGAGTAGTTTATAGCTAGCATAATTTATATAGGACTCTTCATGCAGTGGGTGAAAAGCAGATATTGGAATTAATTAGAGACTAGGTACTTAAATGTTTCACACGTTTAGGAGATGTAATAGCTGAGTGATAGGCTATATGAGTCCTGCTGCAGGAATCAGCAAAGTTGGTGGATAGTGTTGCAGATATTAGTGGTGTGATATTAAGGTAGGCTGTGAGAGTACCTGGATGTCTTGCCTGGTTCAATGCTAGGTCTATAAGGGTTAGGAAGAGAAGGAAGTAAACAGGAGGGATCAATGATAGGACAATGAGGATTAGTAGAAGAGACAAGTGGACAGGATGGAGAGGCAAAGTAAGTAAAAAGACAGGTGGATGTGAAAGGAGGATGTCAGAGTAGTAGAATGGGGGTGATAATAGTTGTGATGGTTGAAGTTAGGTTATATGAGATGTGCTGTTAGTACATGTGTGCAGTCAAGATGAGGAGAGGTGTTGTTTCAGAGATGACTTGAAGAGGGTTACTGAGCGGGTGGATCTAAGTGTTGGGGGGAGGGAGTTCCAAAGTTTTGTGATGGCAAAAGAATAAAGCATCTGACCAGCTGAAAATTTGGGTTTTTCTACATTTATGAGCAGTTGGTTGCTGGATCGGAGTGGTCTCTTAGGATGGCATAAAGTAAGTATAGAAGATAGAGTAAGGCACATGGATGGATTATGAATGAATTTGTGAGCTGTAGTTAGTTGGATAAAGGTGAGATAGTTGGGAAGTTCAAGCCATTTTAGGTTGCGTAATGATAAGCAGCGGTGGGATGAGTAGGAGGCATTAGTTACAAACTTAGCAGTTTTGTTTGGACTTTAGAGAGGACTGAATGTTGGTGAGGAGGTGGGCACTGTATAAAAGAGAGGGTAATAGAAAAGAAGAGGCAAGGGAAAGTCAGGCTGATGCACTGAGTAGATGTTTGTATCGGTAGAGAGTGCCAAGCTTTTGATGTGTCTTTTTGACATTGGACTGGATGTGTAGGTTGTATGTGAGGTTTTCATCTATGATGACACTTAGGAGTTTTGTGCTAGGTACAATGTCGATGGCGGTACCATTTAGGGATTGAATTGTGAAGTTCTCTTTTTGTAGGGGTGTGGACTTTTTGGGGGCACAGATTACAACTTTGGTTTTGTTGGAGTTCAGGGCAGGATAATTATTAGACATCCAAATTTTGGTGTAGGTGAGGGAATTTTGGGTGAGTTGTAGTTCTGAGGAGTTGTTTGCAGTGCAGATGATAGTGGAGTCATCTGTGTAGTAGATGACTGAGCTTTGAGAGAGTGCAGTGTGGAAGTTATTGATAAATGTGCTAAACAGAAGTGGCCCTAAAATGGAACCTTGAGGAACAACAGTGGTGGTGTTTAGGAAAGGGAAGTAAGAGATCTGCCATTTAAACCAAAAAAAACTACACCAAATCCAAAAGCTGAGAAAGACAAGGAACTGCAAAATGGATAGCGTAGCTTCACTGGTGTTTTTTTGGTTTATTTGGTTTTGTTACACCAGTTGAACCTTGTGGTTATTAGATCTGCCATTTAGTTGATTGTTGCATGTTAGTGAGGTAATTAGTGAACTAGTTTAGAGTTTGAGGTGAGGTACCTATGTTAGAGAGTTTTGTTAGAAGGAGAGAGTGGGATATACTACTGAAAGCTTTAGAAAGATCAAGAAATAGTGAAGATAAGATTTTACCAGCATCACAGGCTTGGTTGAAAGTGTCCATGAAGGATATGAGGGCAGTGGTGGTACTATGTCCTGGCCTAAATCTGAGTTGGGTGGGGGAGAGGATGTGGTTGTGAGTCAGATGGCAAAGAAGTTGAGAATGAATACATTTTTCCAGAATCTTAGAGGTGGGTGATAGTATAGCAATGGGGCAGAAGTTAGTGGTGTCTATGTTAGGGCCCCCTTCTGTAGAGGGAGGATATTTTCCAGATGATGGGCATATAGGATTCTTGGATATATCTGTTTAGAAGTATGCTGATAGGGTAAGTGATTGAGCTGGCTGAGATTTGCAGGTATTTAGTGGGTATATTGTCAGGGGCATTTGTGCATGGTTTGAGTTTTAGAAGCAAATTTTTAATAGTCAAGGTGGGTATAGGTGACAGAGTAAAATTTGGAATGGGGGTGTACTGGTGTTAGCTGTGGAGAGGTCTGTGGTGGACAAGTTGGTCTTGGGAAAGGTAGTTGTTAGATTGGCTACAGTATCTATGAAATAGGAGTTGAAGGTTGCAGCAATTTCAGTTGGTGTTTTATTTGGGTCTGGGCAAGGATTATTACTGGAGCCTGGGTTTAATAAAGAGTTGAGAGAGCTCCAGAATTTCTTTGGGTTTTGCTTGTGTTGATTTTGTAATGTAAGGTAGTGTTCTTTTTCATTTTGTAGTACTAGGCACTTAACTTGGTTTTGGAGCTGTTTGTATTGGGTGAGGTCAGATGGGTTTTTGTTTTGTTTTTTTGCCAGATTTTCCATGATTTGTCCCTGCATTTCACGAGATCCTTAGTGGATCTTGTTAGCCAACTGACATGGTTGGTCTTTACTCTCTTTTGTCTAAGGGGAGTGAGATTCTTTAGTATGCTGAAGAAGGTTGAGTTAAAAAACTCAACTGCCTCATCTAGGGGAAGTGATTTTAGTGCATCCCAGTTGATGCTAAGCAACCTTTGGTTAAAACTAGATGGACAGAACTGGGATTCATCTCTGGTAACCCTGTACTGATGTTTATTTATTGTTGTGGTACATTCACATTATATAAAGGCCAGTAAGTGGTCACTTATACTATTGGAGAGTGTACCAGTGGATGTGATCTTATTTGGGTAGGACACTCAAATCCAGTCTAGGATTGAGCCATTAGTATTATGTTTATTAGGCCTGGTTATGGTGTTAACTAACTGGGTGAACTTATATAGCTTGATATTGCAGTTAGAGTGGTGTAGGGATATGTCTAGCCAGTTGATATTTACGTCTCCCAGTATGATAGTCTCATTTTTTATGTTAGTAGATGCCCAGGTAAGGATTTTCTCAAGAATTGGGATATTATTGCCTGGGGGAATGTAAATAACTATCACACAGAGGTTTTTGCAATTATTCATTTTAAGGATATAAACTAGAAGTTCAACTGTGGAGACTGTGGGATGGGTTTTGCATATGGGACAATAGTAAAGGACATGGGGTATATTAGAGAGATGCCTCCACTTTTTGGGGGTCTGTTGGCCCTAAGACAGGCAAAATCTGGGGGAAGGAATTCTGTATCCTTAATATAGGGTTTTAGCCATGTTTCAGTTGTGGCAGTAATATCAGGTTTGTTGTGGGCTACCCATGCATGGAAGTCATGTATTTTATTTCTGATGCTTTGTAGGTTAACTGTAGTGAAGTTTAATGATTTATGGCAGTTGGGGGGTTGCAGAGGAGAGGAGATGGGATCCAGGTTGGGATGTATGTCTCCGCATAGCGATAGTTTGTTTTACAAGGGATGGGAGAGTAGTGTATTTTAGTTTCTGTTTTACTTTGATTGGATAATTTAGAGAGAAAACATTGTTGTGGTGATGGTGGAGGAGGATTTTTACTCTGTACAGAATAATATGCTTGTGTTGTAAAGGTTGGCTGAAATTTGTGAGAAGGAAGTGGTGTGTTCAGACTGTATGGGGAGAGAGGATAATGGGCAGTGGGAGGAAGAGGTAGAAGAATGATGTACAGAGTTTAGATGTAGTAGGATATTATAGGAGTAGAGTAGTGATAGAGATGGACATTGTAGTATGGGATGTGGGTGGCTAAAAGAGTGAGAATTAGTGTGCAATACCGAGATGTGGTGGCGGAGAAGAGGTTGTACTGATGAGGTAATGATGAGGTGAGTTAAGATGGGTTTGGTTGGGGGTGTGGCTAATGTAATGTGAGTGGAAGTGAAAAGGTGTGGCTAGTGGTGTAATGAGAGGGGAATTGGAGGGGGATACTTTGGTGGTGGGGTAGGGGAAGGAGCTAGCCACTGTACTCACTGTATTCACAACTGCCACTGCACACCTGTAGAAGTTTGTAGTTGTACTCTGTGTAGTAATATTACCTGTGAGGTAACTAATGGTATGTTTTTCTCTCTCCCCACATCTTATCTTCTTTAATTTATCATTGTTATTTATTATTATGACTTAATATTAACATATTTTGTTACAGTAACTGTTTTACAAGCCTTATGGTTTAATTCATACTGGCTTGCTGTTAATATACTTCCTCTTATGTTACTTAATGTTGTGTTACACATAATATACCAAATGTTATATACCTTAATATGCATTTGGATTAATAAATATTATATTCCATTCTGGTAATACTAGCATTGGTTTGGTTAATACTAACTTTAACATATTGTTATAACTACTTTACTACAGTGCATCAAGGCCAGATGGTTCCTCATGATCTGCCTACCTTGCCTTCTCCAGCTGTGGGTCCCAGCAAGTCTGGAACCCAGCCTGGTGGTGCCCCCTCTGCTGCTCCTGCACTACATGTGGAATAGGTTAGTACCACCCCATGGAATGAGGACAGGTCCACCTCTGGGAGCAGTGGTGGAAGGGGAGGTGTCACCCATGATGAACTGCCAGTTTTGGTTCCCCAGGATCGTCTACCATGGGTTTGGATGATGCCTGCATTGGATGGAGAGCATGCTGGCCAAGCTGGTGGGGCAGGCTTACTCTGGAGCCCAGCCGCAACCACGGCCACCTTTGCGGCAGTGACAGAGCAGTGTTGGCAGACCCATGTGTGTTGATGTGAGTCATGCTGTTACCTTGTGAAGGTACATGGGACTGAGATTCCAAAACACCCTCCCCATCCAAGATGATTACCCCCTCTTCTGTCACACACCACCCCTGTCTGTTGTCTTTTCTGTCTTGTCTATCTGCAAAAGCTTCTTCACCTACCCAACTTACCTCCCCCACACATACGTATGCCCAACTCCCAACATTCCACTCTCACCTTAAAAAAATGGGCACCTTTCCCCCCCAAAAAAATTTGTGCCATACATAGCTCTACGTTTCACACACATATCCACTGGACACATATAATTTGGTACAACTGGCATTCCAAAGTTATCTACAAATTCTTTCAAAGTGCACAGTTGTTGCTGTACAAGAAATGGATAGCTTTGGTTCTTTCCTACACCCTTCCTGCACATACCTACCTGCCTTTTAATATGTTTTCCTCCTGCTTGCATCCCATTTCACCACTTTCCTACCTCCCCATTTTTCTTTTCTTTATATATTTTTAGTGCAATGCTGCATGATGCACTGTGTTGTGCAGCTTTGCTAAGCTCAGCTAAATGGAGCTATATCAATATATGTGTTTTAAATAATAAGCATGTAGAAAATAACCCCCTGTCCCCTACTTTGAACCCACAATCATCACACCTGCATGGTGCTGCATTAGCCTGAAATGCCACACAGCTTTTAATTAAATCAGGTGGTTTAAGCAAAACATAATAATTTCAGGTTACAGTCATTAAGCATGTTTCTACAGATCTGTGCATCGCTCCATGTTGCGCAAACTTGCTTAAAGATAAATGGAAAAACTGGGATTGGACCTTGGAGTCTGGTACAGGAGTACATTACTAGAAAGCCAAACACACAAGAATGGATGTAAGTGAGGTCTGTAATAGCTGGCACATGTCCCATTTTATCAGCAACATTTGCAAGTACACCTGCTAAGGCATTACTGGCAAAATATATGTACAACAGGGACATTGGTGTGAACTACATCCATATAAAGCCATGCACAGAATGATGGCTGTAAAAATACATTTACCAGTTTTCTCTGTATTTAACATGGTTTTTAATTTATAAATGTATTTATACCTGTATTTATATCAGGAATTAGGAGACAAAAGTTTTAATCAACAAACATTTCATTTTTATTTACAAAATGCACGTTGAATCTGTTTGAACATTCTTTGTCATTTCTACATATAAAGAATGTTTTTAAAGCTTTTTTAAAAAAAATTTAATTACTTAATGGAAAGCATACTTTTTTAATTAGGGGGGTATTTAAGCTGCTAGTTTAACCATCATCCCACATCTGATAATGTTTTCTAAATGAAAACGTATTTGTTTAGCATTAATGTTTTGTATTGGTGTGCCTATTAAACTGGTTTGGAGTGGATTACAATCATCCATTGGGCTTTACTGATTCGCCTTTACAGTCACTTTTTCTTCGTTTACTGTAAAAATATTATATCACAGCCTGCATGTGTGTACTTATATCTTGCAAGTACACCTACTATAGCAGTGACTCAGTAACTCAGTCTGTTAAATGCCTTGCAAGCAGTACATTTTGTCACACACAGTCCTGGGTTCAAATTCAGTGGTGTGTAGCATTTAAATAACATTATTGTGAAGCCACCAATTAATCACTGAGTCATGCATTCTTTATCCACACAATGCATTACAAATGAAATGTCTGCTTGTCACTGATGGAAGTCACAGGTCTGCAGATGGGAATACACTTTACATATCTCTATAGCAAAACTATAAGTGCATAAAGTGTCACATCATTCATTAATATGCATTCACAAAAGATTTTAACTAAGGAAATGCAAATGAAGCCCACTACTATCAGAGTGCAGTACACAATCCTTTCAAACTCACAATGCAGATTAGCACAGCTGCACAACTAACATACACATATGCAGCCCTTGCTTGTAACAAGGACTGCCGGCATACACATTACAAATGAGTCAAAAACTGTAACACATGGCCTGACAGTTGCCCAAATGGTGGACATAATGGTATATTTATCCCCTATGTTGCTCAAGGACACAACATACATGTAGCCTAGTACTCTGTTAATGATACCGTTGCCTAACATAATTACCTCAAACACATCCCTTAATTGGAGTGGAATGGCTACCCTCACTCTGGCTCTGCCTCTCCTACAAGGTTGCCACAGCTGCCACAGTTTCACCTACAGCTTGTTGTCCTCCAAAGTGTTAAACCTCTCTGCCTAGGCCTATTACCTGCAGCAGTAGCTGCAGCCTGTACCACACACATCTCTAGATAACAGTAGTAGTATAGACATACCCTCTGCAATGACGTAGTCTCCTCACCCCAGTAATATCCAGGACAATATATCAGAAAGGGCTTGTAATCTACATAGAGGCCTTATATCTTGTACAGTGGTTGCATGTCATTGGCTGATGATAGTGCATTTCAGTACCACAGATTGGTTAAGAGGCAATCACCTGCTAATCAGAAGCATGTTAGAAGGTAAACATGCTGGCTATAGGAGCCATTCTGCATGAGACTTTCTGCACACATAACATATGTTTGCAAAAACTTAAATTGCATGTCCTCCACGTGGTCGAGTGGCATTCAAAAGACATGCGTGAATGGGCGTGCCTTTGTTGAAGGATGGGCGTCGGGCTGGCACCACGGCACCATAAAAATCTACTGCCAATCATTAGCAGATCAGAGTTCCACTGTGGTGACCCCTAACCGGGAAAAGCCAAAAAGAAGAAGAAGAAGAAGAAGATCAGCAGAGAAGTTTTGCACTTCAGCAGGTATGTAACCTTTTTTTACAACAGGATGCAGATGCGTAAATATAATTACAGGGAATATGAGTTACAGCATTAAGCCTTTCTTAGAACTGTGATAATGACATGTCATTGATATCCAGATTTGTTGCACCTACAGAGAACGTACAATACATCAAGGGTAGAATGCTTTTTGTCAATGTGGCACACTGGTCTCTTGGGACTGTCCCTTTATAGCAGCTGTAATAGCACACTGCTATTTGTTTGGCACTGTTGTTTTAACATATTATCTGGGGGGTTGCCCCTAGGAACACACTACAATAAACTCCAGTGTTGGGCGTATGATCATAAAGCAGTATCTCTCATGGCACACAAGGGAATAGTTGAATATTTCTAGTATCTTAGTTGTATCCACATACTTTGTATGTTTGCACACTGTGAAATATGACATGTGTGATCAAGCGGGCGATACTGCCAGCCATTCTGTTCTTGCTGTATCTCTACATAGTGTACTTCCACTTAGGTGATCCTGACATGCATTCCCATTCTGTTGTCTTTCAGGACATTACCCAAGAGGTCGTGCACCTTTCATGGATGCGGAGAATGAGATTATATTTGAAGGCCTCCAGCAACACCATGAACTCCTATTGTCCAGGGGAAGGCAAAACAGGGAACAGTGGGCAGCATTGTTGGCTGACCTTGTGTATGACGTGAATGCTGCAGTTCAACAGAGCGGGACATATAAGCTGTTTTGACACAATGCAAAGGACATGATCAATGCTGCATGCAGAAGAGCAGCAGACGTAGCCAAGGATTGTGGCATCACCAGAAAAAGGCCTGCAGCAGAACAACCACTCTCAGCCACTGAGGAATTCCTGGTGAACCTAGGCACACATGACAGCTCCCAGGCATCCATCACACTGTATATCATGGATGTGGGTGCCACAGTTTCCATGGCAGAAGACCGTACAGGTAAGCTTAGTTTGATCACCATTGCAATACTGTAGCATTCAGTGTGTCAGGGTGTACAAACTCTTATGTGAGTGTCAGGTCTGTGTTCTTTGTGGGGGGAAGGGTTTAACTGCAGTTTGACTCTCCTTTTCAGATGTTGACTGATATTATAATTAACATAGTAGCTACTATAAATATGAGATGTATGGACATATTACCTTGTTGTGGTGCAACATTTGGTGGTACTGACATTACCTCTCCCTCTACTTTTCACAGGTCTGTCATATATCAGACAAGACCATGGTCCTGCTCCTGGTAAGCACAACACTGTTTTGTTATAGATGTATGTTTACAGCAATGCATTCCCTAAAGTGTCATCCCAGGCCTGCTGCCTGGAGTGCTGTACTGTTGGCATGATTGTCAACTGCACAGATATTTTATTACTGTACACATGTTACAGTCATACATATGATTTGTAGGTGTCACCACATTGATAGATGCCACAGTACTGTCAGGACATTGCAGATTGCAATATGTGTCAACTGTGCAGAGACATTACAAATGTCAAAAGTGAACCTCATTTTTGTGAATGAGATTGCTGTGTAAAGAGCATTTAGTAATGTCCTCTTGTCCTACTATATGAGGTTGGGGTTTCAACAGGTCTGTAATAGTGCCAATGGTGTATAGAGCTGTATATTTAATGCAGCATATTACTACAGATCATAATAGTGTAGGTATTAATGTACTGCTTTTTCCTCCCTTATCAGGTGACTAGGGGGATTGGTCTCTGTCCTCTACACAACCAGATGTCAGTCTCTCTTCAGACTCTGATGATGATGGTGGCCACAGTGAGGCACAGGTGGGGGTTTCAGGGGCTGAATATGTCCCAGAGGTTGACAGCACTCTTCTGCCCTCATTTTCACTGCACACAGTCAGTATGCCTACACATACTCAGTCCCCAGAGGTCACAGATATTGGACACTAAGAGTGTGGGGACATTGAACAGGAAAGTGTGGGAATTATGGCTCCAGGGAGTGTAGACACTGGCCATAACTGGCAATGTTCCACACAGGCAGATTGAAAGGGGTGCTCGTAAGAGGTCTGCAATCCTTCAACCACCTGTTACAGGTGTCACATCATGGTTCATTCGGTGTATATTTTGGGCCATCATGGAGGCACAGGCATGTTCTGAAAGAAACTCCAGATGTATGCTCAGGGTTATGGATGCAGCACAGTCTGACATCTGTGACTGCCTCCACTGCACTGGTGATACCCTGGATCAGTTCACTGATGCAGTGGACAGAAGGTGGGCTGAGACGGTGTCAGTCTTGGAATGCACAGTGTCTGTGCTGGAATGTGTGGTTGGAGTTGAGAATTGGCCTCATGGATGTAGGTCAGCAACTCCATCTGCTGAGAGTCTATGTGGCTATGCACAATCACGGTCCCATAGTGGCAGTATATCCAGTGCTACAGAGGGGAGTGTGCTGATCACACCAAGATGTGGCAGGCCATGGGCTCGTGGTCCTGGGTGTTCCCGTGGAAGTCATGGTCCCAGCAGATAGCAGTCACCATCAGGTGCTAGCACCACTTCCGAACTTGTGCATGGATGTGCTAGTGCAACTCCTGGCAGATCCAGTTCCATGTTTGGGGCCAGAGATGGTAAACTGTCAGCTCTACCATGCATGGTTTAAAGCTGTCCAACATACATACATGTAGGGCTAAGCACTGAGCTTGACTGTGTACATGCACACACACCACTGTCAAATGCAGGTCACCTACAGACACATACGGCACAGTTCTGTGTTCCATCTTGGCTGCTTCCCTTCCTGACTCACACAAATACTGTCAACCATTTGGGCCAGCCTAGGCCTCCTGCACCCCCACACAACACTCTGTGCAAGTGATGATATCTGTGCCACATCCCAGTCATCCTTGTCATCGATGCAGGGAAATGAAGGTATGCATCTGATGCACAGAGTGACTATATAAATTAACATGCACTTGTGTAGTGCATTGTTTAGCTATGCCACCTGTAGTGGTTGCTGGCAGATACTGTATGTTGACATTTGTAATGAGTAAGCCACATAATTTCATGTACTTTATGTTGTATGATGTTGTAATGGCTGTATACTTGCACAATGAAAGGTGTGTCACAGACCTGTTTATGTTTCTGTTTCAGGATTCCATTGGGAAAACCTATGGACACACAGCAGGAAGACAACCATAGACATCACAGCACAGGATAGATTGTCAGCACAGAAGAAATATGTCTTCATCAAGGTACAGTACTATGGGTGCATGGCTGCATAAGTCCATATGTGTATAACAGGCTAACAAGAACAATGGCCTCATTCAGCATACTCATGGATCCCTAACCTGTGAAAAGGTCTGATACCCTTGATAAGTGTCACCAGGGTGTTGGAAGCTAACACATCTACAAGCTGTGGTGCTGTAGATGACGCATCTTCACATTTCCCGTGCCCAGTACAGACATTTGTCCAACAAGAGCTATGATTGTCGTATTCTGTATCCCATGGTGTAACTTGCACATGATGTGTGTCACAGCGATTCCCCTTCACAATCTCAAATTACTGAATGCTCGAAAATTCAGTAACTTGAAACTGTAAAGTCGAACCAACAAAAATCTGAAACCCACAAGCACGAAAACAAAAAACCCCGAACATACAGAACACATATACCACACAACACGCACACCATACAACCCACATCACATAAACTACAAGCCCTACACTACATGCACGCAGGGGCAAGCCCCCCTGCCCCCCCACCCCCCTACTTATATATTCTAACTGCGAGATCGCATTAATACACAAAATAAAAAACACCACACAGATATTTTAAACTGCCTCATGCACACAAATACAGACACATCCAACACTCACACTCATACTCCCACCTCCCTACCCTAACCCACACACACAACTTACAAAACACACACACATACACTCACTTACCTTCACTTCCATAAAACATCCCGACTCACACACTTCCCACCCCGTAGCTGACATGCATAAGGGCGAATTTGAGATATTTGAATTTGCGCTTATGCAGATTCGCGCTTATGGGTTTTCGACTTTATAGTCTCGAGTTACTGAATTTCGAGCATTCAGTAATTTGAGATTGTGAAGGAGAACTATCACAGCAGATGTGTGCTTCACATGCATAGGGGGCCTTTTACATATAGGGTGTACTGTCTGTGTGACATACCTGTCTCTCCAGCATGTAATATTTATACCACAGTGATGGTGTAGGTGTGTAGGTTGAGTAAGACATGTGTTAGTCCTGTCATGGATGCACGGGAGGTACACAGTGGGATCTGACACTTCCCTGTATGGCAACCATACACATCCAATCCAAAGCATTTATAAGACAGACTACACATGTACAGTCCTGACATGGACTCCATAGGACATGTTATCTGCAATTTGTATTGCAGTACCATGGAACCTGTGTGGCTGCTACAGTTGCAAGACATGCCTGTGTAGTGACATAGCATGGGTGCCATTGTACACAATGTTAGGTGTGATGAGTGCCACATTCAGTATGGCAATAACAATCTGGGAGTTCCATCACAGACCTGTCTGTTTGATCTCACCGACCACTGGATGTCAAAGGCTACATTTCTCCCTATGTCCATATGTCCATGAGTAATGGCTTAACTGTGATTTGTGTGTGGTGTGTGGACACTACTGTATTTCCCAGGGGTAGATGAGTTTCCAAAGGATAGTATTGTGCAGTCATTGCTATTTAGTATTTGTCAGTGTCTCAGACTACAACTGAATGTGTGTCACAGGCCATCCTGGTTAACCGCTGGTTCTGTGTGGGATTTAGTGATAGCTCCAGATATGTAATCACCTGCTAATGTAGCCAGTCAGAGGGCACTGACACTGACTGTGACTGCAGAGAGGGAATGGCTAGAAGGGGTATGCCATCAATGATGTCTGGGGAAATCCACTGATGACTGGCATCATTTCAGCTTAGGTCTCCCAAAGATATCTTCCCAGATTAGGACTGCCAGGCACTTGCCTACCCACCAGCTGTCATAAACCTCTGTAGATAACTTATACAGTTTCCAGCATGTCCTGCTGGCTTAATATTGTCAGACCATGGTGGGTAGAGTGAGTGATATTCCCATCATCCATTGCATAGTGTAGCACTCAATAGGGTCCAGCAGATAGAGTTGGTGCCTTGATTTGGCCTTGAGCATAGCAAATGGTGTCTGGTCCAATGTCAGTAGGTGTACAACAGTGTAACTGCTCATATCCATGCTAACTCCTTTCATGGCATTTCATGTCACATGACATAGAGATCTAGGGACACTGCTTGGCACCAGATGCAGTTGTCCTTTGTGCAACTAAGTATTGCAGTTGCTTCCAGTATGTTCCATGAAGTGAGTCATCCAATGTGTGTTTGCAGAGTGCAGACAAACACATTAGGGAAGTGCAATATGTATACACTTTGAAGGTAAGGTGGAGGTTTTACACAAGTATTCTGCAGTTGGACACTACCCAAGTGGTGTGCACTGGAAGGACACAATTACCTTGTGAAGACTGTGGAAAGCAGGGGAGTCCACAGAATTCCTGGTGCCTGGCAACTACTAATTTTGGTCTCACTGGCACTACTCTCACATAGGGTACCATGCTCCAATATGTTGTCTGTCATCACACACAAAATGGTACTATGAAACTCATGATGACAAGTAGGACACAGTCTGTTTGTTTATCCACTTAGCTATCCCACATCATGAAAGGCTCTGTTGGCTTCACATACCCTTTTCTAAGTAGATGCCTTGATTAGCAACCTGGGCAATAAATTGGCTTTTGCATGTGTTATGTTGTCTGTTCCAGAGTTGGCGGTATGTTACTAGGGAATTGTCAAGAGGGGAATAATTAACATTGTTGTAGCACCACAATATAACGTACAATGTCCATTGACATTGATGTCCAGTCTTGTGTAACAATCAGCACACTGCTGATGCACCATTGTATGTGAAACTTTCACAGCACATCATGCATCCTGCCCTTCAACATATTACTGGTGCATATCTGCATGACATGACTGTGAGGTCTACTGCAGTGGACTGGTCAACTTTGGCCAATGTGTGTCTACCTGCCACATGTCCTAGGCATGTAATATTGTACAGTTATGTACCCAACACACATGTCTGTGTTCCCACATAATATCTCATAACAACCAGCGTGCTGTCTATTTGCTTGACAGGCATCGTATGCTTGCAAGGTCAATGTAATGTCAGCAAAGTTGAACAAGTCCACTATGCATACACGAGTATTCCCCATCTTCACTGCAAGGTGTGCCTACAAAATTTATATCAGGCTGTCAACCCCGAGGGTGTGGCAGCATGACTCTACCTTTGCAGGACCTGCTGCTGAGGTGTTGGGATTGTCCCCATCCCTCTACTCTTATGACACACAAACACAACGTGTGACAGATGTGACTGCATTTTAAACCTTGCTGCCATGGTGTCTCCAACAGCAGTCATTACACATGACAATGAGCATTATGTCAACATGCACAGCTCACATCCTGCACCACCTACACCCACATCACACATGCCTGCATGTGTGCAGCTCCTTACCACTCACATTATCAAACAGACACACTGTGCCTCTGGAGTGCACAGTACACATAATACTGCATCCACCACTTTCTCACCAGTCAAACAACTGAGGCAAAACACAACATCACACCTCTTAGTCAGAGGTGATTACATTGTGAGACACATTGATGTCTATGTCACATGGCTACATATAGTACAGGTGACAGATAGCTGTCTGTGGGATGAAACAATAGGCCTTACCACACATTGCCACAAATCAAGGGATATCAATTAACATAATGGTGACATCATAATTCCTGCAGGTGTGTATGACTAGAGACATATGTCACTGGCCTGTATGCAGACACAACTGTGCTGAGCCAGTCTGTGTCTCTCGTGGGTACATGCATACTTTGTGGCTGCAGCTGACACTCACCTGGTATGATAGCTCCATACACACAGAAATTGATGGAAGTCAATACTTGCCTTAACATGTGGTGTCATTGTTAAGGGATCTACAACATGTCTGTCTGTGATGTCTTGCTTAACTGACATCAATGTTTCACCATTGATGGTATTCATCTCTCACTTCTGAGATTTGGAGTAATGGCCATGGCTGCTGACACCCCCGCAATGCAACTTAGATGCATTGTTCAGGGGAAAGTTGGCAATGAGAACACCATCTTTATACAACATCATGGTTATGCTGCTACACAGTGGGTATGGCAACACTGAACCCCACTCTGTGGAATGTGTCTCAACCCTGGATTATGCAGATGTGTGCAGTCAAGGCTATGTAGTTCAAGGCTGTGGACAGCACCCCAGCCATACCAGACTACATGTCCATCCCCATCTTCACACCTCAAAATGACAGTGTTCAAGGTAATGCAGGTGGTATATACATGCTCATTAAGGACAGATACACATCCAGATTTTGTGAAACACCATGATTCCCTGGAGACACTGCAGGTGTCATTCAGTAATGGAAGGGCACATATTCAAGCAATAGCCAGCTACAGGAGCATCTTCATGTATCCAGACAACAATTGTGTGTATTTGTATGTACATGTGTCTACCAAGATACATCAGTGCACCATATTGTGGAGAAGCATTACCGACCACTGTGTCAACTGTGTTGTGTGTGCTGCTTGCACTCTCACTTGCCCAAAGATTAGTCTACATCCTTAACTACAATATCCTGGAGCAGTGCTGTGACATGTCTCCAAGGGAAACCACCATATTGCAACATGTGTTTACCACTGCAGCCCCCCCAAAGTGAGGCCCTCCCTGGTGGGATCTGGCCACAGATCAGTGTCATTAAAACTGCCAGCAGTAACCCCCACTTGCAGTTTCAATAGACATATATTGTACCTCCTGTGAGATGGTTTACTTAGCTTGATTTAGCCCCCCCAAGCCACCCCCCACCACCACCCATGCATTATGCATTATGCATTATGCACTGCATGTGCATGATGCGAGACACACCAAGGGAGGCACAGACCACTGCTTGGCACAGGACCTGCCTGATGGACAACTGCTATTATCAGGCCAGGGCTGTGCTGTGTGGGTGGACACTGCTGTGGCTGCCCTGGTGTGAGGGTGATGGTGAGGTGACCCTGACACCTTACACAAACAACATAGCTGTGCAGTTGTTGTGACATGTGTTGTGGAAAAACCCACACACCACAATAAAGTCACACACAAAACAACAAACAAACACAAGAAGCACAGGTCAAGTTGTATGTGTAACCATAACCTTGGATTACTCATACTGAAGAATATGACATAGTCTATACCTATACTAAACCCATAGATCCAGTAGTTCCAGTCATGTTGTACATCCATTACCTCTGCATCATGTTCCCTCCCATGTACATTTACAACTTACATATTTATAATCTATATCCTACAGATCTTAATATAAATGGCTACTCTATGGAGGATACACAACCACTATTGATGCTAACATCCATGATGCATCCCTACATATATGGGATACATGGAACATATAAAACTCATAATGGATTATAAAACCATTAGGAACATGACTGGATCATAAGAACTGTGACACACTGAACTGTTATATTAACACATATAGCACATTACTGCATGCACCATAGCTGTGAACAACAGTTTTGTAGACACTATCCATCATATATCAATATATCTATATCGTTGATATTGATCATCATTACATGGATCTTACTGACAGGATGTGATACAAACAGTTTTGTCTACAAGAGTAGATGCAGGTACAAAGTTTGATGTCTGACACAGTTTTTCTGGTGGACATTTTCATGTGACATGTAAAGGTGGAGTTGATTTCTGTTGGGGTCACCAACAGGAGACCAGTGAGGAGACATAGACGCTCGTCTCATCTGACTATCAGTCATTGTACTATATGTGAGCTCACTCATTCTTAGGCATCCACACACACTTAGGCATCCATGCTTAGGCCATTGTATGGCACACCTAGTACCACAAATAGGTGTTCCACACCATCAACATACTGACATGTCCTCAGCCCACTTCAAGTGAACATCACAGACCAACCTATATCACATAACTATTAACCATGCTGCCAAAACATTAGCTGACTTGCTGTGCAAATGTCTGTTGATTGTGTCAATTCTGTGGCTAAGATCCATCAAAAGTGTGAGCACTCATGAGTATGTGAGGTTAGTGTGAACAAATGCCTCATGTATCTACATGTATATATGTTTGATGAGTGTATATGTTAAATAATTTGCAAATATATAACATGCAAATATATATGGCAAGACATAACTCGCAACATAGAACCAGCAATGGCAGGTGTAAGAGTGTTATACACAGGGTGGGTGAAATCAACTTATACAGAGCTGGGCACACAGGTTTATGTCTAGTGTGCCTGAAATCACCATGTCTTCCCAGTGGTATGACATAAATCATGTGTATGACTGCCTATAATCACCATGTCATGAGTGCACATAATCATATGACCATGATGGAGTGCAATGGCCATTTATTAATGGACCTAATATAATGCAATAAACTTGCAAGTACTCAACATTGCAATTCAACCCTTCACTGGAACTTGGAACATGCGTTCAATGGGATCTTTCTGAATGGTGCTGAATGAGCCTGCGTTCAATGGGGATAATCAGTGAATCATGCCATCTGCCTTTGCATATCATGAAATGGCACTGTGCATCCATTGTCATATATGGGGGTCTGTAGTGACATGCTGCAATTACTAATACAACATAAGGTTGCATATTGTACATAGCAAATTGGATTACTGTTTGCATGCAATTATCTAGCAAGCTTAGCACATACATGTTTACAACATGGTGGCTAAACCATTTGTACCAGAGCAGCTCAGCACCCCCAGCCACATCCCATCTGTATGACTGGCAGGGTTGAAAAGGGCAATACAGCAGCTAGCTGTGGTATCCTCCCTTGATGGGCTCTATAGTGAACTCTGTGTAAAAAGTATGCAGTTTGTGTGTATGGTGTATGGTGGTAAATACAGTATTTAACAAAGGCCACAAATGTCCTGTGGTACCATAAGCTGATGTAAATTTTATACACACACACACAAACAAGTATGATTACTGATAAATGCATCATACAACCACACCAGTTAAACACACACTACACACTACATAAGCAATACACAAAATTAGTTTAATGTTACAATTACACTGGCACACACCATACATCACACACATACACGCACGCATGACACACACACTCTACTTCTACTGTCAGTTTATGACATATTATGCTTGCTGACATCAACAAGCCAAGTTGTAGTCAGGATTTTGAGTTTGCCATTACCCTCTTTTGGCTACATTGCTGCAATTTCTTGTATCTTATGACCACTGGCATCCAACATTTGTACCTAGCGCCATATTTTTTTGTGACCAACATTGACACTGCAATACAATCTGTGATTCTGCATGATAGACATACATGCTATACTCAGATGGTAATTTTGGACACTATAAATACTTATCACACACTCCTACAAATACAGCTTGATAACTTATGCTACATGAACTTACAGGGCCAGATGAAATCATGACCATATCGGTGGGCTAGCAGTCTAGCAGGCAAAAAAAGATGGCAGGTTACAGGCATAAACGCAGACAAGTTACAAGTTGTCAACAGGTTTGCAGGGCAGATGGGTGGCCACTAGGTAGCATACACTGACATTAGAACCCCTGCACTGCAGACGAGATTACACTAGAAACCTAAGTACGTCTTGCATCATAGTTGGCACAGTCACATCTGCCTATGCACCATGCTCCAATCTTATGACATCGCATGCACTTGTAGAAGAGGGAAGTTTGGAAGCCAGCAGCAGCTTACAGGCCCAAAAAGTGCATAGCCATTGCAGTGTGATAGCCAATGAGGGTTTCTCAGTTGTTTGGCAGGGGGATACACATACACACACCAAGTGGCCTGCAGTGAGATTGGCCTGTAGTGAGATTAGAACCCCTACTTATTTAGTCTTACACACTATAGATCATAGCACTTATCACACATGTCATGGCTGATGTCTGTTTTATATGTGATTGCAGACAAACTACTTGTGGATTGCACACACTAGGCTTGTGTTGAACAGCATCTATGGCATGCAGAGTGATATGGCTTCATACTGTTATCTGCATCTAGTATCCTAGCAGTGAGATAACTGCTATTATCCTAGCTATGTGTCTACAGTAACCAGTATGGCCATATGTGGCTGTTTGCACTTGGATGGGCAAGCTTGTGAGCAGGGACAATGTGCCCTGTCCATGAGTGCATAGACAACATTATACATTATAAAACCTGCTCACCTGTTGCTGTCTATGTGGTGAAACCCAACAGGCACAGGGGTCTGTAGGTAAGTGCATTATGTACTGTTGAGCCCTTACTTTGGATCCTTTGAACAACATTATAGATGTGTGATACAGCAGCATTACTCACCAATATTAGTATGTAGGATAATACAGACATCCACACACATTTCTGTATATAACAGGGATGTATATATAAATGTAGCTGAGTGTGTGCACGATATGTATACGTGTTATGTAGATATATGGGGAGAGACTGAGATGTATGTATTTATATATGTATAAAACTATATATATATATATATATATATATATATAGAGAGAGAGAGAGAGAGAGAGATTTGAAACTACATAAAGATACATATACTATGTATATGAGAGAGATAGTGACAGATGGATATGTATACATATATGCATGTATGTATAGACAAGTCTATACATAACAGGTCATTTTGATCAATGGGCAACAGGACTGCACTCAGTTTAAGTAAGTGTATGGGCATGCCTAGTAGGACTGCCAGTACTTATAAACTGACTCCAGGCCACACCTACCTGCACTACTGTCCGGGATTTTGTGTTACAGACACTGACACATGTCCCTGTTTCTGCAGTACTGCACTTCACTCAAAACGTCCATGGCATTCTTCAACTGCCTGATGTTAATATGTGACAGAAGTTCATAATATTACACCACACACACACAGTCTGTGACAACACCAACATATTAATACCTCACATGCAAAGATGTAGATACCACCAGATTTGAACCATCAACAGCATCACCCATGCCAACTTCCCTAGTCCACTGAACCACACAAGCTGCCAGCCATAGAGTAGTTATTCATTACACAATCAAAAGCATACATATATACATCGTTATTCCTGCATTAAGTGAGACATACAATGTGTGCTCAATTTTTATGTTAGTGGCCTGAGTTTGCCTGGACTGCTGATACACCACTGATGACATACTGTCACAGTGGTTATATGTGGAAACTGCTGTGTTGGGTGTGGGGGAGCAACACCGCATGTTCTTCTGGGATACACAGTAGTTCAGCTGTCATGTGATCCCACTGTTTAACATCTCCTTTGCCTGATGTAGTGCATTTTCCAGCCATGAGGCATAATGAATATTAAGGAACACATACTAGTGGACTGGGTAACTGCAGTCCAATGCGGATGTTACTTGTGTCCAAATAGGCCACTATATTTCCTTGCATAAATTCAACAAATCCATGCATACCCTAGCATGTTATAATAATCCTTACATGTAGTGTGTAGGTTAGGGACTTATCTTGCGATTGCAGTGATTGACAGAACTGTAGTTCAGGGCTGACTGTTTGATTCAAGCAGTACACTGCCAATACATGTATAGGTACAGGATGTGTTAGTTGCCTTGCATTCATTTTACTATATGTATGTGAGTAGGAGTAAGATGTCAGTCCCTAGGGCCCTAGGTTGTCAGTGAATGTGTTATGCATTGTCTCTTAGCCAAAGTTAGGGCATACTGGGCATGCCTATGTCTGCCTACAGGGACATCATCAGGAGGTTCTTCCTCCAAGTCTTCCTGTGACTGTGGCTATGGTGACCTAGACAGTGATGGGGGATTATGTATCCCTTCCCTTTGCTGATCCTGCTGCAGATGTTGCCACAGAATCATATTGTGTAGCCTAGCACATACTGTGAACATATGTGCACATGTGGCAGGACAGTACTGCAAGGGCTCCACCAGACATAACAAGGCACTGGAATAGTGACTTCAGAAGCCCAAACACATGCTCTATGATGTTCCTAGTTTGTGTGTGTGCCTCATTATGGTATTCATCAATGGGTGCATGTGCATTTCTGATGGGTGTCATCATTCACTGTTCCAGGGTGTAGCCAGCATCCCCCAGTAAATGGCCATATGGGCTGTCCTCCCTAGCAAACATCTGGTACAGCTGTGATGCATGCCAGATCTTTGAGCTATATTCACTGCCAGGGCTGCCAGCACATGCATTCATGATAATCCCCTGGGAATTACACATGACCTAGCAGTTGTTGGAGCGGTACCCCTTGCAGTTGATGTACATTCTACCCGCCTCACTGGGTGGTGCCTTGATGTGTACATGAGTGCAGTCTATGGCACCCAGTACTTCAGGGTAATGTGTTACATGGTAAAAGTGTTGCATATTGCTGGCCCTCGCCTCAGCAGTGAGAGGAAAAGAAATATACTCACTGGCATGTGGTAGTATGGCATCTAGGAACTGGTGGAGTACCTTGGATGCTGATGCCTGTGAGACCCCCCCCATCATGTCCCCAGGTGGTCTTTGGAAAGTACCTGTAGCTAGTATCCTAAGGGCTACACATATGTTTGTTTCCACTGGGATGGGTTCCCCTCTATTTCTCTGGGTCTGAGTCGAGGGTGACAGAGCTCAGTGAGTTCTTGTAGTATGTCCCTGTCCACCCCTGTAGCGTTCTACAATCTCCAGCTCCTGTAGCTCCTGGAAGGTTACGCTTGGCCTGAACACTTTTCTTCTTTGTCTAGGGCTATTGTCAGCAGCAGCACTGCATTCAGTATCTAGCACATACAGGTGCAGCAGACCTGCAGCAGCCCCTAACATTCTCTCAGTTAAAATTCTCAAGTCTGTATTCCAATGGTGCAGAGTTTTTAGGAAAAATCAGAATGTAGTGTGTATGCATACTTTATAGATCTCTGCTGTAGGTGCAGTGTGTGTGATTGGTTAACTATGATGCATTGCACCTGCCTATAATATCATTAACATCATTTCATGGCCCTATTTTAGGTTAAACAAGGGTCAAAAACAAATACATTTATTTTTTTAAAACACGCTGAGCGTGGCAGCGTGCCATGTAAACACACCCAAGGAAGGTAAACAAAGCTTAGAATTGAGTAGACACACCCTCCTCCGAAAGGGCATGCTCAGCCAGGCATTGCACTGTGCAAACACATGCACCTATGCTGAAATGAGTTTCAAAGTCAGTCGGTGTCAGCTACCTCCTGTATAAACAGCAGCATGGGTCTAAGCCTACACAAAGGGGATATGTGAACACGGTTACTCCTTTCTGCTATTCAGTACCTCCACCTCACTTGCATACGTATCCTTGCTCATGCAGCCTGGAAACTATACACTTCAGAGCCCAACCACATTCGCAACGCACCATTGTAGGGACTCTATATATAGTCCTGTAATACATTTCTGTCACATACTGATTAATTTCTTTTTTTCCAAATTTTTTTTATTTTTTATAAAGCATGTTTGTGCACTGAGGAACACTGTGCAAACATGTCCAGATTATTAAAAAAATATTAATTTAACTTATTTCTTTTAATTTTTTCTGACATACAGGATGTTAGCTTCACTCGTATGTGTATGTGGTATGACATTCCAGTCCAAATACCTACATTTTTACAACCCATTTTGTCTGTCTACATTTCTGTATATGGAATTTTTCCATCTACATTACAGACACTGACATGGGGTCTGCAGAGCTGCCTATCTGCTTTCTGGATCACTCTACCTGCCTCATTTGCAAATGTTCATGGCCGTGTAAGCAGTGTGATGTAATGCTTACATGGAAAAAAAAAGATTGTATGCTTTATTAAATTCCCCCCATTCTTAAATCATCAGATGTGCTTTTGTTTCCTCTTCTAATGAACTACACAGTTTTAAATCATCCACAAAAAGAAGACAAGAAGTCTTTACACTTTGTTGTTTTCTGGGAGCCAAATTTTAGCCATATCCTAATCTGTTAAGTAGAGAGGTTAATGGGTTAAGGGCAAGACAAAAGAGCATCAGTGGCAAAGAGTCACCAGGGAATATCCCCCTTTAAATTTTTATCCCTGGAATGATAATTTGTCTTTTATCATGACTTAACTGCAAAGTGGTTTGCCACTGTTTCATGGTCACTGTAATGTAATCAATCAGTGTTGGGTGCATCTTATACATTTTAAGCACTATTTTCTCCATGAATGTGGGATACTGGCAAATGTAGTTTTTGTAGTCTATCCATGCCATACTTAGATTCTTCCACATTTTACACTTCACCATAATGACTTTATCTAACAACAAATGGTCCTTTGTTCTATAAGGCTTTCTTTTGTTACCTTTTGTTCTATTGCCATGAGTGAGTTTTCTTCTAAATGACTATAAACTCTGTCGGCATCAATTGCAGTGTATAGTTTATATGTTGTCAGAAGGCAAGTTATTGGTCTATAGTTTTTAGGATAGCCTGCAGGTTCACTCTTAAGTAGGAGTATTGTTTTTTCCTGTTGTTATCCAGGTTGGTGTCTGTTTGGGGTGTGGATATAAATACTTCTTACTCATGGCTAAATCTTCATGTAAATATATTCATACTTTCAGTCAGAAGTTAAGTACTGCATCTTGGCCTGGAGTTTTCCAATATGGAGCTCTTCTTAACTTTGTTTCAATCTCTCTGGCCATTACTTCATCCCATTTCATATCATGTACATTTGAACTTCTTATTCTTTCTTTTACTTCTTCTATCCATTTAGCATCTTTGTTATGTTCCACAGGATCTTCATAGATATTTCTCTAAAATGTATCTATTTCTTCTTTTTTGGTGGTGTTTCAATTCCTTCTGCCTTGTTTCCCAATTGTCTATAAAACCTTTTTGGGTAATCAATAAAATGCTTATTTTTATACTTTATATTTATCTGCATATCTTCTGAATTTTTCTGCACGTGCTGATATTTTTAGTTTATTATTTGTGATAGTACATATTTCTTTTATCACATCTATCTTTCTGAGCATTTTTGTTGACCTGTTCCTTCTTCTATATTCTTCGAACAGTGACACTTCTTATCTTAATTGCTTTATGGTTTTCTGTATTCAATACTTCCATGATAGCATTTGATTTCTCCCCCCTTTTTTCCCTTACTGCCCTGTGTTTTTCCGGTAAGAATTTATGTTATTAATTTAGCTGCACTGTAATGTATCATATTTACTTCTGTTATATCACATGAATGTCTATGAACAGTCCTAATTTCTGTGTTCATTTGTTTTATCAAATGTCTTGCTTTTTGGGTTATTGACTTTCTGTAGTCTATTTCTTCTCTGTCTGTTCATCTCTATTAAATCATGCAAATCTTCTCTTAGATCATTTTCTTCTAAACTGAGGGCACATTCTTTGTTCTTCAATTCCTGTCAGCATTCTATAGAAAGCTCCAGGGCATCTTCCTGTGCCACATTCTCTTCCGTTTCATCCTGTATTATCTGTTGTTCTTTCATATTGGAACTCTGTAGCTTATCAGTCCACAACAATGATTGCATCAGATTTGCCAGTTTCCTGTTCCTTCTCTTGTTGTGCAAGTCTAGATTAACTTTTGTAATGGTTTCCAATGGATGGCTGCAAAGTATCTTCACATGGTATCTGATCAGATGTTTCCCACTCCACTGTTTTTCCTTAATTTGGGGATCCATTGCTCTATCCTGCTGTGATGTTATCAGAGTTAGATTTTCTACTCTAAATTCTTCACTTTGCAGGTAGTAACCTCAGGTTCTGTCTTTAATTTCTCCATTACTAATCTTCTTTTCTATTTTTTCTTTTTGTATTCTTCTTTTTTGTATTAAAAATGTTCCATATTCTGCTCCCTTTGCCCATATTTCTCTTCAAATATCTTTGGTGCTGCTCTTTTTGAATTGATTAATTTTGCTTTCTCCTTTGCATGAATATTGCACCATATTAAATCTCTTTTTCTTTCCCATGTCCATAGTTCATCTTCAGATGTCTCCTGCTCCTCCTGTTTCTCCTTACTAGGGGGACTTGTTGTTCCATTATGCTGTGATATAACCTGTGTTAAATTTTCTACATCATATCTTTCATTTTGCAAGTTTTCCTTAACTTCAGCTTCTAATTTTTTAACTTCTACTTTACTAATCTTTCTAGGTTCCCTCTTTATAATTTTTTTGTATCTTAAAATGTCAATATTTGGATGCCTTTGCCTGCATTTCTCTTCAAATATTTTTGGGCTGCTCTTTTTGAACTAATTAATTTGGCTTTCAACTTCGCATACAGATTGCACAATATCAGATTCTCATATTTCTTTTTTATACCTTTCAAAAATCTCTAGATTTTGTTCTTTATATTTTTGCACTTCTTTAGTCAGTTCTTTTTTCCAAATGTCTCAGGCTTTCTTGGTCTATATAATGTTTTTCATAAATTTGTTGTATTAATGAACACAAATCTTTATTTGAAGCTTCTGACAGTTTTTCTTGTACAATTATTTTTTCTTTCCTCTAATTGCTCTCTTAATCTTTTGTATATCTTCTGTCTGAAAATTCTGGGCTTCTTGCATAATAGTAACAATACATGATTTATTTCTTTCTTATGCTCAGTAGACCACTATATTGTCTTTATGGCTCTTTTTTGCCCTATTAGTTCTTGTGATTTTTGTGGACTACTACTTCCTTCTACAACAGGGGGACCATCCTCCCCCTGGGCCTGGCCTAGCCCCATTGCAGAAATATTTAATTGTCTTGAGCATGCTACAATGACATTTTTTCCAGTCTTGGTACCAGTGCACCTATCAGAATTGGGCCCTTTTTTATCCTGGGGCTTGTGCACCCAGCTACCTTTCTTATTTTTTAGCCTACTTCTGTCAATTATAGATACTATATAAAATACAGTCTCTATATCAGTGCTGTCCTGGTGTGGTTTTTTGAAAAACAGGGTCCACCCCATAAAGGTAACCACAAGGCTGGTAGATGAATTCAGTTCTAGCAATACTACTCTTCTTTGCTTGCTGATTTATCATCTCTCTATTCAAACCCCAAATCATCTCTCCATGTGGACCCCTCTACCCTGTGGAATTAGCAGTATCCAAACAGACTGCCTGTAAATACCATTAACACTAATTCAATGTTATTACATACTCCCCAACACCTCAAAAGTATTGAAACTCTGACCATCACTGACTCCATGGGACAACTCTGCCCAATATAATATCCCAAAAGTATCTTTGGCCTAAACATTGATCAACATTTAACATCCACTCCATACAGTGAAATAAGCACTAGCAAACATTGCCCCAGCTAAAAATTTCATAGAAAGTCTCCAGTTTAGTAACATCAAGAGGCTAGAAGAGCTACCATTGTTGGTGGTCTCATTCCCAGGATGGATTGTAGACTCCCAGTAAATTCCCTATATTTGTCACACAGCACTATCCTCCTTCAGATAACAGAGAATAATGTTCTCAGGTTTGTTTACAGATCATTACTGCTATATCATTACAAAATGCTTAGCTTACATGGGCAGACCAGGGTCTCCTATAATTCTGAACACATTCACCTAAAGTCAGCTATTATCTTCTTCTGAAAATAACAATTTATCATAAGAACTGTGTATTCTCTAAAGAGCACTGACCAGTTGTGAACTCATTCATGCTAGTTCTAACTGAGAAACAGCCTTTTCCAAAATGATGCTGTCCTACTGACATTTCAGATAAGACAAGAAAGTATTTTATCTTTTAAGCAGGTTCTTAAGTGTTATCTAGACAAATTACATAAATGTGTATATTTTAAAGACATTAGCTGAGGTTATATTTGTCTGTTATATTGCTTCTATCCTAGCAAGCCTTCATCTATTTAGCTACTGCATTACTAACATCCTTCTCTTTTATATATGATAACACTTACCAATACATTGCAGTCCCCCAGCCAACAATTCATAATTTCTGCAAAAGAATATCACTTGCAGATATGTATATATGTACATTTGTTCTTCCTGTCAGTGCAGTATTCTTAATGTGCAATTTCTCGTCCTCCATACTGCTATGTTGTCAGTTATGTCACAGTCAAGGGACTCCATAGTCAAATTTGTTGTAAATGAAGTATGATTACAATATACACTCAAATAGAATGCACAACACACTGCAATGATCAAAAATGTTATATTTTGGCCAACTATCAATGTATAGAGCTATTAATCAAGCAGTATAACATGCTGAGCATACATTTATTTTGGATGGTCAACACAACCTGCAATAAGCTCACAAGGAAAAAAGTGGATCAACAATACAGTTAATTACAACATTCATTAGTAAGCTATAAAATTGGTTAAATTCCCAATACAAATACAGAGAGCATTTCACATTACTGAGGTATCTAAAGTATACGAAAGAAAAAAAATTGTAGAAAAAATAATATAAATATCCTATAATTTGTCAACAAAGCATTATATTCCAGCACTTTAAAAAATAATTTGTTGTCTAGACAAAGGAAATTAAAAATGGCTATCTCAATTCCTCTGTATTGCTCTATATTTCTGAATATCTTTACAGACAGACAGACACACACACACACACAGACACACACACACACACACACACACACACACACACACACACACACACACACACACACACACACACACACACACACACACACACACACAGTGTCTTCAGCCTAAAGGATAATAATAAAAAGAATTTCAGTAAACAAGTGAAGCAAAAATGACAACCTATGCCTTTACAGCAAAAACTTTGAAAATATATAAACATTCTCTTTAGCCTGTGGGGATGGAAAAAAATGAAGCTAAAGATACAAACATGGCACTCAGTTCCTTACAGCAATAACTTGAAAAATGTACAGCTTCTTCAGCTTATAGTGAATAATAAAAGAAAAGAAACTACTTACAAAATGAGTTTTTCTTCAAGTGCTGAAGAATCTAACAAATGAGGTAAAATGTGCAAAAATGATATCTAATGCCTTACAGCAAATAATTAAAAAATATATACTTTTTCATCCTTGTCAGAGGCAAAGTATCAAAGAGCTGTGACAAATGTGAAAGAATTATACCTATCTGATAGGAAATCATTTGAAAAATATATAACTTCTTTCATTTTTAGTAAAGAGCAAAATAACTAAGATTAAAATGCAAAAAGTTCACGAGTGCTTCACATTAAATCTACTAACTAGGAATACGAGCTGCTTAATGTGGCAGATAGCAGGGGTTATAAGCATTGACATACACCAGGACTTACTTCTTGAAATAACAGTTAATGGCAAAACAATAAATGCAGATATTATAAGCAGGTAGCTACTTTACTATAAATGCTTCAGAGCTCTGAACTGGCCTTATATATCTTTTCCATAAATATCTGACATCTGCAAATATAATTATAAGAGATAGTGCTTTGACCTGAGCATCACATGGACTGGAAGTATTCAAGGTAAGGCTATAGCTTTGTCTGTCCTTGTTTGAGGAAACGCATCATCTAGAGTTTATGCCAGATATTGCATAAACTGTTCTATATTCAAAGTGGCACCACGCTAAAGGCTAATCTGTAGAGACGTGAACTAATGCCACATATGCTTTAATGACTAAACTACAAGTGGCCACATGTTCCATAGACAAAACAGTGACACATGCTGTTACTTACCTCTTTGCAAAAGGTGTGCTACTTTAGAAAAATGTTTACAACAGTATTTGCTTAACACTTCATCCTTTGCTTCTTACTGACCAATAAAGATGATAGTGTGGACTATTGAGGATAAGAAGGAAATTATGTATTGTTACAATTTTGCAAGAATCCCAGAATTTCTAAACAGAATATATACAAAAAGATTAAGAGAGAAATTACAGGAAAGAAATGTAATTGCACAAGAAAAACTGTCAAAAACTTCAAATATAGATTTGTGTTCATTAATACAACAGATTCAAGAAAAACATCATATAGATCAAGATATCTTGGGCCGTTTGGGAAAAGAAGTGACTGAGGATGTGCAATAATATAAGGTATAAAATGTACAGATTTTTGAAAGGTAAAAAACAGAAATATGGACATGGGAAAGAAAGAGAGATCTGGTATGGTGCAATATTTATGCAAAGGAGAAAGCCAGATTAATACAAAAAAGCAGCTCCAAAATATTCAAAGAGTAATGCAGGCAAAAACACCCAGATATGGAAAAATTCACAATGCAAAAAATAAGATCACAGAGGAGGAACATAGAACAGATGATCAGTAAAGTAAATCTTAAAAAAAAAAATAGAAGCTGAAGTTATGGAATACCTGTGAAGTGAAGGATTTAGTGTAGAAAGTCTAACACATGATATGTCACTGCATGATGGAAGAAAGAGTCCCTCAAGTAAGGAGAAGAAGGAAAATTGGAGAATCTGAAGATGAAATATGGACATGGAAAAAAAGCAGATTGGTGCAATTGCAATTGGTGCAATATTTATGCAAAACAGAAAGCAAAACTAATCAATATAAAAAAGCAGCACCAAAGAAATTTGAAGAGAAATATAGGCAAATGCATCCATATATGGAAAGTTTTACAGTACAAAAAATAAGAAAACAAAGGGAAAAGGATAAACGAGGATTAGTGATGGAGAAGTTAAAGAAATAGAAAATGAAGTTATGAACTACCTGAGAAGTGAAGGATTTAGTGTAGAAATTCTTACTCTAATAACATTACAGTATGATAGAATAATAAATCCCCAAATTAAGGAGAAATCAATGGACTTGGGAGCATCTAATCAGTTGCCATATGAAGATACTATGGAACCATCAACAGGAAACCAGTACAAATGTTTAATTGGAGTTGCATAGCAAGGGATGGGACAGGAAACTGTGGCAACTCTGACACAGTCAGTGTTGTGGAGTGATAGGCAAGTGAGTTCCCATATGAAAGAGCAATAGTTGACACAGGGTGAATCTGAAGAGAATATGGAAGATTTTCTGGAACGTTTTGCAGAATACCTCCAGGAAATGGAGAGCAAAGAACATGCCCTTAGTTTAGAAGAAAATTATCTAAGAGAAGAATTGCTTGATTTAATAGAGATGGATAGATATATTAAGATCAATGAAAGAAAGACTACAAAAAGTCAATAAGACCCAAAATGTTAGAAGCTGGATAAAATAAATGAATACAGAAATTAGGACTGTTCATAAAAATGCATGCAATATAACAGAAGTAAATATGATATATTAATGTCCAGTTAAATTAACAACAGATAAAGTCTTACTACAAAAACATGGTGTAAAGAAAGGAGAGAAATCAAGTGCCATCGTGGAAGTATCGAATAGAGAAAACCTTAAAGCAATTAAGATGATTCAAGACAAGACAAGAACTATAAGTGTTAGAAGAGTACAGAAGAGGGAATGAATCAACAAAAATACTCAGAAAGATGGATGTGATCAAAGCAACATGCAGTATCGGAATCCACCAGGATCTATTGTGCACTATTGCAGATAATAAACTAAAGATGTTAGCAGAGGCAGAAAAACTTAGAATATACACAGATAAGTATAAAGAAAAAGTACAAAATAAGCAATTTATTGATGAGCCAAAAAAGTTTTATGGAGAACTGGGAAACAAGGTAAAAGGAATAGAAACACCACCAAAAAAGAAGAAATAGGCACATTTTGGATATAAATATGAATAAGCAATTTATTGATAGCCCAAAAACGTTTTTTAGAGAATTGGGAAACGAGGTAAAAAGGAATGGAAACGCCAACAAAAAAGAAGAAATGGGCACATTTTGGATAAAGTATCTATGAAGATCTTGTGAAACATAGCAAAGATGCTGAATGGACAGAAGAAGTAAAAGAAAGAATAAGAAGTATAACTGTACAGGATATGAAGTGGGATGAGGTAATGGCAAGAATTGGCACTGTTAGAAGAGTGTATAAGAGGGAACAGATCAACAAAAATACTCAGAAAAATGGACGTGATAAAAGCAATGAGCAGTATCAGAACAGATCAGGATCTATTGTGCACTATTACAGATCAGGATCTATTGTGCACTATTACAGATCAGGATCTATTATGCACCATCACAAATAACAACCTAAAATATCAGCACAGGCAGAAACACTTAGAGGATATACAGATAAATATAAAGGAAAGATACAAACTAAGCAATGTACTGATGAATCTAAAAAGTTATAAATAGAATTGGGAAACAAGGAAAAGGAATGGAAACACCACCAATAAAAATAAATGAACACATTTTGGAGAAATATATATGAAGATCGTGTGGAACACAATAAGTATACTATATGGATAGAAGAAGTAAAACAAAGAATAAGAAGGTCAAATGTACAGGATCTGAAATGGGATGAAGTAATGGCCAGAGGGAATGAAACAAAGTTAAGAAAATCTCCTAATTGGAATCCCCCAGGCCCAGATGTGGTACCTAACTTCTGGCTAAAATTATTAACATCTTTGCATGAAGTTATCCGTGAGTAAGAACTATTTATATGCACACCCTGACCAGACACCAGCCTGGTCAACAATAGGAAAAAACAATACTCCTACTTAAGCATGAACCTGCAAGCTATCCTAAAAACTATATACAAATAACTTGCCTTACAAACTATGTCTTAACTATACAGTGGAATTGATGCTGACAGAGTTTATAGTCATTTAGAAGAAAACTCAATCAACAAAAGAAAAGGGTAACAAAAGAAAGCCATATGGAACAAAGAACCATTTGGTGTTAAA
This sequence comes from Protopterus annectens, assembly GCF_019279795.1. NCBI lineage: Eukaryota > Metazoa > Chordata > Ceratodontiformes > Protopteridae > Protopterus > Protopterus annectens. The sequence continues at coordinate 1,662,885,294 of NC_056731.1, read as the reverse complement.
GTCATAATGGAGAAATGTAAAACGTGGAAGAATCTAAGTATGGCATGGATAGACTACAAAAAAGCATTTGACAGTATACTACATTCATGGATAAAAGAGTGCTTCAAAATGCATAAGATATACCCTACACTGATTGATTACATTACAGCAAGCATGAAACAGTGGTAAACGACTTTGCAGTTACTCCATGATAAAGGACAAATTATTATTTCAGGGATAAAAATTCAAAGGGGTATTCGAGGGTGAATCTTTGTCACTACTGCTCTTTTGTCTTGTGCTTAATCCATTAGGCTGTCTGCTTAACAGATTAGGTCATTGCTCTAATTTTAATTCTCAGAATACAACTTCTCATCTTCTTTTTGTGGACAATTTAAAACTGCATAGTTCATTAGATGAGGAACTGAAAGCAAAACTGCAAGTGATCAAAACCTTTTCAGATGATATAAAAATGTCATTTGTTCTTGATAAATGTGCAAAAGCAACCTTTAAAGCTAGAAAACTGCAGCACCAGGAAAACTTCATCCAGGGACAGGAATGTGATATTAAAGAACTTTAGTGAGTATATAAATATTTGGGATTTGATGAAGGATCAACAATAAAATATGAACAAATGTGGATAAAGCTTAGTAAGAAATATTTTATCAGACTAAAATTAATACTTAATACAGCACTGACATCTAGGAACAAAGTCCATGCTATAAACCAATTTGCTCTTCCTGTCCTAACTTACAGTTTTGGAGTGACTGACTGGCCCCAAAAGGTGTTGTGTAGGTTTGACAGGAAACAAGAAGGATGCATCATTATCAACTGATTTATAAAAATCAGTGCATACCAAGACTATATATATTTGCCGTTCTGAAGGAGGTATGGGCCTCCTTGAAATCGATTACATGTATAGATCTGCAGTTGTAGAACTACATACATATCTGCTGACCTCACAAGAACCAAATTTAGTGAAAGTTTTAAAACATGAGGAAAATAAGTCAAAGATGACTTCCCTGCTTAGTCTAGACGTGTCCAACCTGTGGCCCACGGGCCGCATGCGGCCCTCAGAGCTCTTCCATGCGGCCCTCAACCTCTAACTGCAACATCGATGTGCACATGCCCCAAAACACTTTTTTTGTTTTGTGTTTTTCGCGCCTGTGACCTGTAACGCTAATGTCGGTGTGCGTATGTGCCAAAGCACCCTTCTAGTTTTGTTTTTGAGCCAAAAAAGGGTCAGTGTGTTTACGCCATTACTTTGCACCGAACAATCTGTGTGTGTGTGTGTGTGTTCTCGCTGAAGAGGGACTCATGTATGGATTTGCCGCTGTTGCCTTTGAAAGGGACAGCAATTACCTGTGTTAATAGGTAAGTACGGAGTGAGTGCATGCATGAAAGCAGAATTGTGTGCGTGAAAGTAGAAGAAGAGTGTGTGTGTGTGTGTGTGTATGTGTGTATATGTATGCATGACAAAGAGAAGCGCATGCACAAAGAGGCTAACAATGATCAGTCTACCTACTGAACACAAACAAGTTAGCTCACAAATATATCATACATTAAGAGTACACTTTCATTAAATTGTGGCTTTCCTGACAGGGAGAGTGTTGTATTGAACATGAACTCATACCTCTTAACGGTATGGATTTTCAAAGAATATCTGAATTTTTGCCTCATCTTCCAATTTGTGTCTTTTGCTTAGGAAATAAAAGTAGTCATCCAAGGTAATGCAGTTCCAGGGAGTAAGAATGAGACGGCAGCCTAGGGTTAATGGGTCAGTAGTGGACTGACTATGTAGGACTGTAGCATATAAAGTTGTATTGTTTTTTTTCAGATAAACAAAAAAGCACCTAGTACTGTTTTTTCATTGGTGGGTTCTAAGCAGTGATAGATTGGACAACAGTAAGCATAGCTTTAGCGGATCATCAATACTGGCAAATCAAGTGGGCACAATGTCATTTTTTTAATGTTGGGGATTTTAGTGTGTATGTGTGTGCTTATTTGTTGGGAGTGCTGCAACATTAGATGATTATTAAAGACAGAGACTTACGGACTGTGGAGAATATGTTTCTTTGTTTCAAAACTTAATACTTGGGTACGCAGCTTCTTGCCATTTACAGTGGATGGATATTTACATTTAATGGACAATGTATTAGCCTGGGCTTGTGGGGTTCTGAAGGATGCCAAGTCTACGACAGCCAATGTCTTGTAAAGTAACCTGGAAATAGATATTGGGATGTTACTGAAAAAATATAGTAAGTGGGCTTAGAAATATAGTTTAATTAAACAAAGTGTACTTTCAATTTACAGGCTATAATTTAATTTATTTCAGGTAGTCCAGATACTGGTAGATTGTATACCATTAGACTTAATCAGTGAAAGCTCTGTGGTTGCTTGCAGGTTCATAGGTTAGTACTAAGCTAACTGCCCTTGCGAGCCATTTTAAGCTTAGCCAATTATTCCTTGTGAGACTCAAACCCTGCACCTTGTGTTTGTAAGGCAAACACCTTAACCATTAGGCCACCCTCCCTAGGAAGTTGCAGGATGTTGATGCAATGTGTTTTATTTATTATTTTTAATGCATTTGTCATTTCAAAGCATGGTTTTCTTTGATGCAAAAGAAGGCATGGCTGAATAATCCATATAAAGTTTGACAATGATGGGATAGAAAGATTATAAGTGATGTATAATGTTTGCAGCTACAGTTGTTTCAATGGTGTCTGTGATGCATAACTATTTTTGGGCCTGTGTCCCACTTTTATTTTTCCCTTTGTCCACATTTCTTGCTCTAAGGATGAGAGGTATGGTTCCTTACTAAATCAGAAGTTGTATTTACCTTGGAAGACTTTTAGGCATAATTATGAAAAACAGATTTAATATCTCTGCTTATTTCCAATATAAACTGCCATGTAACCTTGCAAATAACCTTCTTATTAAGCTACTTTACTTCTTTTGGAATTGACAGGTATGATTCATCTGTTCGGACATAAGCATAGAGTGCTAATGTGACTTTGATTTCTTGCAGCAGTTTGTGGTTTACATAATCACAATAACTTTTCTGTGTTTCTGGGTGTGTAATCAGTTTAACAGTTTTAAAGATGTTTTCCAAAAATAAATAAATATATAATAAATAAATAATCTTCTCTACATTTTGAGCTATTGACAAACTCTGGGAATTTGTTTTTTTTCAAAAGTGAAGGTCAGCATTACAGCTCAGTAAACTGTCAGTCTGTGAGTAACTTCTGCACAAATTAAAATGTCTGAATGTCAAATGGCTTTAGATTGGAGGGAAGTTTATTTTTATTTATTTTATTTTATTTTACATTTGTTTACCGGGAAAGTCTGACTGGACACAGGTCCATTTACAGTGGAGGCCCGAGGAGAAAAGCTCCAAAAATAACATAAAACAATATAATACAATACATGAGACAGAGAGACAGCAAATTATGGATGTAGTACTCATACAATATGGCAGAGATTACATCTCATAACAGTGACAATCATTGAGGTACAAAAAAAACTTAAAAACATTTTTTTTTACAGTTATAATTACAGCAAGGCAAATATCAAAGATTTAAGTTTTTAGAAAAAAGCTCTGAAACAATCTTTTGGTATGGATAAACCTGGGGATTAACACAAGTTATATGTTTACACCAGTATGTAGCATTATAGTTTATGGTTTTCTTATTGATTTACTTTTTGCCGAGCAGTTGTTTGTTGATTTATTGATGGTCCTTTTGGTGGTGGGAAATTACATGGATGAATCCATCTCTATTATGATTTTTTTTCAGTTATTTTGACTTCCAGACAATTTCATTCAGTGAGTGGGTGTCATGTGATTACTGAGGTTGCCTATTTTACAAGTAGGGGCTTTATTGTGTGTGTGTGTGTGTGTGTGTGTGTGTGTGTGTGTGTGTGTGTGTGTGTGTGTGTAAGAGAGAGAGATTTAATATGTATACTGAATATAATTTTGCAAATGGAATTCTTAGTTAAACATGCCCCTCTTCTTGGGCAACTAGACTTGAGAAACCAATATTAGATCTTAGCCATCCAGCTGGGAAAGGTTAGTATGTGGATTTTCCATTTGATTTGATGAAGGCTATGCTACTTACCCAAGGACTACATTTATGGCTATCCATCCAGCCATCGTGTTGCTGAACTACATTGCTTGATAATGAGAGGAGCTTTTTACAGAAGTTGAAGATTTTTGTGTCAAGAACCTGTCCATAAAAAGTGGCTTGTTTATGTTGCAGTTTAGGCTGTTGTCTTTGTAGTGGGCATTTTAAGTGTAACCAGTATTTCTGATGTAGAGGAAGTCTCTTAAGGCAGGATCTTTCTTAGCCTGGAAAGCAAGCCAATGATGAAATTTATAGGGGCCAGTGAGAGACAGAGGAAAGCAAGAAACTTTTTAGTCTGTTTGGATAACTAAGTGAACTTAGTCCTTTGACCTTTTTTGTCAGAAATGGTTGTAGTCTTTGTTTTGGCAGGGTGTTTTGCTGAGGCACATGTCAAAAGGGGCATTGCACTCAATAATGGCTCTTGTAAAGGAAGAATACAGGGATGTTATGACCTCCTTGTCCCTGGATGAGATACCCTTACTAATGAAGTGGGCCATGTAAAAAGCTTTCCTTACAATGGAGACAACGTGGTGGTCAAAAGTCAGGTTTGTATCAACCTGGGTGCCCAAGTACCATATGACTGTGTGGTTACAACATTGTTATTAATGTGATAATTTGTGGGGACATCACTCTCCTCAAAGGGGATGATGATACATTTTTTGGCATTTAGCTTGAGGCCATATTTCTGGCACCAGTTATTTGTTTGGGTAAGACCCTTTTGTAGCTTATTCAGAATTTTTTTATTAAGTCAGTAATGTGAATTCTTTACTTTATTGCAAATTTGTTGGCTTATTTTTGTGGATTATAGTATTGTAGGACTGCTGATGTTGACATTTTACGTAGTTGGACTGCTGGAATGGTTTTCCCAGTGAGAAACACTAGTGCTGTAGTGAATATCTGTTTATTTGTAAAAAAAAAAAACATATATATATATATATATATATATATATATATATATATATATATATATATATATATATATATGGGTCCTCTTCACATGGTCGACAGTTCATATAATCGACACTCATTTGGTCAACAGTTCATTTGGTTGACAAGCAGAGTTGCCCCCTTCCCCAATGTTGTGCAACCCTGGAGTTGATATATATAGTTGGGGGGGTGTGGGGGGCAAAGCCCCCCACCTAAAATGCTTGTCGATCAAATGAACTGTCGACCAAATAAACTGTCGACCATATCAGGTAGACCCATAAATATATATATATATCTTCTTCTTCTTTCGGCTTTTTCCCGGTTAGGGGTCGCCACAGCAGATCACCTGTCCACACATTGAATGGCAGTGGAGTTTTACAGTGTCGAGTTGCCAGCCCGGCGCCCAACCTTACACAGAAGGCACACTCACACGCACACCTAGGGCCAATTTAGAGTGTCCAATCCACCTGCAGCATGTCTTTGGGATGTGGGAGGAAACCGGAGCACCCGGAGGAAACCCACGCGACCACAGGGAGGACATGCAGACTCCGCACAGAAGGCACCCCAGCCGAGGATCGAACCGGAGAACCTCTTGCTGTGAGGCGGCAATGCTAACCACTGCATTTTAAGGCAAATATTAGGCATTTATTACATTTATTCATTGTTCAAATGCACCTACAGTACAGCCAGGAGGTCGACTGTGGTCTTCCGGAGCAACGAAAGAGTTAACTATATGATATATTTTATATGCGGCCCCAAGACCATTTCTGTTCACTCAATGCGGCCCCAGCAAGCAAAAAGGTTGGAAACCCCTATACACTGCCTTTGAATATGCAGCAGCTATATAAAACAATATTAAGCACAAAAATGGAAAATTAATGTAGGTACCAAAAAGCAGGAAAGTGAGACAGCAAACACTACCAAATGATAAAGAGGTTGGTCTTCTAATCAATATAGAGCTAGTCATAGCACTGAAAAGCAGCAATCACTGTTAAAGAAGTAAGAAGCAAACTCATGTCAAGAAAGTTATAAGATTGAAAAACACAGTATTATTTTAATAATGTTAATTAACAAAAGAGGTAGTCAACAATCTATTTTTTTAAATTATCACCTGCCGACATATAACTAGATAAGTCAATACACATTATCCCTAAAACAATTGCATTCATATCATGCTTCCAGTGGGTTATGTTATTAAGTTTAAACCCGAATAACTAAAATCCCACACAGTCTATGTAAACTATTTTCTCTCTGTTTCACTTTTATAAATCTTCCTGATATCCCATAAGAACAAAAACTCACACTTTTCTTTCATAATCAGCCTTCAGTACCCCACGAAAAAGGCATGCTGTTTATGAGAAGAATTTAAATTATCATGTTTTATCTAATGCTTAACTTCTGTGGGTTTTTTTTTTTTTTTATCATTTGCTCTTACATTCCATTATTCAGTGTTCTTCCGTTTCTTCCAAACTCCATTCTCATGAATCATCCTTACTATTAAAGGCAACAAACTGTTTCTTTCTCACAAATAACACTGACACATGAGTAAGAAATGTTTCCTTTTGCTGTGGTATACCCATCATTGCCCCACATTTATTATTTTCATAGTGGAGGCTTATTCTACCTCAGAGAATGGGCTTACTGTACATCAGTACCCTGACCAGAGAATGACCGTTTTCCAGCAGGGTATTAATGTACAAGTAATGCCCGCCGAAAAATGAGTCTGCCACTTCATGGCAGGATATCAAGCTGCCGTGGAGCTCGGACTCAGAAAATGAAACTGCTGCAATTATTTTACGCTCGCTAAACAGTGCTTTTGCTGTTTAGTGAGATTAAAATGTGAAAAAAAGACAAAAAAAAGGCATGTGTGTGTTTGTCTATGTGTGAGTGTATGCACACATGTCAGTGAAAGTGAGAGTAAGTGAGCCGTTATTATACACTCGCTAAACAGCTCTTTTGCTGTTTAGTGAGTGTAAAAAAAAATAATAATAAAGCTTGTATGTGAGACTGTATGCATGTATGATAGCAAGAGAAAAAGACCGACTGATCGACTGTGTGTGTTGTATGTTTCTGTCTGCATGTGTGAGTGAATGCATGCATGAAAGCAGAGAGACTGTGTGTGCGTGCGTGCGTGCGTGCGTGTGTGTGTGTGTGTGTGTGTGTGTGTGTGTGTGTGTGTGTATGAGAGACAGAGAGAGAGAGAGAGAGACATACCTCTCAACATTTTAGAGCAAGAAATCTGGACAAAGCCATTAATAAAAGTGGGATAAATGCCCAAAAATAGGGGCACTTTTTAAATATTGCTCTAACAAACTTAGAAAGTTGATAGAATAAGAGGTTTTCTGTTACCATGAATTTTCTGAAGGGTGTGAAGTCTGAAATGCAAATTCATGTCATTATTTTCTAACTCCAGTCTTTAATGATTTGCCAACAATTTGCCAGAAAATCAGATATATGAATAACAGACCAAAAATTTGAGGCAAAATTCTAGACATTCCATGAAAATCTGTACAGTTGAGAGCTATGGAGAGAGAGAGACAGTGAGTGAGTGAAGTGCGAAAGTGAACAAACGATCCCCTGGTATCATGTGTGTGAGAGAGAGAGAGTGAAGAAAGAATGACCTCTGCCAGCCCTTAGATAATGGACTCTGTAAAATTGTTGTGTTTTACTTATTTATTTATTGTTTTAAGTACTGCTTTATTTTTTAAATATATTTTGGGTGTAAAATGCTTCTTTCAACACCATTAACATATACTACAGCAAGTATGAAACATTAGGAGGAGGAAAAATATATTAAAAAAATAAAATAGAAGTTAAAGATATACACAAGTAAGTAAAACATAACATTGTTACAGAGAACCCATTCTCTAAGTGCAATAATGCCCTCCAAGGTATGTGTTAATAAGTAATTAATGCCCTTCCAGGGGTGGAGAGGCCCTCTGCACAACACCCCCAAGCAGGCATTAATTACACATTAACACACACCCTGTCAGGCATTATTGCTTGCTCAGTATCACCCTAAATTTTTGTTTGTTCAAAATAATTTCTTCTACTGTCTGAATGTTCTTTGTGTACTCTATTTAGAATTGCTCTAAAAAATTACAACATGTGGATTTTAAACAATTGGTCTTCTTATGGACTACCTACCCACATTCTGAACAAAATCTTTTTTTCATGCTATTTTCTGACATGGTGATTTTTCCCTGTAATCATAGTAAACTTTGTGATTGACAGCATGGTAAATTTAACATTTGCTACTGTATATGAAACTCTGATTTTCCAAATTAAATAACCATTTTTTCATACGTTCATAGGTTGGTACTAGGCTATTGGCCCTAGTGCCTATACAAGCCTAGCCATAACAATTATCTGGCTATTTCTTCCCACAATATTTACTTCCCTGGATCCCTGTCTAGCAGGGTGACTGACATGATCCCCGGGGTGAATTTCCTATCTCCCATCCAATCATCAAGGTTCCTTTTGAAGAGGGCCAAAGAGGCATTCTGCTTGACATGTATGGGCAGTCTATTCCAGAGTCTGGGGAGTCTCTGGGTCAGGAACCTATCCCTCCAGCATGTTTTGCTCATTGTGATGACAAGGTTTAGATCCCTGGAGCGTGTGGCTCTAAGGGACTGGAATTTTTTTAAGTGTAGCATGTCCAACAGCTCTGGGTTTGACATGGCCTTGTATGTTAAGCAGAGATCACCTCTGAGTAGATATGCGACAGAGTATAGCTGGAGTTTTTTAAACGGAAAGCATAGGGCATCTGCTTTAGGTCTGTAATTCTTTTAGTGAGGTATTTCTGCAGCCTTTCCAGTTGTTGCAGATGTCTTGAGAGGTACATACCAAATGGTGCATTGTATTCTATAAAGGGTCTAATGAGGGATGAGTACAGTGGGACAATGACCTCCTTTTTTCGGGATGAAAAGCTCTTAGTGATGAGGTGTGTCACACAGAAGCATTTTCTGACTGTTGTGGCGATGTGGATATCGAGGGTGAGACCACTGTCCACCTGTGCCCCTAAGTCTCTTATTACACTTTCGGTGTTTAGTGTACTGCCACCTATGTGGTAATTCACGGGTACATGTTTTTTCCCAGAGGGGATAACTATACATTTCTTGGCATTGAGATTGAGCCCATGGCTCTGGCACCAAGCATTTGTTTCTGTAAGGCCCTTTTGTAGAATATCCTCATCATTTGGGGATTCAATAATGGCTCCCAGTTTGCAGTCATCTGCGAACTTTGTTAGCCAGAGTCCCTTAGTGTTGGCCTGTACTTCAGAGAAGTAGATGCCAACCAAGAGCGGTCCCAGGACTGAACCCTGAGGTACTCCAGTTGTCTGGAGCTGGATTTGGAGTCAGCTACGTTTACAGTGTGGGTTCTGCCAGTAAGCCAGTTGGCAACCCATCAAGTGACATAGGGATTAATGCCCAGCTTAGTAAGTTTATCTATGATTCCAGAGTGGGGGATGGTGTCGAATGTCTTACCCTCATCTACAGCTCTGGAGACTGATTCAAAGAAGTCAGTCAGGTTCAGGAGACAAGATCAGCCCTTCACGAACCCAAACTGGGTGGGGTCCAGTGTCTGAAGGTTGCCAATGTTTTTGTTTATAAGTTCCATGATAATACATTCCATGGCTTTGCAGATCAGGCTCATCAGACTGATGGGGCAGTAGTTCCCAGGATCCAAGGTGGATCCCCCCTTGTGGAGTGGAATAACTGAGGCTGTGCGCCACTTAGTGGGCATGAAGCCTGAGGTGAGGCTATGATTAAATATGACACTTAGGTGAGGTATCAGTTAATTTTGTAGTTCATGTAGTACACAGCCTGGGATGTCATCTGGTCCCATGGATGCTTTATGCTTAGCTTTGGAGAGTGCGGATTTTACCTATTTGGCCATTATTACTGGAATTTGGCAATCTTTTGGTATTGAGATGGGCCCTTTAGGGGGTGGGAGTAGGGTGAAGTTGGCACTAAATCAATCTGCCAGGATATTGGCAATATTCTTGGGATCATTATATTTAATGCCATTCTGTTGTAGCTCAGAGCAGATCTGAGCATTGCCATTTAGCTTCTTGATAAAGCTATAGAATGCCTTGTGGCTGTCTTTGGAAACTTTGGCAATCTTATTTTCGTAACTAGCTTTGGAGGATTTTATGAGGGATCTCAGCTTCTTACTGAGGCTGGTAAGGGAGTTTTTTGCATCATGGGATTTTCTTCTTTTCTGCAACCATTTCTTCCTTTTGTTGTAAAGTTTGTTTATGGCAGGGGACCACCAGATTAGCTTCCTTTTGTTGGAGGAGAGTGTCTTGGTTCTATTTGCAATGGCACGATTCATGCACGAGTGGATGTGCTTGTACAGTGCTTTAGTGTAGGATTCAGCTGTCGAACTTTCAGTTCCCGTCTGCATGGGTGTCATGAAGTTTATCACTTCTGACTTGAGTAGCATGAAGTTGGCTTTGGAGAAGTTTTTTACAGAGGTTTCCTTATTGGGGGGAGTGGGAGGGATGTGGATGTCAAGGGTGATTAGCTTATTGTCAGACCTGACCAAGGAGGGGGTGACCATAGGTGTGGAGCATCGCTTTCCCATGTTGGTAATGATCAGGTCTAGGATATTGGAGCCCCTAGTGGGACTATGGATTAGTTGATCCAGGGCATTGGAATTTATGAATTCCAAGAACCGTTGGGCAAAGGTGTTGGTACATGAGTAGTTTTCCCAGTTAATGGCAGCGTAGTTGAAATCACTCAGTATTAAGGTGTTTGGTTGCATCTTAATATTTTCCAGTATGTTTAGAAAGGTGTAGTGAGAATCTTGGGGCATGGTGAGGGATCCGTAGCAAGGTACAGTTTGGATTGTAGTCTTACCTAGTGTTAGTTGCACCTGGAGAATTTCAGACGCATTATGTTGGGCAACTATCTGGTGGTGTGAATATCCTTGGTGAATATGGACACTCCTCCACCTTTAGTGTTTCGGTCCTGGTTTGGTGGCCGAAAAGTGTGGTAAGAGTTGTAGCCTGGCATTGCAGGGGTGCTCTCTGGAACCTTGAACTAGGTCTCAGCTACTGCACAGATATCGATGTTCTCCATTTTTAGGAGTGCTTTGAGAGAGTGCATTTTGAGGTTTAGACTTCTAGCATTGAGCAGCATTACCTTCAGATTTTGCATGCTTGTACCTGTTATGGTGGTGGTTTTGTCCTTTGAACTTTGCCTAAAAAAGGCACTATAGAGGTGGCAAGAGTATTAGTAAGTAACCTGAATCCCAGGGTTGACAGGTGCAGACCATCTCTGGCAAAGCATTGTGGTCTGTTGATCATGTGGTCCCTGGCAGACAGATACTGGATCCCCTTTGAATGACACCAGAAGCTTAGCCAATTGTTGAAGTCAAGTCATTTTGTCCTTATACTGTGGTATCATTCTGGGCGAAGACAGGATGTTTCTCAGGGCTAGGGTCATACCTACCTGGGCCACATGATCCAAGAGCTCTTCTATGTCATTTTTCATGTAGTCCAGGGAGGTACGTCTCAAGTCATTCACTCCAACATGGACAATGATAGAGTCATATTTGTACTTGTTGTAGAATGATGAGTGCATGCATTATGTGGTGGATCCTGGCACCCGACAGGCAGATGACTGTAATTTTCTCTTTGTTCAGCCTGGTAAGTGGGACATCAGTGTGCCTGACTATAGAGTCACCTATGACTGAAGTATTGGGTACATTGTCTTGCGTTAGGGGCTGTTGTTGGGTGGCACATGGTGTTGTGAGCTATGTGACAGTTTGGTTGTGACTGGTGTTTGTTTGCATTTCAGCTTTGAAGGTCCTTGTTGCTTGGGCAGGTTACTGTTAAGGGCCTCCGCATGTGAGGGTTTAGTGTTGCCATGTGAGGGTGTTGGTGGTATGGGTTTAGAAGGGCTATGTGTTGCTTGAGGTGTAGTGTGGGTGTTAGCCTTCTCCTCTTGACTGTCTAGCACAATCTTGGGTGGAGAGAGCTTTGCTTCCAGTTTGGCTATGTAAGTGCATCTCTCACAGGTTGTAGTGTTGGGTGGTAGGAGGAAAGGGTTGTCTGTGTACATGAGGCAATTGCTGCATTGCCCAGTATGCCCAGATTCATCAGGTGGACAGGAGAAATCACCGGAAGTTGATTCTTGGACATGCCGGGTTTGGTGCTTTTTTTGTAAAGTACAAGAGTTGTTTTCCCTTACCTTAGTAAGGTACTTTGCAATTATAGGCTGTTTAGTGCCTATGATTAATTTATCCTTATTAACAAGGAGAGTTGAGTGCTTGTATCAGTTTATGTATTTTCAACAGATTCAATTTCCTCATTCCACACCACAGCTCATAGTACAGTTTTACATTTTCTGCAATGATGATTTTGCTGTGCATATTATATTAATATGACATATCATCACAAGTGTTGCTCGTCCCTCTCTAACATAGCTGACAAACAGGTGGAGTAGTTTGTTTAGATGCTTTATTACATAGAAACATATCAGGATGTGTAGCAGCAACATAAAATATAAACAAACTTATTAACAGACAGACCTTACAGACATACATGCTTACATCTCTACAGCTTACTACAAAATGGCACTCAGGCTCACATAAGCTCAATATTTATACACTTGTGCAAGTCCTTAGATAGCTTCTTAAAGATACATACACACATTGATCTACATCCTCCCTCTTAAAAAGATTACCCTTAGTTTAAAAACAACATGGGAGTTTGACGTGCATTACTATAGACATTAGAAACAAACACAATGTTCATGTCCAAGTTACTGTGTATCTATAACATGGTCTGGAGATGCAACTGGATCTGGTAACATAACCATCTGGACTGGGTTTGGCAATGGGGACAGTCTTCGGTGAACAAATCATATCAGGAATTTCTAGATTCATCATAGGAATGGAAATATTCTCTGGAACTTCCTCTGGAACTGGAGCACTGGACGACTCACTCTGATATGACTCTCTCACAGGATATGTGCTGTGGTATAGGCTCAAACACCAGCATCAAATGTTTCTGATTTGCCTAAACTGTACTCCTTGTGATTCCACAATGTATGATCTTAGCTCTGAGCAAATATTCTTCATGACTCCAATCCAATCATAACCTTTGGATCTTTGCATCCTTGCCACTTCTCCTTCTCATAATAGATTGTGCAGTTTGCTCGTCTTATCATAGTAGGACTTCTGGGTTAAACGCTTCTTCAACAGATTGGTTTTCACTGACCTGTTGTTTATGACACATGGAACCAACATTTGACTACTGATTGGTAATGTAGTTCTGGTTTGTCTCGACAGAAGTCTCTGGGAAGGTGAACCAAGATCTTTATCATGTGGAATATTTCTGAGGTTCAAGAGATTAAGGAAAACATCACTATTATCTTGTTTTGACTTCTCTAGAATGGTTTTGCACTTTGAACTGCATGTTCTGCCAAACCATCTGACTGCTGATATTGTGGGCTACTCGTGACTTGTAAAATCCCACCCTTTCGCAAATCTTTTGAAGTGTTGGCTTGTAAACTGTGTGCCATTGTCAGAAATAACTTTGTGTGGACTACAAAATGGTGATTCATCTTAGTAATGCCAGTATTGGATGCTAGATTAGGAAGTAGGTCAATCTTGAACCAATCTAAATAAGAGTCTACTAACAAGAAATAATGTTGACTGTTGTATTCGAAAATGTTGGTAGCTACTGTCGACCAAGGTAGTTTAGGAATCTGGTTTAGCTGAGGTGTTTCTTTCTGTTGATGTGACTGTTACACACAGAACAAGATGATAGCACTCTCTCAATATCTGGTGACATAGAAGGCCAAAATACTAGACCTCTCACCCTTCTATTGGTAGAGTCTGCTCCTGGGTGACCACAATGCAAGAAAGTAATGTACTCTTGTTGCAAGGACTTTGAAACAATTACTTTCGGACCTTTCATAAACTGTGGTGGTGGTGCTGCTGTAGCGCTGTCACCTGACAGTAAGATGTTGTCCCGTTCGATTCTCAGCTAGAGCGTCTTCTGTCTGGAGACATGCATGAATGGGCATACCTTCATTGAAGGTTGTGCATCAGGGCTGGCAACTCGGCACATAAAAATCTACTGCCAATCATTACGGACCGGAGTTCTGCTGTGGCGTCCCCTAACTGGGAAAAGCCAAAAGACACAACAACAACTTTCGGACCTTTCATAATGATACCATTGTATGGAAAATAAGGTTGCACTTCTTGAGGTAAATTAGATTGCTTTGATGGCCATCCTTGTTGAATAAAGTAGTTGAGCCTCTGTAAAACTGGATCTGCAGCTGTATGATCTCTCAACTCATCAAGACATGTGGAAGAAAAATTTCTCACGTCCATGACTTCAAAATCAAGGTTCTCATTCTTATGCTGTTCTGTGGTGTTTCTGGGCAATCTGGGCAATGTATCAGCTATATAAAGAGGTTTGCCTTTCATGTAGACAAGAGCAAAATTATACTTTTGCAATCTCAGCATCATACATTGCAATCTGACTGGAGCTGTATGGCTAGGTTTGCTCAAAGTAGTGACTAGAGGTTGTTGATCTGTTTTGATCTGGATAGGTCTACCATAAACATAATCATGGAACTTTGAACATGGAAACACAATTGCCAAATACTCTCTCACTCTGAGCATACTGCATTTCAGTTTGGGTAAAAGTTCTGGATGCATAGGCAACAGGATGACCCTCTTGTAGGATGAATGCACCTAAACCAAATTCTGAAGCATCACATGAAAGCATAACTGGCTTATGAACATCATAGTAATTGAGAGTTGGTGGGCTGGCAATTCTCTGTTTCAGGACATCAAGTGCTCTATGATGCTGTTCTAACCAAGTCCAGGATACATCTTTACATTTCAGCTCTCTGAGTGGCGCAGATATTTGACTCAAGTCTAGAATGAATTTGCCTAGATAGTTAACCATACCAAGAAGGCGGGGCTTAAACATTGTCTGGAGCTGGCATCCCAAGAATGGCTGTTAGCTTAGAAGGGTTTGGTTGTAGGTCTGAACTGGTAAATAAATGGCCAACATAAGTAACTTCTTGTAGCCTGAATTTGCATTTCTGTGGACTGAGCTTAAGATTTACTTGATGTGCTCTTTGCAGAACTTTTCTGAGGTTTCAGTCATGCTCAGCTTCACCATTACCTCCTATTAGTATGCCATCTACTACAATAGCACAAGGATACCAGAAAAAATTTGCTCCATTGCATGTTGAAAGCCTTCACTTGCAGAAGTTATCCCAAATTGCATTTTCAAAAATCTGTACCATCCAAACTGAGTATTAAATGTAGTTATGAGGATTTCTTGTCAAGCAAATTTTTCCAAAATGAACTCTTTTCATCTAAGACAGAAAAACAGTGGCATTTGGGATACGAGCAGTGAGGCAGTGAGTTCTTTAACTGTGCTCATTGGATGCTAAGGTCTTTTTAGTGCTTTGTTCAAATTTCGTGGATCAATACATATTCTGATGTCATCTGAGCTTTTCTTATGAGCTACCACCACTCAGTTGGTTCATCTACCGGACAAATCACACCTTGTTACACCATTTTATCTAGATCAGCTTTGACTCTGTGCTGTATAGCTACTGGAACTTTCCAGGCTGGCCTGATAACAGTACTGACATCTGGGTCTAACTTCATGGAGTACACAAGTGGAAGCTTGTCTAGTTTGTCTTCGAAAAGATCAGCATAGGTAGAAAAAAATGTTGGGTGAAATTAGAGTATTGATCTTTCAAGCTAATATGATGGACTTCCTTATTAAATGAAAGCAGCCTCTGAGCCCTAATAATGACTGGACATTCCTCTTGACCACATAAAATAACAAGTGAAGGTGTGTCCATATTCATTAAGGATATTCACACCTCCAGGCTAGTTGCTCAGCATAATGCATCTGAGGTTATCCAAGTGCAACTAACTCTGGGCAAAACTGCAATCCAAATTGTAGCTTGCTACAGATCCCCCACCATACCCCAGGATTACCACTCCTCTTTTCTTGATGTACTGGAAAATATTAGGGTTCAACCAAACACCCTAATAATGGGAAACTTCAACTACCCCACCATTAACTGGGAAAACTACTCGTGTACCAACTCCTTAGCTCAATGCTTTCTGAAATTCATAAACTCCAATGCCCTGGATCAACTTATCCACACCCCCACCAGGGACAACAATATCCTAGACCTAGTCATTACCAACATGAGCGACCAATGTTCCACACCTGAAGTCAACTCCTTGTTGGTCCGATCTGACCATAAGCTAATCACCCTTGATATCCACATCCCGCCCCCACCCCCATTAAGGAAACCACAGTAAAAAATTTCTCCAAAGCCAACTTCATGCTTCTTAAGACAGAAGTGGTGAACTTCATGACACCCATGCAAATGGACAATACAGTTACAACTGCTGAATCCTACACAAATGCACTCTATAAGCACTTACATGAGTGCATGGATCGTGCTATCCCAAACAGAACCAAGACGTTATCCAAAAAAAGGAAGCCAATCTGGTGGTCCTCCGCCATAAACAAACTGTACAACAGAAGGAAGAATCTGTTGCAAAAGAGAATAAAATCCCATGAGTGGAGGAGCTCCCTGGTCAGCCTCAGTAAAAAGCTGAGATCCCTTATAAGATCCTCCAAAGCTAGCTACAAAAACAAAATTGCCACTAATTCTAAGGACAGCCACAAAGCATTCTATAGCTATGTCAGGAATCTCAATGGCAACACCCAGATCTGCTCTGAGTTACAGCACAACAGCATGAAAATTACAGATTCAACTGATATTGCCAACATCCTGACAGATAGGTTCAGTGCTAACTTTATCCCCCCTCACCCCCTAAAGGGCCCATATCTATACAGTATGAATGCAGAGTCCCTGTAATCACAACTACGCAGGTAAAAGCTGCACTCTCTAAAGCCAAAAACACAGCATCCATGGGACTGGACAACATCCCAGGCTGTGTTTTACATGAACTTCAGAACGAACTGGCTCCCCACTTAAGCACCATGTTCAATAATAGCCTCACATCAGGCTTTGTGCCCACTGAATAGCACACAGCAATAGTTATCCTATTCCACAAAGGGGGAGCCACCATTGATTCCAGGAACTATCGACCTATTAGCCTGATGAGCCTGGTCTGCAAGGCCATGGAATGTATCATCATGGAACTCATAAACAAAGACATTGGTAACCTCCAAACTCTGGATCCCACCCAGTTCGGGTTTGTGAAAGGTAGATCATGCCTCCTGAACCTGATCGACTTCTTTGAAGCAGTCACCAAAGCCGTAGATGAGGGTAAGGTGGTTCACACAGCCTATCTTGACCTCGCCAAGGCTTTCAACACCATCCCCCATTCTGGAATTATAACTAAGCTCACTAAACTAGGTATAAATCCCTACATCACAAGATGGGTTGCCAACTGGCTCACTGACAAAACCCACACTGTAAAAGTTGCAGACTCCAAATCTGACCTCAAAGCAGTGACAAGTGGAGTACCACAGGGTTCCGTCCTGGGACCTCTCCTGTTTGGTATCTTCTTCTCTGAAGTACAGGCTAACACAGATGGCCTCTGGCTAACGAAGTTCGCAGATGACTGCAAACTGGGAGCCATAGTCAAGTCCCAAAATGATGTGGACATCCTACAGAAGGGCCTAGCTGAGACAGATGCCTGGTGTCAGAGCCATGGCCTTAAGCTCAATGCCAAAATGTGCAGTGTCATCCCCTTTGGTAAAAACTCTGTACCCATGAACTACCACATAGGCAGCAATCAACTTAACACTGAATGTGTGATAAGAGGCCTTGGGACACAGGTGGACAGTAGTGTCTCTTTTGATTGTCACATCGCCACAGTAGTCAGGAAGTCCTTCTACATGGCACACCTCATCATAAAAGGGTTCTCATCCAGGAAAAAAGAGGTCATTGTTCCCCTCTACTCGACACTCATTAGACCCATTATAGAGTACAACGCCCCTTTTTAAATTTACCTCACAAGACATCTGCAGCAGCTGGAAAGGCCACAGAAGTACCTCACAAAGAGGATTACTGGCCTCAAACAAATGGCCTACACTGACCTCCTCAAAAAACTCCAGCTTTACTCCGTAGCATATCGCCTACTCTGAGGTGATCTCTTCCTAACATATAAAGCTATGTCAAACCCAGAGCTGTTGGACATGCTACACCTAAAGAAATCCCAATCCCTCTGAACTACACCCTCTAGGGACCTAAACCTTGTCACCACAATAAACAGCACATGCTGGAGGGATAGATTCCTGTCCCAGAGACTTCCCATACTCTGGAACAGGCTACCTATCAATGTCAAGCAAAGTTCTTCATTAGCACTCTTCAAGAAAAATCTTGATGAGTGGATGGGAAATAGGAAATTCACCCCAGGGATCACTTCTGTGTCTCTTCTTGACAGTGGCACAGGAAAATAACTTTCTTGGGTGGCATAAGCCAGGGAACCTTGTTGGCTAGGCTTACGTAGGCCCTTGGGCCGATAGCCTAGTACCTACCTATGAACCTAAGTCATAACTTCTCCCAGCAGAGTAACATAAAAGCACTACTGAGCCTTTGGTTTGAATCTCTTCCCCTCCATAAACAAGCTTGGCACACTTTGCCAAATCAAGCCTTTCACCAGCGCATACTCTATCTAGCAAATGTTTCTGCTGACATAACATTGCTCTTGGAACCTGTGTCAGCTTTGAGCTCTATGGGTTTTCTGTTTATCTGAACAGTACAAAATACTTCTTTCTTTGCCTTTAAATCTACTGCATTAACTGTTTCATTAAGCATTGACACACCATCAACATAAAAGGTAGGGTTGCAGCTTTATAAATTAATGACTTGTTTCTTTGACCGTTCCTTTTTAGTAAAATAATGTGTGACCTTTGATTTACAAAACCTTTTTAAATGATTCCACTTCTTGTTTTTGTGGCATTGCTGACCAAAAGCTAAACATGTTTCCCTTTTAGGCTCATGATTTCCACCACAGTTACAACAGCTGGCAATGAAACTAGGTTAGCGTCCATGCTTTGAGTTTACTGACTTACTCTTATGCTTCAATGAGACTGTGTGAACTCTGGAACTAGCTGGAAACTCTGAGGATTACCAATTAGTGCAGATGGAGCTACAGTTGATGGCATGTGCTTGGGCCTGTTTTCTTTTAACCAATTGCTGCATACTATCAACATGAGCTCTAGAAGTTAATAGAAGCATGCATTTCTCATTTGTAAGCATATCTGTGTGCTTTTCTGTGATCTCGTATATCTGACAAACCTCAATGCCCTTATTCAAAGTTAAATAACTGCCATGAAGCAAAATCTTTCTCACAGCATCATCCTTAACACACACGTCTGTCTTTTATCAACTCATCCCTTAAATCACCAAATCTGCATGTTTTAGCCTTATTTCTCAAGTCTGTTATGTATGCTGCAAATGTTTCACCAGACTTTTGATCCCTTGTGTAAAATAAGTGCCTTTTCATTGTAGTGTTTTGTCTGGGGATTACACATTTCTCTAAATCTATGTTTTAAGCACACAGGGTTCTCCCATGACTCAGCCAGTACAACAATATGATGGTTTCCCCCTCTCATGCAAGTGCATCCACAAATGAATGGTCCCTTTAAATGGCTTCTGACCAAGGGCACCCGCAGCAGGTGCAAGGGGGTGCACTTGCACCCCCCTGGATTTTCATAAGCTACCAGTGCAAAATATCATTAAACATCGTTTCTGGAAACTTTTTTTTTTTTTTTTTTTTAATTTTTTAAGCTACCTGGTGTGGCAAAACATTGTTTCTGAAAACTTTCAGCTTTTTTTTTTTTTTTTTGTAAAGCCTGCATCGTTCGGAGTCAGAGAGGAGATGTTATTGGAGGTGGCACAGTCACATGATGATGCATAACTGACAGCCTCAATTTCCTCCTTAAATAGCATCTCTCTACAACCGTTAGAAGTAGAAGATCACATTCGTTATCACACATACCCCACAGTCACAGTGAGAAGGAGTATTGTGCTCGTGTGGCAGAGTCTGGTGTGCTGCATTTGATGAAGGAACTGAAGGTAGGTGTCAGTTCAACTAGGTTGGAAGAAGAAAGAACAGCCTCCCTAGTACCTAGACTAGTGTACTCGTCAAGAGAGGAGAGAGACTCCCGAGTCCCGACTGAACTTAAGGTAGGTGGTTCTGGGTTGAGTTGGAAGGAAGTGGGAAGAGAAGAACCAAGAAAGAAACTCCAGTCCTGACTTCTGAGTCAGTTTTTTTTTGTACGCTTCCAGCCAGGCCAGCTTGGCATCAAAATGGCACACTTCAGTTGAGATGGATGGAGTCGAGTGAGCTGATGCGACTCGCGAGTATGTGTGTGTCCAGTGTTTTCCCCTGGTGTCCAGTGCCCCTGCCCTCCCTGTTCCCAATCTCATGCCATACTTCTTGCCTTTGCCTATGCAGACTGCAGACAGAATCTGCGGCTAACAGCTTCTCCATCAACCATCACATCCATGATGCAATGCCTGACACATGAGGTCTACCAAAGAACCTTGAAAGAAGCTCCTGGCCTACTCCTGACTGGCTGACTCCAAGAGGAGCTCTTTCAAGGTTCTTCAGCAGATGACATGTCAGGCATTCGCATCGTGGATGTGATGGTCAACGATGGAGATGCCCGGCTGTTTTTTTGTTTTTTTTTAATTGAATCCTCCTGGTTTCCAGATTGGTGCCAAAATGTAAAAGTGGCGCACTTTAGATGGAGTGTGTATGTGATTCACATCTTCTCACTCCTTTGCAAGCAATCTGTATATATCTTGCCTAGTTGCCTTTTGGTGCTGCTGTACCGCACCGCACCTGAGTACAAGCCATTGTTCAGTGGAGTCATGGAGTGGTATGTTATTTTGTCCCATGTTTTCAAAGTTGCCAAGAAAGGGGAGAGCTAGTTGGAGGTAGAATGTCAAGAGGATGCAGTAGGAAGGATCCGGAGACTCAGCACCCGCTGCATTATCTGGTGTGGCACAACAAATCCTGGGAATTGGAAAAGGAACTTCAGAAGAAGCAGGTGGGCATTGCACAATTGTAGAAGGTACTAAAATGTGTGTGTGTGTGTGTGTGTGTGTGTGTGTGTGTGTGTGTGTGTGTGTGTGTGTGTGTGTGTGTGTGTGTGTAGACAGTGTATACATATATATATATGCATATATGCAGCAGGCAGCCATGCAGAGAGAGAGAGAATGGAGCTGCTGCCTGTACATGTAGACAAGACCAGTTTGAATAATGTGGCAACCATAGGGACGGAGTCATGGTAGTTTGGCATTTAGATTTAGTGGGTGAATGGGGGATTTAGGGTTACAAAGTAGGGTCTGGGATTAATGCTAGTGAGTATGATGAAGTTTTAGGGTTGGTTTGCAATCAGGAAATTTAGGGTTATGGAGCAATCTGGGAGTATAGGGTTGGACAGCGTGGGGAAAATTTTGTTACCATGGAAACGTTTTTAAAATAATTTCTGCCTATATGATAATTCAATAGAGCTGGTAGACTTCATGGTAAAATATAGCCTCTAGTTACTAGGAATAAGAGAATAAGGCCAGACTTTTAAATCTAATTAAATCTCTTGTAGTCTCACTGCTAACATCTCACTCTTAGGCATTTCATAATTTAGCATTTCTGGGTTTGGCAGACAATTAGAATTCATCATCTGGACAAAGAAATGGCACTGTGTATGACAGAGAAAGCCTCACTATTTGTGAAGTAAAATAGCCTCGCCTATACCATGTGCTGCAGGTGTGATGCTAAGCAAGAGAAAAGGAGATGAAACAAGAGAATAATAACTGATTCTCCCAGAGGGAGAGTATATAGGACACAAAAGCTGCAGACAAGTACAGAAGGCAGAAGAAGCGTACAAAATCAGAAGAGGAGGTTTATAAGAATTTGCCTGGATGAGAAAGGAGTTGTACATCTCATACCTCAACCAATGTGGGTTAATAGACAGACAAACGGTTTCTTTGTCCCTTGACAACCAAACCAGTGAATACTGCTTCAGATGTTATGTAAGTGGAGAAGTGTCACGTAGCCTTTTTGAATGAAGTCTGACACGTCAATGCTGTCCTGTTCTGTGCTGCGAGGTGGGACTGTCTCAAAGTGGAACACATGTATCGTGGAGACCAGGGACAATGTATGGTTCATGCATGGGAAAAACAATACCTCTTAAATAATAAGTAGCATTTATCCATCTAGTTTACGCATTGCTCTGCTTTTTATATAACCAGGTTTCTTCCTTTAACCAATAGCTTATGTCCTTTTATCTCTCACTTGAATTATAAGTCATGACATTTTGAATCCTCCTTTGTTTTTAACATGACTTCAACAAGAAAGTATTTCCGTGTATCTACAACACTCTCCATTTTGCCATTGCTCTACACCTCCTTTCATGCATTTCCACTTGTATGTATGTGAAAGGTACTACCCTTTATACTCTGAAGACTGCTCTTACATCACCATGCTTCTTCTCTTCCTTTAGGGCTACATACATTAAACATTTAAATGAGTAAAATTCAATTTGTATTATATTCAATTTTCATATGCCAAATATTATTTTATAATTATTTCTTATTGTAGAAAGTTGTAAAAATATCATATGTTATATCACTTTATTCAGTTAGAGTTGGCATAATGTTTTTTAACTCCAATCAGAAGGTGCAGGGTTCAATTCCGACCTCCAACCAATGCTTGCTTTTTGTTTAGGCTGCTTCACTTCATTTTTCTTATTCCCAGTTTCAGTCCAGATGTGTAGAAGTAAAACCACATAGAAATTAAGACGTGGGGGTGTGTAAATAGTTGTAAGTGTATGTCACTAACTCACTATATCAGTCTCACTTCTGATGTGTTGTTTTTGTTTGCCATGTGTTAGAGCTGAAAAGGGTAAAGATTTCATTGTATTTTGTCTAGGCTACCCTAAGTATTAATTTACTAATTACTACATATGCACATTTCTAAATCTCTGGGTGGAACGTGACATACTGAGGTTAATGAAACTAATATTTATCTTCCAGAAACTGAAGCCCCTGAAAAAAGTGTTAGTAAATGTGTATGAAAATTGTATTTGCTTATGTAAAATATGTTGAAAATGAGTTTATTGTGGCACTGCCAAGTAATTTCAGTAAATCCTTGGTGAATGGGGTGCGATATAAGATTGATTTTTCTTCATCCTAGTTTAATAATTGTATTTTCGAAGTTAGTTTGGTATTTAAAATGACATAGTGCTACCTACATCGGAGTGACAGGCAAATGAAGACAGCTGTCACTTGAATAGATCATTTGTATATGGTAAATATTTAAACAATAATCTGGGGGTGTGGGATACTAAATACTCTGCACCAGAGTGAGTAAATACCACCATAACACACACCACAGGTGCCATTGATTATTACAATGATGCCACTGTATAGATGGTGTGATGATTCTTTTTGTCATAGTCTGTGAGTTAGAAGTTAGACATTTTACCCTCCTTCATGGCAAGTGACATATGGCTGGCTGCATTTATTTTTATCACTGCTATCCATTTTAAAACTTGTGAATTGTTTGAAAAAAGTGTTTTAACTTTTCTGTTCCTTCAATATGTTTGTGTTACAGTCTGATCAAATAAATTCAGACATCTTTTCAGATTTATTTGATCAATATTAAGTGTCACTATAATTTGGTAAATATTGCAGGTGGCTGTGTAGATTTTAAGTATGTCCATTTCTATCCTAATTGTACTTTTTAGCAGGGTTTGGGAAGTAACAAGCAAAAGGAAAAGTGTGACCTTTCAACTTGTTAGCTCAAGAACTTTGAACAAAGAAAGAAATAATTGTGGAAAGCCCTCAAAATAGGTGGGCATTACACATATTTCTGTTGGAATGCTGATAGAAAGACCTCAATTCCCAGCCATATTAACCTTAGAACCACAAGAAACAAGAAAAATCTGAATCAACTAAATTTTCAGGCTGAACTTAAAACGTGCAATTGGTCATCCCCAAAGACCTTACCTCTTGATGAAGCAGTCTCATACTTCAATAACAAATTCTTACAAATTCTGGAACACCATGCTCCCTCTCGAACTATTAGAATTAGAAACAAACCTGCTCCTTGGCTTACTAAGGAGACTAAACAAAAAATGAGACTGAGAAATAAATCCTGGTCCAATGGAGAAATACTAAAAACCCTAATGATCACCTAACTTTTAAACAACTTCGAAATTCTGCAAAAAAAATCAATATTCTTGGATAAAAGAAACTATTACCTTAAGTTCCAACAGACCCAGCATCAAACCCCCCAAAAATTCTGCTCAGGATTAAATACATTGCTCCATCCTGGAAAGTCCAAAACACCTACTCCTTCCAACTTGTCGCAAAACTCTCCCACCCAGATTGCTGATATATTTAACAATTTTTTCTCTGAAACAGTTACCTCTTTAGCTAATACCCTACCCCCCATACCATCAGTTATCATAAATGACTCACCCCTCCCAATAAACCTGCCACACACACTACATTTCCAACCAGTGCCAACATCACTCATACGTACCTTACTCTTCAAACTTAAACCTTGTACCCCATCAGCTGACCTCCTTCCAGCTGAATATCTGTAAAGGGCAGCTGGAGTTCTGGCCTACCCTATTTCTTTATTAATTAACAGAACAATCACTGAATGCTCCATCCCATATCTTTGGAAAGTCTCTCACATTATACCTCTCCATAAGGGTGGTAACTCAAACGAACTCTCAAACTTCTGCCCCATAGCCCTACTTTCCCCACTTGCAAAAATTATGGAAAGATGTATTCACAGACAAATACTTGATTACCTCCTCCAAAACCACCTACTAGTAGACTGCCAACATGGCTTTAGGCCATTCCATAGTACAACAGCACTCTTATCCTTTACTGACTCCAGTAATAAAAACCGTAACAATAACATACTGTCCTCAGCCCTCTTTATTGACCTCTCAAAGGCATTTGACATGGTTAATCATAAACTACTGTTAGAAACACTTAAGTCTCTCTCATTTGACACCCAAACTGTCAAGTGGTTTAAGTCCTATTTAGAGAATAGACAGCAAGCAGTTCTTTAGAATAATAAACTATCCCCTCAGCTCCCTATCTCCCTCGGTGTCCCACAGGGCTCCATTCTGGGACCTCTCCTATTTACCATTTTTATTAATGATCTGAAAACCTCCATTCCACAAGCCACTTGTATACAATATGCTGACAACTCAACATTAATATGTAGTGCTTCCTCTCCTGCGGAGCTCCAAATTAAGACCCAAACAGTATTCAACTTAGTTGAAAAATGGTTTCATCAATGCTGTCTCCTCCTTAACCCCAAAAAAACAAAACTATTATTATTTACTCCCACCCTTAAGTCCTCCTCTATTAACTTTACAGTCACATCCAACAATGGTACTACAATAGCTCCCGATATGACAACCAAACTTCTAGGGGTTACGATTGATCATAATCTTACCTTTGAAACACATATTAACCTAACTGTTAAATCAGTTAATAGAAAACTAGGTGCCTTTTATAGACTTAAACCCTTTCTCACAGCCTCAACTAAATCCACTATCGCCCAAACTCACCTACTCTCAACTCTTCTCTATGCTTTCCTAATTTACTCAAACTTCTCCAAAAGCAATATCCATAAATTAGTAACATCCTATAATAACATATCCAAATTTGCTACTGGTTCTTCATTTAGAACCCATCACTGCCAGAATCTTAAACTATTAGGTTGGCTAGAATTACAAAATCAGATTCTGTTACAACAACTTACCATCACTCATAATATTTTACATCATCCCTCAAATACTCCCATACTCTGTAACCTTGTTAGCCCTTACAAAAACCTTACCACCCTACGATCTGCCAGTAGGGTATTAGTATCTACCCTAAAATCCAATAATAAGTCTGGGGAGTACTTGTTCACTAACTCTATTGGTAATTTATGGAACAAGATTTCTACTGAACTAACATCCATTTCATCTACACCACTGTTTAAAAATCACCGAAGAATCTTACTAACTTCTCAATGGCTATGCCCTTGCTTGAATCCAGACTAACAGTATTCACTGTTTCCAGTTCCACCTCTGCTGCCTATGTAGCCTTTGTTTCTTACTTCCTATGGATCTACTGAAGAAACTCATTTCCCATGAACCATTGAGAAAAAAAAAATGTTTTGGGAATGTAGTTGTTTTTACAAAAGTTTTTATAGCTATGTTAAGAATAAATCTTTTCATTAACTTTTTTTCTGGAGTTACTAATGTAAATTTGAAAATTTGTTTTGTTCTGTATATAATCACTCTGTTATGATTTTAATCTCTTGGAGCTTTTCTCCCAGGGCCTCCGCTGAAAATGGACATATATCCAGACGGACTTTCCCGGTCAACAAATGTAAAATAAAAAAAATAAATAGAATAATAGGCTTTATATTAGTATGTATTTTCTGAGAAGTATATGACGTCTTAAAAGTGTCATTATTTAGTGACTGCAATTCTCTGATCTGCAAGAAAACTATATATTACATGACTGAGCAAAAGACCCAAAAATATGAGGCAAAATCAGGAACAGTTGAGAGCTATGCCTGTTTGGTTAAAGGAAAATGAGTGGCTGCTGTGGATTAAGCCATAGAGGAATCGTAGTTGATGGATTGTTTTTTCATTTGGGCATTGTATGAAAATATGGCCCCATAAACACAAGTGTGTGTGACATTAGCAGGAGTGCAGTATTGCAAAGCCATCAATAATTTTATGTGTACCTGTGAAGATCTGATTTACTCAAAGGTAAAGTACAATTCCTGCACATTTCTTATAGGTTCATAGGTTCATAGGTTCATACTAGGCTATCTGCCCGAGGGCATTTATAAGCCTAGCCCATTGTTTTGTGGCTTACGCCACCCCTTTAGTATGGGGAACTATACCCATTATTTTGCTGTGCCTCTGTCGAGCAGTAACACTGAGGTAATTCCTGGGGTATATCTGCTATCTCCCATCCATTGGTCAAGATTTCTCTTGAACAAGGCCAGCGAGGTGCTCTGCCTCACATGTACCGGGATTTTGTTCCACAGCATAGGGAGTCTTTGGGTGATGAATCTATCCCTCCAGCACGTCCTATTAATAGCCGTGTCGAGGTTTAAGTCTCCCGCCCTTGTGGCTCTGATGGATCTAGATTTTTGAGGTGAAGCATATTCATCAAATCTGGGTTTGACATGGCCTTGTATGTTAGGCAAAGGTCACCTCTGAGCAGCGGCGACTGAATAGAGCTGGAGTTCTTTCAGTCGGGCAGCATAGGACATTTGAGACCCTTTATCCTTTTGGTGAGGAACTTTTGTGGCCTCCAGCTGCTGCAAGTGTCGGGTCAGATACATTCCGAATGGGGCATTGTACTCAATCATTGGTCTGATGAGTGATGAGTAAAGGGAGACTATGACCTCCTTGATCTAGATGAGAATCCCTTCATGATAAGGTGGGCAATGTAGAAGGACTTCCTAACTACTTTAGCTACATGGGTGTCGAATGACAGACTACTATCAACCTGGGTCCCCAGGTCCCTGATAACTTCTTCTGTGCTCAGTGGATTGCCACCTATTTGGTAGCTAGGGGTAACCTTGAGGGTATGACTATGCATTTTTGGCATTTAACTGGCCCTGGCACCAGTTATCTGTTTCTGTGAGACCCTTCTGAAGGATATCTGTGTCAGATGTGTTTTCTACTATGGCGCCCAGTTTGCAGTCATCTGCAAACTTTGTCAGCCATAACCCTCCTGTGTTTGCTTGTACTTCAGAAAAGTAGATGCCAAACAAGAGTGGGCCCAGGACTGAGCCCTGTGGGACACCACTTGTGACAGGCTTTGAGTCTGACATGGCGCCAGCAACTCTGACCCTGTGGGTTCTGTCACTCAGCCAGTTTGCAACCCATCTTGTGATGTATGGGTTAACATTTAAGCTGATGAGTTTTTCAATGATACCCGAGTGGGGTATTATCAAGGCCTTAGCCAGATCGAGGTAGGCTGTATGGACTGCCTTTCCTCATCAATGGCCTTGGTGACTGTCTCGAAAAAGTCAACCAAGTTTAAAAGGCATGATCTGCCTTTGACAAAGCCAAACTGGGTTGGATCCAAAGTCTGCAAATTCCTATGTCTTTATTTATGAGGTCCATTATGATCCTCTCCATGGCTTTGCAGATAAGGCTTGTCAAGCTAATGGGCGGTAATTTCCAGGGTCTGTGGAGGCACCGCCTTTGTGAAGTGGGACCACAGTTGCAGTGCCACTCCCATCCAGAGGTAAGACTTTGATTAAACAGCTGTCCTAGCTGTGGGTTTAATTCCTCATTGAGTTCCACCATCGGGTCCCATGGATGCTGTTTTTGCTTTGGAGAGCAGTTCTCACTTGGGCGCTGGAGATGTTTGGGGGCTGCACTCATTTGGTATAGATATCTCCTTTTGGGGGAGAAGTTTGCACTGAACCTGTCAGCCAGTATGTTGGCAATGTCTGTAGGATCAGACTTAAAACTCTTCCTTATGGATACTAATATATGAAAGATATATATCCTGCATACTGGTGCATAAGGTAAAGAAACAGATTGTGCAAATAAACAGTATTTTTTTTCCTGATATGGCAGCAATCAGTCTGAATTTTGTGGAATTTTTTTAATTATCTGAAGTATAACATGGCCTTTGTTTTAGCGTTTTTTTATGTATGCTTTTCTGTGGTCATCTAACATGATAAAAACTTCAACAGTTTAAACTGTCTGACAAATGACTAGGTTCTTGGTGCTTTGATAGATCAGAAGACCTGAAATGGTGCAGCTCAATGACAAAGATAATACTGTTGTACTTGTAGATCAGGATGGAATCATGATTACTGTCACATAAAAGTTTATTTATGTATTATAAATGTGCGCGTTCAAGTTCAATTGAATGTGGATTTAGAATCATGTTTATGGTCTTATTTTACTCAGTCTAAGACTGAAGCTTATTTCTGTTCTTTATATTTTAAACTGCATTGCAGTTCTTATCCATACAAATAAAATGCTAGTACGCTGCTGACTTGATTATAAACTGCTTGCCCCGATAAAATCAGTCAACTATATTGATTCATCTAAACTGAACAAAATGTTAAAACACTTTAAAATAATAATAATCTTCTTTCAGCTGTTCCCATTAGGGGTCGCCACAGTGGATCATCTGTTTCCATGTCTTCCTGTCCTCTGTATCTTGCTCTCTCACCAACCACCTGCATGTCCTCTCTCACCACATCCATAAACCTTATCTTAGGCCTTCCTCTTTTTTCCTCTTACCTGGCAGCTCCATCCTTAGCATCCTTTTCCCAATATACTCAGCATCCCTGCTTAGCACATGTCCAAACCAATGCAATTTCACCTCTCTCTAGCTTTGTCTCCAAACTGTCCAATGTGGACTGACCCTCTAATATACTGATTCCTAATCCTGTCCATCATCATTACACACAGTGCAAATCTTAATATCTTCATTTCTGCCACCTCCAGCTCTGACTCCTGCCTTTTTGTCAATGCCACCATCTCCAACCCATATAACATAGCTGGTCTCACTACCCTGTTGTAGACCTTCTCTTTCACTCTTACTGGTACACATCTGTCACAAATCAATCCTGCCACTACTCTCCAGCCATTCCACCCTGCCTGTACTCTCTTTCACCTCTTTTTCACCCTCATCATTAGTCTGAACTGTTGATCCCAAGTATTTAAACTCATCCACCTTCACAAACTCTACTCCCTGCATCCTCAGCATTCCTCTATCCTCCCTCTCATTCACACACATATTCTGTCTTAGTCCTGTTGACCTTCATTGCTCTTCTTTCTAGAGCATATCTCCATCTCTCCAGGGTCTCCTCAACCACCTGTTCCCTACTCTCACCACAGATCACAATGTCATCTGCAAACATCATAGTCTACAGGGACTATTTATTTGCTTTATTTGGGAAAACTGTGAAGACTGTGCATAAAGCACGTATTTCTGTCCAGATAGTACTTACTGCAGTATTAAGTTTCACTTGCATAAACATGCACAAAAGCAAAAATCAACTAGTTTTATGTATTTATTTTTTGTTGTTGTCCAGGTTAGCATGAGAAACATGTTAATCATTGGTGATGTTGAAACACATCAAACATTTTTTAATCCCATATCTGACAGTTTTTTTTTCTTTTGTTCAGTAACATCATTGATAGAAGAGCTGCAAGATATTTACTACAAAGGTAGTACTAGCCCATCGGATGCTTTAGGTTGTCTATTATTGAATAAGTAGGGTATGTGATGGCACACAATGAGGACATTAGAACATTTTTCAAACAGATTAGTAAGAAAGCAAGGTACGAGCAACATGAAGTAACAGAACTAGCTGGGTCTGTTGATGAACGTACCGAGAATGGTGCTGTCTCTGCTATGTTTGTGGAACAGCAAGAGACCCCACAAAGTGTATGTGCAGAAACTGATATTAGCTGTTAAATTCGAACAGACAGAATTGATGACTTCATGAAATTCAGGTTGCTGACACAACCATACATCCATTCAGAGAATTACAACTTCAAAGCCGATGCATCAGACAAGAAGCGAGCATTCAGATATAGTTGGTTGTCTCAGTATTCACCGTAGCATGCATATTCTCCTCTCTTGAAAGGTCCACTCTGCTTAACTTGTGTATTATTTCCTCAGTCAGTTCACCGTGCAAGGCAGCTTCATCACTAGTGTGTGCACAAAATATAATGCCTTCAATGAGTCTGCAAGAAATCACATGCAGTCATCATGGCACAAAGGTTCTACTGAAGATGCTGCCAATTTTTCTTGTACACTACAGAAGCCAGAAACAGCTGTTATTCCACAGCTGGATGCAGCAGTAGCAAAACAAATTTCAGAGAACCGAAAGAAATTGGAACCAATTTTATCTACCATTATTTACTGTGCAACCCATGACATTCCTCTTCATGGAAAAGAAGGCTCTGGTGGAAATTTCTGTGACTTATTACATTTTCATATTGAAGCTGGCGACACAATACTAAAACAGAACAGTGAAACAGCTGCAGGAAATGCTCGGTACACACCCCATAGGGTGCAAAATGATTTGTTTGCAGAATGCGAACATGTACTTCAAAAGGAGATTGTTTGTGCAGCGAGTAGGGCAGTTGGATTTAGTGTATTGGCAGATGAAACTGCAGATATCTTGGGCATTGAGCAGTTGTCATTGGGCATTCGGTTTGTTGATGGTGATTGTATTCGAGAAGAGTTTATGGGTTTTTTTACCATTGTTGCGAGAGATGCACAGTCTGTATCAAATGTCATTGTCAGTGAATGCATAAAGTACGGTCTAGACTTGGAAAATTACTCGGACAAGGCTATGATGGCTGCTCCATAATGACAAGCATCCAGAATGGTGTTCAGGCAAAGATTCATGAAAGGTATCCAAAAGCAGCCTTTATCCACTATGCGTCTCACAGACTAAACCTTGTAGTCAATGATCTGAATGATGTTCCTGAAATACGTAGTGCTGTTGGTGTTATCAAGAAGATTATTAATTTTTTTCGTGACAATTCAAAACGACGAGCATAGGTACCGAATATACCTCTTCTGTGTGAGACATGGTGGACTGAGAAATATAAATCCATTCGTGTGTTTAGTCAAATCTTTGAGAAAAGATTTGACTGCCTCGCTGATCTTCAGATCACTGCTGGTGAAACCAGACAAAATGCACATATGTTACTCAGTGCTTGCTCTTCATGCAAGTTTCTTATTTCTCTCTTCATTATTGCAAATTACTCATCAGTTCTTGAGCCCGTTGCCCAGATGTTGCAGTCTGTTCAACTTGATATAATAAAGGCTCAACAACACATCAACAGACTCACTGAAATATTCAAGGAGCACAGTAACCATGCTGAAGAGCACTTTAGGAATGACATTCTCAGTAAGGCAAGATCAATAGCAGATAAACTTGGTATTGAGTTAGTGTTGCCAAGGATTTGCAGTCGACAAACACACCGAGCAAACACAGTAGGCATGGATTTTGAGAGTTATTACAAGTATTTATATTCTCTATGTTGACTCATTAGTTTCTTCACTGATGTCTCGCTTTTCCAGCAGTAACACTGCTCAGTTCAACTTATTTTATCTGCATCCTAAAATGATGCAAAACCTAGAACATGAAGAATTCCTAAAACTAATTGCAGTCAGTAATGAACTATATCATACTGACAATTTGGAATTAGAGATGATGAACTGGTTCGACTATTGGCATACTAAGGTTGCAGATATAGCCAAAACAGTGGACTTTGCTGACTTGTTGCAACACTGTGATTTCTTTCCTGCTGTTAAGCAAGCAGTTCTGATCGTGTTGACCTTACCAGCTACTACCTACACCATTGAACGATCGTTGAGCACTCTGAGATGGGTCAAGACCTGGTTAAGGTGTACAATGACTGATGATAGACTTTCAGCACTGTGCATGATTAGTGCTCATCGTGAACTTATCATTCGTGAAAAGAAACAGTTCATCAGTAAAGTTATTGACACTTTTGGTACCCAAGGCAGACGCTTACAATTTATATTTGCGCCACAGGAGTCATAGGCCTAAACTGACCATGTAGTTCATTCAGTGTTTTTTTTTGTTTTTTAATTGCAGTTACCCACAAAATGTATAATTTTTAAACAAATGAGTTTGATACTACAGTTCCATTGGTCTTATTTCATACTAGAAATCCACAGACGATGAGGTGATTTCAAGCAGCACAAGCTAAGGATACTGCAGTACCCATGGTTAATGAAAATTCTGAAAATTAAACATGGAATCACACGTACAGAGCAGCAGCATAAAGACAGTAAATAAAATAGAGTTAGTGAAATCTTTTTAAGGCTGTTAGCGCAGGGAGATTTTTAGTGAAAATTGACAAATCCTTGTTCTGATGCAGTATCTCAGAATCGGATCCACAATACAGGTAGAAGCAGATCAAACCATGATATCCACTTAAGCAGCAAAAGTTAAGTGGAGTGACAAGAGGAAGGAGTTCAGTACGGCAGAGAGGGGTGACTCCCTGGACTTCAAAAGTATTACAGACTGCAATAAAAGGATTTGTAATTATTAAAAGTTTATGTTGGTTCACCAAAAAGTTTAACTGGGCCCTTTTTGTTGTCACAAAGGTCAAAGGCATATACAAATTTATGTTCAGAAATGCAAAGTATAGCACAATGACAAGACTAAGTTTTCATAGGTACTTGCTAGTCTGTTGATCCACAAGGATCTTTCGAAATCTATCACAGCATTCCCCTTGTATATCTCACATTTTATTAACCCTGAGGCAAACTGAATATTAACATGATGTTCCTATGTAAGAGGGACAAGGCTACTAACATCAGGAATGAAACTGGGGTTATCCATCCAGATTACGTTTAAGTAGAGTAAGAGATCTACTTTATGTGGAGAGGAAGATCATTCCAAAGAAGAGGGAGTCTATTTGACACACATCTGTCCTTCCCACATTTATGTTGCAGTACAGATTGACACCTGTTGAGCGAGTGTTTATGCCCTCATTGCAATTACGAATGTGCAGGAGTTTTGGCAGGACTATGTCTGAGGTTATGCACGTGTAGCACAAATCTGTCCTCAGTAGCCTTTGACACCGAGAAGAGTGGCAAGGCTTGGAGGTGGTCCACATGGTTTTTAGATTTATGCACTTGACAGATGTTGACATTTAAAAGATGTCTTTAGGTGGTAAAATTATATCCAGAATCTGGAACAAATGCACAAAACAAGGAGGATGGCCTCCCTGTTGTAGAAGGAAGTAGCAGTCCACAAAATTCACAAAAACTGATAGGCCAAAGAAGAGCCATAAAGACGATACAGTGGGCTATTGAGGATAAGAAGGAAATTATGCATTGTTACTATTATATAAACAGCCCAGAATTTCCAGACACAAGGTATATAAAAAGATTAAGAGAGACATTACAGGAAAGAAACTGTCAGAAGCCTCAAATAAAAATGTGTTAATTACTACAACAGATGTGTGAAAAACAGTGTATGTACAGACCAAGAAACTTTGATCCGTTTGGAAAAAGGAGCATCCGAGGAGGTATGAATATATAAATAACAAAACCTAGAAAATTTTGAAAAGTGTAAAAAAAGAAATATAGACATGGGGAAAAAGAGATTTGATATGGTGCAATATTCATGCAAAGGGGAAAGCCAAATTAATCAGTATAAAGAAGGCAGCTCCAAAGATATTCAAAGAGAAATACAGGCGAAGGCATCCAGATATGCAACATTTCACAATAAAAGTCACAGAGGGAATGTAGAAAATAAGATTAGTAAAGTAGAATTTAAAAAAAAAATAGAAGTTTAAGTTATGGAGTGCCTGGAAAGTGAAGGATTTGGTGTAGGTCTAACACACAGGTTACATCACAGCCTGATGTAACAAGTTCCCAAAGTAAGGAGAAACAGGAAGATCAGGAGACATCTGAAGAAGAAATATGGACATGGGAAAGAAAAGAGATTTAATATGGTGTAATTTCTATGCAAAGGAGAAAGCAAAACTAATCAATACAAAAAGAACAGCAGCAACGATGTTTGCAGACACATACAGGCAAAGGAATCTGGAGATAGAAAACTTGACAATACAGCTTAGGATGTATCATGTACTATCGCAAATAAAGTAAAAATCTTAGCACAGGCAGAATACGTTAGAAGATACACAAATAAATATAAGGGAAAAGTACAAAATAAGCAATTTATTCATGACCCGACAATTTTTTACAGAGAATTTGGAAATGAGGTAAAAGGAATTGACAAAAGAAACAGATACATTTTGGAGAAGTACTTACGAAGATCCTGCGCAACATAACAAAGATGCTAAATGGATAGAAGTAAAATAATAAGTTTAAAGGGACAAGATATGAAATGGGATGACTTAACAGCCAGAGAGATTAACACAAAGTCAAATCCTGTAATTGGAAAACCCCAGGCCTAGATGCAGTATGTAACTTCTGCCTAAAAGTATTAACATTTTTGCACGAAGATTTATCCACGAGTAAGAACTATGTATATACGCACCCCGAACAGACAACAACCGAACTAAGAGGAGGAAAAACAATTCTCCTACGTAACAGTGAACTTGCATGCTACCCTAAACCAATAACTTGCCTTGGTTCTGACGATGTATAAACTCTGCACTGGAACTGATGCTAACAGAGTTTATAGTCATTTAGAAGAAAACTCAATTATGGCAGTAGAACAAATGGGCAATACAGAAGGTCATATGGAACAAAGGATCATTTGTTAAAGTCATACTAGAGAACTGTAAAAGAGGCAAGAATCTAAGTAGGGCATGGATTGACTTCAAAAAAGCATCTGATAGTATCCCACACATTCAAGGACAAGAGTGCTTAAAAATGTAACATACACTTTACACTGATCGACTACATTACAGTGATGACGATGAAACAGTGGCAGACCTCTTTGCAATTAAGCTATGATAAAGGACAAATTATTATTCCAGGGATAAAAATTAAATGGGGGAAATTCCGGGGTGACTGTCACCACTGCTATTCTTTAGGTGGTAAAATTATATCCAGAATCTGGAACAAATACACAAAGCAATGAGGATGGCCTCCCTGTTGTAGAAGGAAGTAGCAGTCCACAAAATTCACAAAAACTGATAGGCCAAAGAAGAGCCATAAAGACGATACAGTGGGCTATTGAGGATAAGAAGGAAATTATGTATTGTTACTATTATGTGAACAGCCCAGAATTTCCAGACACAAGGTATATAAAAAGATTAAGAGAGACATTACAGGAAAGAAACTGTCAGAAGCCTCAAATAAAAATGTGTGTTAATTACTACAACAGATGTGTGAAAAACAGTGTATGCATAGACCAAGAAACTTTGATCCGTTTGGAAAAAGGAGCATCCGAGGAGGTATGAATATATAAATAACAAAACCTAGAACTTTTTGAAAAGTGTAAAAAAAGAAATATAGACATGGGGAAAAAGAGATTTGATATGGTGCAATATTCATGCAAAGGGGAAAGCCAAATTAATCAGTATAAAGAAGGCAGCCCCAAAGATATTCAAAGAGAAATACAGGCGAAGGCATCCAGATATGCAACATTTCACAATAAAAGTCACAGAGGGAATGTAGAAAATAAGATTAGTAAAGTAGAATTAAAAAAAAAACTGAAGTTTAAATTATGGAGTGCCTGGAATGTGAAGGATTTGGTGTAGGTCTAACACACAGGTTACATCACAGCCTGATGTAACAAGTTCCCAAAGTAAGGAGAAACAGGAAGATCAGGAGACATCTGAAGAAGAGATATGGACATGGGAAAGAAAAAAGATTTAATATGGTCTAATTTCTATGCAAAGGAGAAAGCAAAACTAATCAATACAAAAAGAACAGCAGCAACGATGTTTGAAGACACATACAGGCAAAGGAATCTGGAGATAGAAAACTTGACAATACAGCTTAGGATGTATAATGTACTATCGCAAATAAAGTAAAAATCTTAGCACAGGCAGAATAAGTTAGAAGATACACAAATAAATATAAGGGAAAAGTACAAAATAAGCAATTTATTCATGACCCAACAATTTTTTACAGAGAATTTGGAAATGAGGTAAAAGGAATTGACAAAAGAAACAGATACATTTTGGAGAAGTACTTACAAAGATCCTGCACAACATAACAAAGATGCTAAATGGATAGAAGTAAAATAATAAGTTTAAAGAGACAAGATATGAAATGGGATGACATAGCCAGAGAGATTAACACAAAGTCAAATCCTGTAATTGGAAAACCCCAGGCCTAGATGCAGTACGTAACTTCTGCCTAAAAGTATTAACATTTTTGCACGAAGATTTATCCACGAGTAAGAACTATGTATATAACAGACAACAACCGAACTAAGAGGAGGAAAAACAATTCTCCTACGTAACAGTGAACTTGCATGCTACCCTAAACCAATAACTTGCCTTGGTTCTGACGATGTATAAACTCTGCACTGGAACTGATGCTAACAGAGTTTATAGTCATTTAGAAGAAAACTCAATTATGGCAGTAGAACAAATGGGCAATACAGAAGGTCATATGGAACAAAGGATCATTTGTTAAAGTCATACTAGTTTACTGTAAAAGAGGCAAGAATCTAAGTAGGGCATGGATTGACTTCAAAAAAGCATCTGATAGTATCCCACACATTCAAGGACAAGAGTGCTTAAAAATGTAACATACACTTTACACTGATCGACT
Source organism: Protopterus annectens (assembly GCF_019279795.1). Classification (NCBI taxonomy): domain Eukaryota; kingdom Metazoa; phylum Chordata; order Ceratodontiformes; family Protopteridae; genus Protopterus; species Protopterus annectens. The sequence goes on along the minus strand of NC_056731.1, from coordinate 1,662,848,000 downwards.
ACATTACAGTGATGATGATGAAACAGAGGCAGACCTCTTTGCAATTAAGCTATGATAAAGGACAAATTATTATTCCAGGGATAAAAATTAAATGGGGGAAATTCCGGGGTGACTGTCACCACTGCTATTCTTTCTTGCCCTATAATTTGGCTCCTAGAAACCAACAATGTAAAGATCGCTCATCTTCTCTGTCGATGATGCAAAACTGTACAGCTTATCATAGGTAGGCCTGAAAGCACAACGGCAAGTTGTCAAAACTTTTTCAGATGATAACAGAATGACATGACCGTTTGGTCTTCATACATGTGCAAAAGCAACCTTCAAAGCAGGACAATTGCAGCATCAAGAAAACATCAATTTGGGACAAGATATGAAAGAACTAGAGCAAGAGGGAGTATATAACTATTTTGACAGTAGATAAAGGATCAATAAAACCTGAACAAATGCAAATAAAACTTGGTAAGGAGTATTTTGGAACACTTAAATTAATCCTGAAAACAGCATTGACCTCTAGGAACAAAATTCAAGCTGTAACTCTATTTGTTCTTCCTCTCCCAAATTACAGTTGTGAAATGATTGGCCCCAAAACGTGTTGGATAGATTAAACAGGAAAACAAAAAGGATGCTTCATGCTCTCCTGATTGTAAAAAATCAGTGCATACCCACATTATATATTCCCCCTTCTGAAGGAGGGATGGGCCTCCTTGAAATTGATTACATGTACAGATCTGCAATCCTGGGATGCACACATCTGACCTCACAAGACTCAACATACTGAAAGTTTTGAAACATGATTAGAATAACTATTGGTTTTGTTCACATTTTTGTGAAAGATGTACACACTATGCATTCATTGACAATGACATTTGATACAAAGTACGGCCTAGACTTGGACAAGTTACTCGGACAAGGCTATGATGGCTGCTTCATAATGGCAAGCATCCAGTGGTCAAGCAAAGATTCGTGAAAAGTATCCAAAAGCAGCCTTTACAAGGATTAGTTTGTGAGAAGCACAGCACAGTGGATAAGTCAGTATGATCTGAATGATGGTCCTGAAATACGTAGTGCTGTTGACGTTATCAAAATTAATTTTTTTCTGTGACAGTCCAAAATGATGAGCATTGGTACCAAATATACCTCTTCTGTGGAGACATGATGGACCGAGAAATATAAATCCATTCATGTGTTTAGTCAGAAGTTTGATAAAATATTTCACTGCCTGGCTGATCTTCAGAAGAGCACTGTCAGTGAAACCAGACAAAATGCACATACAGTATGTTACTCAATGCTTGCTCTTCATGCACATTTCTTATTTCTCATTCCATTATTACAAATTACTCAACAGTTCTTGAGCCCATTGCCCAGATGTTGCAATCTGCTCAACTTGGTAAAGGCTGAACAACATAACAGTCTCATTGAAATAGAGCACATTAGGAATGACAATCTCAGTAAGGCAAGAATCAAGATCACTAGCAGATAAAGCCATGAGTAAACTGTTTATATGCACGCCCGGAACAGACACCAAACTAGCTAATGAGAAAAAATGCTCCTACTTAAGCCTGAACCTGCAAACATCCCTGAAAATTATAGGCCAATAACTTGCCTCCTGACAACATATAAACTGTACACTGGAATTAATGCTGACCGAGTTTATAATCATTTAGAAGAAAGCTCAATTATAGCAATAGAACAAAAGGGCAGTAAAAGAAAGTCATATGGAATAAAAAATAATTTATTGTTAAAGTCATAGTGGAGAATTGTAAAACAGGCAAGAATCTAAGTACAACATGGATTGACTACAAAAACATTTGATAGTATCACACATTCATGTATAAAAGAGCACTTTAAAATGTATAACATACACTTTACAATGATCGATTACATGACAGTGACCATGAAACAGTGGCAGAGCACTTTGCAATTACGCCATGATGAAGGACAAATTTTTATTTCAGGGATAAAACCTCAATGGGGAATACTCCAGGGTGTCACTGCTGCTACTCTGTTTTGCCCAATAATTTGGCTCCTAGAAAGCAACAGTGTGTAAAGACCTCTCATCTTCTCTTTTCAATGATTTAAACTGTATAGCTCATCAGAGGAGGAACTGAAAGCACAACTGCAAGTCAGACAATATAAGAGTGTCATTTAATCTTGATAAATGTGCAAAACAAACTTTTAAAGCAGGAAAACTGCAGCACCAAGAAAACATCACTTTGGTACAAGAATGTGATATGAAAGAACTTCAGCAAGAGGGAGTGTACAAATATTTGGGAATGGGAACTGATAAATGATCAACAATAAAACATGAGCAAATGCAAATCAAACTTACTAAGGAATAATTTAGATTACTTAAATTAATCCTGAAAACAGCATTTACATCTAAGAACACAATCCAAGCTGTAAACCAATTTGCTCTTCCTGTCCTAACTTAATTTTGTGTGTTTGACTGACCTCAATGTGTTGCATGGATTAGATAGGAAAACAAGGATGCTTCATACTCACCAAATGATTTATAAAAAATCAGTGCATACCAAGATTATATATTTTCCACATTCTGAAGAAGGGATATTCCTCCTTGAAATTGATTACATGTACAAGTCTGCAATCATGGGACTCCACACATCTGCTGACCTCATAAATGTAGTGAAAGTTTTGAAAAATGAGAATAAATCTAAGATACATGACATCTCTGCTTTTCCCTGCTTAGGCTAGCAGAAGCATATTGGCATCAAGCAGGAATGGAAATCAAACCAGAAGTAGATAAAAATCAGGCAGCAACTGAATGTACCAAGAAACAAAAGAATACAAGGTGATGGACCAATTGAGAAGACAAAAAAATGTGGAAAATGCATAAATATAGTTGCAAGTTTAGAACACTTCTGGAAGTACCTCATGCTAATCAGGAACAAAAACAGGAATGGTTAAGGTGAGGTGAATTCAAACCAAGAGATGAAAGATCAATATTGGCAGCACAAGATAGTGGACTGTCATGTACACATTGGTTTACAATGTCCATTGCACATATGGGAGAAACATACAAATGTAGGTTTTGTAAAACAGAACTGGAAACAGTTGAAGTTGAACACCTTGTTGATGGTTGCAACATACTAATGGTAGAAGGACACTGTATACTGAAAAGCATAATAATGTGGCAAGACTGTTGCACTGGGTATTGTGCAAACATTATGGTATTGAAGTGGCTGAAAAACACTGGAAACATGAGCTACAAAGCATAGCATCATAGAAACTGCTAAAGCCTACATCACATGGGATCATCCATTACCAACAGCTCAAAAGACAGATGCTAGAAAACCGGATATTAGTGGTCCAAGAGAAGAAGACAAAAGTAGCATTGATCATTGAACTCATAACACCCACTGACTACAGTGTGTTATGTACAGCAAGACACAAAGTCAGACTCATACTATATCAGGATTTGCAGACAGAAATGAGAGCAATATGGAAGAAAGATACCCAGGCAGTTCCAGTAGTAGTAGGAGCAATGGGTCTTATTAAAAAAGAATATACATTCGTATTTAGACATGTTACCAATGCATGTAACTCCATACGAATTGCAGGAGGACTGAAGAGTCATTACTGGGCACATTCATTGCAGGTACTCTGAAGAGCACTTTGGCAGACATCAAAGATTGACACAGTACTGATTTCATGAACTTTAATCGTACATTGATTTAGGAATGCAGTACATTCCAGTCACAATGCTAGAAACCCAAATGATTTGCCCTATCCATCTATCCACTTTCTAAGGAGGTACTACAAGGTAGGTAGGGAGATTTATGTGCGTCATACCTGGCAAATGGACAGATTTTCAGTGTCCAGATTTTTGCTTTATATTTTTAGTCTGTTCCTCATAAAAATTCTTTTTTTTTTTTGGGACAAATCACTGGGATGATGAGCTAACCATTAAAGTTAATAAATAATGACATGCATTTCAGTTTCAGACTTCATATCATTCAGAAAATGCATTCTAACACAAATCCTTTTATTCAAGCAACTTTCTCAATGTATTCCCAGTTTGAATTGAGAGCTTCAAGGGAAGAGAAGTTTACTGCTGCTCATCATGCTAGGTTTGTAAAAATGTGCAACTCTTTTGTTTAGCAAATGGTATCCTTGTAGTATAGAATGTTAAAGCAGTGTTAGTAGCACAGCAGGTAGCATACTTGCATCTTGATACAGAGGGCTGTAGCTTCTACTCCCAGAGCATGTAAATATGTATTTTAAGGGGATGGGGTGCTGCAGTCCTGTCCTGAGTATGTTCCTTTGGTGCCTAGTAACAATGAACCTCGTTTTTCAGCTTGTCACATACTCCCTGTTGCAATATACCAGCTTACCATTTCTTTTAATGTAACATAGGCAATTTATTCTTCTAGGGCAATGGGCACTACATTTGTAGATGAAACACTGAAATACATGTTTTATAGCAACAATCTCTTCATTAGTTTCAGATCTTTTAATGTGGAATTCAGATGACTTCTGCAGACTGCAGAGATTGTGCATATGGACTAATATTGGTGGATTATAATGATAGAAGTTTGAGTGGCCTTTTATGTTTGAAATGTTCTGAACTAGGCAGTTTGTCATTACTGGTTCATATGTTTTGAATTGTTTCACTGCTTACTGTAAAACGTTCAAAACTGTAAATTTAAAATACACTCTAACAAGTGGTGCAAGTGCTGTACAAAGGATATAATTCAATTATTATGAGGAACATGAATCACCATACTTTTGCATGGGCCTAAAAATGTGTGCATTTGATATGCTTTGAAAACAGCCTAAAGGTAAACTTAACCCGCCACTGCCCAGATGCATTCTCTTTGAATGTGGGTTTCAATGCTGTTTAAATCAATATGAGTTTCAAAAGCAGAGAAGTTTTAATGCTAAGTCTGTTTTCATTGCAAGACCGTTGCTTTGTTTAGCAAATGCGAAATGTGTGCCTCAGTGTTTCTGCTATAAAATTTGAAATAAAAGTTGTAAATTAAATCTAAATATCTGTAATCATTGTAGAAGTAAAGCATAAAACAGTATGCATACTGATAGATTTGAACAGTCTGTGGCAAATGGGGAGAAATAGCCAAGTAATGGGACACTGGAATGGCTCTGTGTGTGTGTGTGTGTGTGTGTGTGTGTGTGTGTGTGTGTGGCGCGGGAGGGGGCTGCGTGGGGGAGGGGAAGGGGCTAAGTGGGGGAAGGTGCTGGGTTGTGTGGGTGGGGCTCTGGGTTTTGCACTCCCTGCAAAAAATCCTGCGGGCTCCCTTGCTTCTGACCCAGCAAATTAAGTAGAATAAATACTTTTGTACAGTCATCTTTATCAGAAAATGCAGCCTGTATGAAAATATTGTACTATTGATCAAACACTCTGCAATACTATTATCAAACACAAGTGCACTGGGTTTTTGAAATCCATCTGCCATGCCAACAAATTGTTGCCAAACACATTGAAAAATATAGCCATTGTAATTATGTATGAACAAGCACACACAGTAGCTTATAATAACATTGAAATGCACAATAAACTCTTTGAAATACTGTACATTGCGAGACATGCTTTGTAATGGCTGTATCTTCTGAAGTAACTTTAGTGTAATATTACACAAACATGCGAACATTTCAAACACTTCTGATAACTTGGATATCTTTAATTACTACAAAGAATACATGCATAGTGAAAATGCGGTCGTTCCTTTTATTTTATTCATTTTATGAAATTTGGACTTTATTTCATTTTTCTTAGTAATTTGAATATTTTTATTAATATCAGACATTTCAGTTTATTTAAATATCATTTAGAGCATTCTGTATGCTTCAGTTCATATTTTGTGAATAAGAAATTATCTGAGCAAGTTTTAACATCTGAAATTCATTTCTGACCTGTTTTGCAAATTATATATGCAGTAAGGATGATCCACTCCTATATATTCCTCCAATACCAACCGGGTGCCTCTCGGACTTAAATTGGAGACACTGGAACTCTTTCTGGCAACAAGTCATTTTAGCCAAGCCTTTTTTGACACCATGTCATTTTAGACATGCCACATCTGACACAATGTCACTCATCCCTCTCTAACATTGGTCTATATTAGAAGCACGAAAGATGGAAACCACGAATACCAGTATGTCGACACATAAAGAGCGATCTATCATATGAGTGAACCATGTATTGAGGAAAAGCAAAACACTAAACAGATTTTTTTGGCTAGCAGTGCAATCCTGGGGAATAAGGGAATATACCCTTTTCCCCACTGTAGTGCAATGTGGGAGTTGCTATATTTCAGTAGGGGTTTGTGGGGAGTGCAGGGGGTTGTGGGGGTGCAGGGGGGCACAACCCCCCCCTGCAAAAGTGTGTTATGTTATTTTTATGCAGTTAGTTTAGGTATACCTCCATGGCACTGTTGGTTAGGGAAATCTGTTCGGTGTTTTGGTTTTCTCTCCGTACGTGGTTTGCTCTTATGGTAGATCGATCTGTGTGCTGACATATTTGTATTCGTAGTTTCCGTCTTTCGTGAATCTGATATAGACCCCTCTAACATAGATGGCACACAGGTGGGGTAGTTTGTTTAGATACTTTATTACATAGAAACACATTAGGATGGATAGCAGCATCATAAAATATAAATGAACTGATTAACAGACAGACCTTATAGACATTATTGCTTACACTCTGCTGCTTACTACACAATGGCAGTCAGGCAGGCTCAAAAGTGCTCAGTATTTATTCTCTCTCTCTCTCTCTCTAGCTATACAAGTCCCAGCTGTTTCTGCTATACATAGCAGTTCTGCTTCGTAAATACTAGCAGTACAAGTTCCAGCTGTTTCTGCTGTACACAGCACTTCTGCTTCCTAAATACTAGCAATACAAGTCCCAGCTGTTTCTGATATACATATCACTTCTGCTTCCTAAATACTAGCAGTACAAGTTCCAGCTGTTTCTGCTGTACACAGCACTTCAGCTTCCTAAATACTAGCAGTACAAGTTCCAGCTGTTTCTGCGGTACATAGCACTTCTGCTTCCTAAATACTAGCAAAGCTAGTTCCAGCTATTTCTGCTGTACAATGCATGTCTGCTTCTTAAATTCACCCCACAATTTTGATCTCTAGAATATCACCTTTATTTGCTTGGGAAACTTCAATAGCATCTACTTCCAGTAGCTTTTCAATGGATACGCTAACACCATACAGCTCAGTAACAGAGTTACACATAATGAATTTATATTCCATTAGCGACTTAGAGTTGCATACATTCTATTTCCATTATTTTTATCTCATTTGTTGCCATATTTTTCATACTAAAAAACTCCAGCAGTACTCATTATATGATAGCAAGACAATTTGCATGGTTTTCTTGATATATTTTTTACCATTCAGTATAGGTGTGGTCTTGAATCTTACCTGGGGTTCCTATTATGTGATCGAAAATCCCTTTAGGTAAATAGGAAGACGTCGAACTATATTGCGCGAAGTACGTAAACCCCGAACGGTCAAAACCGCGAATCTCGAAATGTCAATTTGTTTTGGTTGGTCTGTCTGTGGTACAGCTTCGTAAGGTAAGTGTGCGATAGATAGGACTTTAGTGTTAGGATTTGGGTTAAGGTAAGTGCATAGATAGGTACTGTATGTAAGAGTTAGTGTAGTGTTAGGTGTAGGGTTTTTTTAAGTATATGTATGTGTATTATTTATTTTGTTTAGGTGTATGTCTGTAGGGGATGTGTGTGGTAGTTATGGACCTTAGGGTTAGGGAGTGGTTAAGGAGAGTGCATAGATAGTTGTGTTTGTGGGGTTTAGTGTAGTGTTGGAGGTAGGGTTTTGGTGCTTTAGTTTAGGCTAGAAGTAGGGTTTGGTTAGTGTATGTATGTGGTTTATTTATTTTGTTTGGGTAGGTAGTATGTAGCGGGTGGTGGGGTTGGCCGACTATGACAGTTCAATATTTTTTTTTCACGGTTTAGTGCATTCGGGATTTTCACGGTTCGCTGTATAGGGGTCGATGTTTTGGTATCCGTGCATAGGGTTTTTCGCTTTGCTAATATAGACCCTCTTACCTGAATACAGTCCATATGCCTAATGGGAACAGTTACCAAAAATATAAACAGCAGATTGTAAATAAGGTAATAATAAAAGTGTGCATTTACAGTTGGTATTCTCATTTGAAGCCAGTGTTTTACCCAAACTATTGTGTCACATCCCACTCCCAGTATATCTGATATTTTTAGTGATTTATATATATAGTAGCATGTCAAGTATCTTGATAAAATCTAAGCTTACATCTACAGTCTCTCCTAAGTCTACTGGACTTGTTACCCAGTCAAAAATATGTCATATTTTTAGTATGACATTTCCTGTCTAAAGTCACATTGCCCTGAGTCATATCCCCCATTGGTTTACAAACATCCCCATTTTCTTTTCTTAACAAATGATTCTACAATTTTTTATTGCTTACTACAACAGTTGATATATTGAAAGAGCAATAGTTTTCAGTGCTGTACCTACACCCACTATTGTGATAGTAAGCTACATATTCCCTTTTGTAATCTTAAGTAACCTTTTCTCTCAGAATTTCCTATACATGTTAGCATTATTGCTATTTCTCTATGACTTTCAGAATAAATCCCTTCTTACTTCACTGTCCTGAACACATTTGGATATTTCCTTGACTCTTTCTTATGGAAGATGGCTGTGTTCAATCCCCCATGTATGATAACTGAGAGGATAAGTTGAAGTTTTGTCTTCCTCCTTAGACATTATTGAACAGAGGTACTGATTATTATTTTTTTCTTTACCATCCTTCTCTTCTCTAGCATCACCTCCATTTTCTTAATCTTTTTAATCCATACTTTTGCCTGTTTTTCCCCATTATATATCTGTAAAAAGTTTTACCTTTCTTAATGATTAAATCAGCAGTCTTTGCCTTCATCTGTGCATTTGTTTTTTCAGACTTCAATCATCCTTTGCCCTAGTTTGATTGACATATTTGTTTAGTTTTCCTGTTTCTGTGTTTTCCTGTTTCTGTGCAGTTACTACATGTTGTATTTTTTCTGTAATCCATGCCTACTTACTAAACAGCAGTGATTTTACTTTATTATTATAGTTATTATTATAGAAGATTATGAGTAGGTTGCTGTTAATGCCTTCAGACTTGTTACTATTAATCATGTATGGAAGTATATACAGGATGTAAATTTACTAATCTATGATTTCCAGATTAATGGTGATATTAGTTTGGATTTGTTCCATTATTTTAGCGTGCCTTGCCCTGTCATACCTAGGCTATACAGCCATCCAAAAATACATAAATCGTTGCACAATCCCCCGATGAGACTAATAGTCTCTGGTCAGGGATGGATCACTGAATCTATATCATTATATTTACAGATTTTTTAAGTGAATACTTGAAATATGTCAAGAATTATATTAAGGATACTGGGGATTTATTAACCCAATTACGTGAATGATATTCACATAATGATATTGATAGTTGTTTCCTTGTAAGTCTTGACATCGTTTCACTTTTTACAGTGATCCTTCAGGAATATGGGATATCTGCTATTAGAGAGCTGTTGGTGGATGTAAGCAGTTGTAATGCACGACAAATTGAGACTATATCTGAGCTGTTACAGATAGTTTTGCTTTATAATTTCTTTATTTGAAGATTATTATTATCATCAGTTAACAGGTATAGCCATGGGCACACTGATGGATAATACATATGCAAATCTTGCTTAAAAAATGGGAAGCTGAATATATTTTCAGTAACCCTCTGTATGGTTCGAGTATTTTAATATTTTGAAGATTTGTGGATGAAGTTTTCTTTATATTGAATGGCAGTGAGCATGAATTAATACAATTCATTGATCACATTAATAGTACTACTAATTTTTTAAAGTTTAAGTTGACATTCAAAATTGAAGATAAACTTTTTAGATGTTGAGCTTTTTATTAATGAAAGGGGATTAAATACAACTGTGTATAAGAAACCACTACATAAGAATAAGTATCATAACAGGCAGAGCATGCATTTGATATCCTTTGCCGCCATCTTGTATAAATCTGAACTTTACTAGGTGACTTTAACATAGACTGGACTACATGTAGCTCCCCAATACTCTCCCAGATGACATTAGTGACCATGTTCTACTAAATTCCTACAAATCCTAAATCACCATGCCCCCTCGCTCTTCCCGAGAGTTAGGAAAAAAAATAGCCCCATGGCTCACAAACAACAAGAGAAAAATATGTTCCTACAATATAAAATGGGCCAAATGGAGAGCCCTCTAAGGCTCTGCACCACCTATACTTTAAACAGCTATAGTCCTATGCAAATAGCTGATGCCTTTAACAATTACTTCACTGAAGCTATTCAAACTCTAGCAAAGACACTATCTCCCTTACCTCCTGTCCTTACAATATACAAACAGTTCAGTTCCTTCCTTCCATATACAACCTGTGCTACTTTTCCCCTATCTGCCCTTCTGCTGACCGCCTGCCAGCAGAATACCTTCAAATAACTTCCAAAAGCCATAGCATATCCATATCCATCCTTATAAACAGAACAATCACAGAGGGTACCATCCCTTCCATATTCCTTACATAAAGGAGGCAATCACTGATATCTTCAACTTCTGACCAATTGCATTACTCTTTCCACTAGCTAAAATATGGAAAAATGTGCTCCACAATAATTTACTTGCCAACTGCCAGCATAAGCCTTTGATATGGTCAACCATATTGCTTATCAGTGTGCTAAAAGAAACACAATCTTAGCAAGCTTGAAATTAGCTATAATAATATAGTCTCTCAGCTAATAAGCTACTAATTTCCAATATTAAGTCTAATAATAAAGCTTTTACCAATGTTGTGGGCAGAATCTGGAACAAGCTTCCTAGAACACTCACATCTCTCTCATCTACACCACTCTTCAAGAAACATCTCAGAACATCTAAAAATACACTGGCTTTCTCCCTGCTCTAAGCCTGACTGAATCATACTTTTCCTCTTATTTCTCTTCTTGCTATATTCTCCTTCTTTGACTTAATGAATGATAATTTTAAAATTGTAAACTTGTACTTGATTGTATCATTGTATCTTAAACCTACATAAAGACTCTGTACTATTGTTCATAGAAACAATTTTTATTTTTCTTTTTCTCCCGGCCTCTACTGAAAATGGACAAAATAAAATAAAATAAAATAAATAAGAATAAATATCATAACCGACAGAGTATGCACACTCAATTTGTATTTAAAAGTATTGTAAAAGCCCAATTTACTAGAGTTTCTCGATTGAATACTGATGATACCCTTTTATCCACCCAGTTGAAGGAGATGATGGGGGAGTTTATTGAAAAGGGCTATGAAAAACACTTATTAGAAAGTGTTTATCATGATGTATTAGCTGAAAAAAATGATAGATTGAAACCTTATTTTATTTCCACATCTCCCCATGTTACTACTGCCGGGAATAGGACCAATACGTTGTTTTATGTTACAACATTTAATAGGGCTAGCAGAAGAACAGAAGCTATAATAAGGGATAATTGATGTATTTTATTGACCCTCCCTGAGCTAACCCAGTATATTAATGGCTTCTCTAAGTTTTCATGTAAGAATTGTCCGAATTTAAAGATACAACTTTGTTATAAGGATTTTCATCAGCAAATAAGAACAATATCAAGTAGAATTGGGACTGTTCCTTGTTATAATTATTCGAGTTGTGTTATTATAAATGAGATGAATGTATGTATTATGTTAGATATTATGCCACTTGTAACACTGATAATATTATCTATTTGGCTACTTGTAGGACTTGTCCTGAATTTTATGTGGGAAAGTACACGTAAGCTAAGGGAGAGAATGGTGGAACATAGATCAGAGATACACAGAGGGATTCTGATGAACGCTTTAGCTCAACATATAAATGAAAATGATGATACCCATACTTTTACATTTAATGTTTTGGATGTGGTTTATAGAGACATGAGAGGTGGAGATTTAAATAATAAACTGGAGGTCAGGGAGTATGAATGGATTTTACATTTAAATGCTGATCATGCCCCTGGTATAAATAAAATGGTCTTTTAAAGTATAGGCAAATGCGTTTGAGATAATTATTTCCTTTTTAAAGAATTTTATTGGCTCTATGACATCATGTGACTGTTTTACTTTTGTATTTAAGTGTGTTCTTAATTTGATTTGTTGTACTGATGAAGGATTTTATCTGAAGGCTTTATCATTAAAGTTTTGATGTTGTGATTACACATGTTTTTTATTTTTGTTGTTTGTAAATCTCCCTGTACTACTCTTTGAATCTTTCTTTGATTAGCTTATCCTTGTCTAAATGTTCTCCATCTCCTCGTCTTATCCTCTGCATCTGTCTCTGCCTGCTTTTTCTCATCTTTCTTGACTAGCTGTTTCCCTTGTGCCTGCCCCACTATCCACCAGTAGTCCCTCCAGTACCATTGTAGAATTTCTTACTCCATAATAATTTTACTTTCTGATGCCATTCTTATTGCTTTTTTCACTGATTTGTAGTACTTCCCTTCTACTTCATTTCTTCCAGCATTCTTCTGTACCACTTCCAGCTTTCTTTTCATTTCCTCAGTTCCTTCCTTTTCTACTCATCAGTTTTCCCCTGACAGTGACCATGATCTCATCCAACAGTTCTGTTTGAGTTTATAAATGTCTTTCTTATTGTCCTCTATTGACTCCTTTGTTAGCTCTTGCAGTGTTTCTTTGTTCTGTCTAGCTATCCTACCTCTAGCCTTTTTTAATTGTATTTTTTAATTCCTGCACACTTAAGTCACACTGTCGGATGATCTCTTATGTGTCTCTCCTTTATTTGGATATCTCTCATTATTTCTATTAGGTTTTTCCTTCCCTAAAAAACTGACTAACATACTTGCTTGTACCAAAATATTTCTTGCAAAGGTGTATACAGTCTCATTTGCATGCCTTTCTCTCCATGTCCAAACACCTTCTCTTGTTTATTCCTTGAACCAGTTCTTGTCTCTTTTTTTGTTATATTCTCTCCTTTCATGCAACCTGACTTTTTTTTCCTCTGGTGAGATTGTAACCCCCCCCCCCCCATTATCTCTATTCCATGACTTTTTGTCTGTACCCAGTTAACAAATACATTCTTGTAAAATCCTTCTTTGTCCCTGTTTGGTGCACACATGTTTCTTGCTGTTCAACATGCAACTTCCACCCTTCCCTGCTAGATGATGCATCTACCTGTCCAACTTTTTGTCACTTTTGTCTGAAGCCCTCTGTGAAATACATTTGCTACTCCCCTCTTTCCTTCTGCTACCTTGCTGTCCATTTCTCCCCTTAAGCTGTCATAACATTATATTTTCTCCCCATCTCTGATTTTCAGTTTTGTTTCTTGTAATAGAACAATGTCTGTTCCATACTCTTTGTTCCTCTATTCCTCAATGTTCCACATAATTAGCTGTATTTATGGTGCTCTTTTTGCCAACCCTTCCCTGCTTTCCCAGTTGCTGCCATCTGGAATAACCCTTTCTCTGGGCTTCTCCTCTGAGCTTGACATTGTGTTCCTTTGCAGCTGCCTAGAGCTGAACCCCTCCTCCCTTCCCGGCCACTTGACCCCAGAATTTTGGCACTTGCATGTGCATGGATATGCTGGGACATATTTATTCTGAGACTTTCTTTTTTCCCCTTTCAGAGTCCCTCACACTCATAAATTGCTTGACTACCATCCCAGTGCTGATATCACAATCTTTTTATATCTTGGCATTCCCATTCATTGGTTGCCCTTCACCATTCACCACCAGTCTGGTACACCAGCTTAATTTGTGTAATCATCCAATATTTTTCTTATTCACTGTTTTACAGCTCTTTACATTGCTACTTATGCACCAGTGTTTATTTATTTCATATTTGCCTGTGGGTTGTTCATTACTTTTCCTTTGTTTCCCTATATATTCTTTTTCATGTCCCCCAGCTGCTCTCCATCAGCAATTATTACCTTTTTTTCCCCCTGAGACTTGGATATTAAACTTTTGGTTACTTCAGTTTATTGTCTGTCAGTAGGTATGAAAAATATATCTCTTACCTTCAATGCTTGACCCTGTGCCACACTTGATGCACTATCAATCATTGCCCTGGGAATTGATCCAGTTCATCCAATTACTTGCAACGTTTTGATGCTGTGTGTCCTGAGGTGAGTTTCACAAAGTTAGGATCTGTTGTAATTAATTCAGCCTTCCTGAGCTGCTCACAGACACCTGCCTTTCTACATTAATTTCTTCTACGTATTTCTTGTTTCCTTCCTTTCTCTATTTCTCATTACTTTCAGTCCTTCTGTCCTTGTGCTTTCCACTGCTTTGACTCTGCCTTCCATTAGATTATTGAGTCCTTCGGTTGTCTTCATTTCTGAGTGACACAAACCATTCAGCAAACTGGCCCCACATTTCTTCAGACCCTCCGTTGTCCCTCTCTGCTTCTGCTTCTTTCTCTTATTATGTTTAAATTTCCCTTTGGAGAAACTTTTAGTTCTTCTGTCCCTTGGATATAACTGTTTAACTTGTTTCTCCTCCACCACCTTGTCTCTTTACTCATCTCATTGTGGTTGCCTTTGGAATTGTTTATTTCCTGTTCATCTTTTTTTTGTGTGTGTGTGTGTAATGTGTCCCTGTGCACTTCTTGGTCTGCAGGAGTTTCAGCATCTGAAATTGCATGCCCTTTCAGCCTGTCTGCATCACATCTTCCACATCTAAGGTTGCTCTTCCAGTCCAAATCTTACAGATGATACAGATTTTTAGGCCGTGGTATGTTTAGCTGTCTTTTCAGTACCTTTGGTAAGTGTTCCACAGGTATTTTGGCTAGTAGCCTTCTCATTTTGTGACCGTGTACTATGACAAATACAGCAGTTGTCAGCATGGTTGCAGAACTCACTTGCAGGATATTTTTCCCTTTAAAAGTGTTACACGCAGTAGGGACTTCAGTTTCACATCAGAACCCCCAGTCTGAGGCATCCTAATTCTTCCGAATTCTGTATTCTTGCTTTATATGAAACATTGTAACTACTTTGGGCAATCCTATCTTTCAATAAAGAATATGAAATCTACTTCCTCAAGGAGAAGTAGCCTTGATATAGCAAGAGATGCAGCCATTCCCTATTATTATCCAGCCTGTGATTACATGCACTCCTGTGCACTTATTGGTATAGCAGAAGTTAACGTTTCTGTAGCTGATCAATTTGTGAGTGACTATAGAAGAGTCAAATATTGTGTTAGATGACATTTGAATCATAGGGTCTGAGGCAGTCACACAGTCTGAAAACAGCAAGTAAACCACCTCAGTGGCTGATAATAGGCAACAGTTAATTCTTTGGCTATAACTGAGGAAAAGGAAATGCAAGTATTGCTGCACTCATATGAATGATTATGTTAGTTAGATCACAATATGTGAGCAAGCTAAAACAACTAGTAATCAGAAAAGTGGAGTAATGTATATACAGCTAGATAAAAGGGAATAACTCAATTCAGACAGCTATGCAAACTCTTCAGTATTGTCTTACACACAACAGATCTGATTTGTTTAATTTCTACAAGTCTTGGGTCTCTAATACCATGACAAGAATTCACCCTATTACTAAATCAAAGTATGATTAAAGTTCATTAAATTAGTATTGCTTGAATCTTTGATGTTCGCCAGAAGTGCTCTTCCCAGTACCCACAATGTGCCCAGTTATGACTCCTTCTGCAACTCAAATGGAGTTGCATGTATCGGTAACATATCTATGTACGATTGCAAATTATTTTTTATAAGACCCATTGCTCCTAATTCTGTTGGAACTGCTTGGGTACTCTCCTTCCACATTGCCCTCTTGTCTACTTGCAAATCCTGGCATTTTACATAAGATACTGTAGTCACTGCGTATAGCAATTTCAGTGATCAATGCTACTTTTGTCATCTTTTCCTGGACTACTATATCTGGTTTTCTCACATCTGTTTTTTGAACTGATGGAAATGGGTGATCCCATGTGATATAAACCATATAATTTTCTATAATGCTTTGTGGATCACGTTTCCAGTGTTTTTCAGTTGCTTCAATATTATAATGTTTGCACAATCCCCAATGCAACACTCTTCCCACAGTATTATACCTTTCAGTATACAATCCTTCTGCCATTAGTATATCACAACCAGCAACAAGATATGTGATTGTTTACAATTCTGTTTTACAAAACCTAAATTTGTCTGTTTCTCCCACATGTTTATTAGATTTTGTAAACCAAATACATAGTCCATTATCTTGGGCTGCCAATATTATCCTTTTCTGTTTTGGTTTAAATTCACCTCTCCTTAACCATTCCTGCATTCAGTCCTGATCAACATGAGGTTGTTCTAAGAGTTTTCTATACTTGCAATTGTATTTATACATTTTCCACATTTCTTGCCTTCTCATCTGATCCTTCACCTTATATTCTTTCTTTTTTTTTTTTTGGCACAATCAGTTGCTGATTTTTTTCTACTTTTGTTTTAATTCTCCTACTTGATGCCAATATGCTTCTGCTAATCTAAGCATGAAAGTCAGCTTAGACTTATTCCCTCATGTGTGAAAACTTTCACTATGTTTGGGTCTTGTGAGGTCAGCAGATATGTGTGCAGTCCCAGGGTTGCAGATCTATATGTGCAATCAGTTTCGAGGAGGCCCATACCTTCCTCAGAATAGGGAATATATGCCCTCGGATTCTGCAAGCCTTGCATGGCATGCAGGACTAGTGCAGGAGCTCTAGCAGGCAATATGTTTGCCATGAGATCCAGGAATAGCCTGTAAGGGCGTGCACGAGTGCTTCTGCACTAGTCCTGCACGGACTCAGCCCCTGTATGGAAATTACCCCATTTGCAGGAGAAATCTGTGCAAATAAGGTGAATGTGTGATCCAGGAAGCTGGAAACAGGCCGTGCAGGACTAGTGTAATCTGCAGAAATGTACTCGGTTAGTAACCGAGTACATTTCTGCAAATTTCAAAACGGAGCCGTAACAGCTCCAAATAAAGGGTGCATATAATTCAGGAAGCATGCCAATGGCCAAGTATAAGGCCATTGGCATTGAAAACATTTTAAAAAAATAAAAAAATCAACTTTTATTTTTTTTAGCCGATCTCAGCTGTTTAAGCGTAGGGTAGTGGCGCGCAAACAGGATCAGGCTAAAAATAAAATAACCCCCCCCCCAAAAGCATTCTAACCAAAATCACTATTCTGCCATTATAGTCAATGGCAGGCAGAAGACACCATGGCCGCTGAGTAGTGTTTGCTAAGGGGGGAGGCTCAGTGTGAGACATGTAACTACGCATTAGCAGGCAATCCTATGCAAATGAGGGGAATGATAGTGAATCCCAGATTTCCCCAGCATGCTAGTGAGCTCCCAACAGTGTAAAAGTGGGAATAGCTTGGTGCAAGCCTAGGAGTTAGCTGACATCTTGGGGGGGGGGTGGTGTCAGGCATACTGTAAGTGGATTGGAGCCCTGTGGCTCAGGCTTGCTCCTAGCTTAGCACAGCTAGGCAAGGGGGTGTGTCTGAGTCTGCCTAGCAGTCTTTACATTGCCTAAGTGGGTGTGTGCCACACTAGGTTTTAAAGAAAAAAAAGATAAACCAGGAAATTGCAGCTGTGTGCACATTTGAGCACTGTGTTTGTACGACACACCCCTGTGCTTAAACAGGAATTCAATTGGAAGGGAAAACAGTAGCAGGAAGTTAATCAAGGAGAACTTGCATATCTGGCAGGTGAAATGTATCAGAATCAGTCAATTACACATGCAGCAGACCAGCCCAAGCCAGAACAGTACTATAAACTATGCAAACACCTTTCCCTTTGTTTTTTCCCATACTCTACACCACCGGTTTATACAAGTGAGGAACTTTTAACAAACAAAACTACAAAATGATAGGAGCTGCAGCAGGCATCACACACGTGCAAGAGGCTGAGGGTGGTGAGTATGTGAATACTGCCAACCAACCCACAGTGATGAGACGGAGAAGAGTGTATAGGCCCAGTGTAACCTACCAGGGGCTACATGAGCTGGAGATAGTGGAGCACTATAGGGTGGACAGGGACCTCCTACAGCAAATTGTTGAGTTGTGCCGGCCACACCTGACACACCAAACTGACAGAGGGGAACCCATCCCAGTGGATACCAAGGTATGTGTAGACCTAGGAATACTAGCCACAGGTAGTTCCCAAAGCTCAACTGGGGATATCAAGGGGATTTCACAGGCATCAGCATCCAGAGTATTCCACCTGTTCCTGGATGCCATGTCAGCACATGCCAGTGAGCACGTATATTTCCTCAACACCCGTGAGGTGTTGGCCAGCAATATGCGTCTTTTCCACCAAATAGCAGAATACCGTGAGGTAGTGGGTGCTATAGAATGCACACACATATGCATCAAAGCTCCACCTAGTGATCAGGGCAGGGCCTACATCAACTGCAAGGGCCTCCAGTCCATCAGCCGCAAGGTCATGTGCGATGCCCAGGGCATTATAATGAATGTGTATGCTGGCTGCCCTGGAAGCTATCACGATTCCCACATCTGGCATCTGACACAGCTGTACCAGAGATTTGCCAATGGGAACATTCCCTATGGTCACCTAGTGGGGGATGCTGGTTACATACTGAAGCCGTGGCTGATGACACCCATCAGTAATGCACACACACCCGAACAAGAATGCCATAATGAGGCACACGCACAGACCAAACTTATAATAGAGCATGTGCTTGGGGTGCTCAAGTCATGGTTCCAGTGCCTGGACACATCCAGTGGAGCCTTGCAATACTCAGCAGCTAACATGTACTCAAATTATGGTATGTGCCATGTTACACAATATGACCCTGTGGAAACACCTGCAACAGGAAAAGCACAGGGCAGGGCCACACAGCCCCCCACCAATGCCAAGGCCTGCACAGGCACATAGTGACTCAGAGGAGGAACAATTTGAGCCTGCCCCAGTAGGTAGATGGAGGCGTGCTCAGTATGCCCTGGCCTTGGCAAAGAGACAACACATAGCACATACACTGACACAGTAGGGACCCAGGAAATGACACCTCTCTCTGACTTGCACATACAATAAAAGGGATGCCAAACATGACACTACCTGTGCTCAACCATGTATAGGGAGTGTACTATGTGAATCTGACATAGGCAGCCTTCCAGCACCATCTTCAATACTGGCACACCCACAAGGTAAGTCAATCAACCTACTAATTGCCAAATGGAATAGAATGTGTCATTACCTGCATCTATGGTATGGATATGAGCATACTAGGCAATTGGGTGGTGGAATGGTATGGCAGCAGAAAGTAGACACCCATAGTGGCACCATGACATCTGTAACAAATGCTGGAGTTACCACATTAGCCAGTACTTCACAGGGTGACAAAACCCACTTCAGGAAATGTGCTGGGCAACATGTGTGGCCATATGGCTCACACATGCCAGTCAGGGAGGTTCACATACCCAACAACAGTCTCAGTCAGCAGGACTGGTGTAGACAAATACAAACAGAGCCTGTGCTATGGCCTCTGAATGATGCCTATGGGTAACCACCCCCAAGCCTACACAGACAGACTAAAGCAGGTCAGGCAGTGAGATGTTAGTTCTGAAGGTTATGAAGTCAGACACTAATATGTAGGGCAACCAAAGCTAAGACCTGTAGTACACTGATATGCCTCTAGTCAGCATGATAGGTTAGAATGCAGAATGAAATGGAGTACCTGACATACCAGTACAGTCATAGCAAATGTGTGCAAGTGTCAGGTGTGCTCCCCCATCCTATGTAGACATGTAGAAACAGTAAGGTGTGCCCCCCCAATCCTGTGTAGAAATGTAGAAACAGTCAGGTGTGTCCCCCCACAATTCTATGTAGACATGTAGCAACAGTCAGGTGTGTCCCCCCACAACCCTATGTAGAAATGTAGTAACAGTCAGGTGTGCCCCCCCCACTCCCATGTAGAAACAGTCAGGTGTACCCCTACCCCCACTCCAGCATAGAAATGTAGTAACAGTCAGGTGTGTGTCCCCACAATTCTATGTAGACATGTAGCAATAGTCAGGTGTCCCCTCCCACAACCCTATGTAGAAATGTAGTAACAGTCAGGTGTGCCCCCCCCACTCCCATGTAGAAACAGTCAGGTGTGCCCCTACCCCCACTCCAGCGTCGAAATGTAGTAACAGTCAGGTGTGTCCCCCCAATCCTGTGTAAAAATGTAGAAACAGTCAGGTGTGTCCCCCCACAATCCTATGTAGAAATGTAGTAACAGTCAGGTGTGCCCCCCCCACACTCCTATGTAGACATGGAAACAGACAGGTCTGCCCCTTCCCCCAATCCAGTATAGAAATGTAGTAACATGTATGAGTAGGTATAATATGAGTGGAGCGCAGATGCCCAGAGGTGGGCAAGATAGTAGAATAGGTTGTAGCATTTGCACAATATGCAGGTGTGTGTGTTAGGATGGTGTGTGTTTCATAATGTGTGAGAGTGGTCAGTAAGTATGCATGTTGAGATAAGACTTGGTGGCCATTGCCCACTATTGCTGATGACAGGGACAAGCCCTCACAACTGCAGTGCCAAAGACAATCCCCACCAGTATAACACATGCTAGCAGTAAGCCATTGTAAATGTATGGTGGTAATATGTGTCACCATCTGAAAGACTGACAATGCATGACTGTTGGGCTAGCTATACACGCAGTACACAGGAGAAAGTACCCCAGACATACAGTATATATTGTGTCACTGTGAAATGGAGACACCCTTGGAATTGTACATACAGGTATGCATCACAGTAACTGGACCTGTAGTAGGGGATACCGGTGATGTCTGCCTGAACACTTGCAGCTCACAATGGAGGTAGGATTGATGCACTGGGAATCAGCTGATGTACCTGCACATGCCAGCATAACTGGAATGCCCCATGCATATCTGTGTGTCAGATGCAAGTAGTGTTCATAGCACACATGCAAACACCACCCACAGGCACCTCTCTGGTCATATCCCTGCTGTGAGGAATGGGTACAGTAAGATCCCACCTGTATATGGCAATAGTGGAAGACCAGCATGCAGTGCAGATGTCACATGCAGGTGTGTCCCTAGCTGTAGGTAGCACCCTGCCAGCATCCACCCCACCTGATCAAGACTGATAGGTGTTCATGCCAATACCTTCTATCACACCTACTCTGTCACCCCAGGGGAATCTACTGTATGGTGGTCTGGGACTGTAGGACTGACAGAATGCAATGGTCTGCCACATCTGGCCTGCAGCAACACCTAATGCCCCACAGGCTTCTGCCAAAGGCCTCTGTCTCACACATACTGCCAATGCATGTTATGTCATTGACACCCAAATAACAACACACTCCACATAAGCCATATGCAAGGCTATGTGGACAAACCACAGTAACATGTCCACCATGTCCCACTGCATGAACTGTAGACCAACACTAACACACACACATGTGATGGGGTAATATCCTTAGGGAAAGTAGTAGAGAATGTATGCATAATGTATGGAAGAGGTTATAATAACGGGGGGTGGGAGCATGGGCAGCATGGAATGTGCAGGGTCTGACAATAAGCTGTGTGCACACACTATCATTGGCTGCAAACACATACATGGGTGGCTACACACCTGCCTGTACACCACAATAGGCTAAATGTCCTGACCCATGACCTCTGCCTCTGGCTAACCAGTGTGAATCTGTACAGCTGTGAGGCATTGCCACAGCAAGATAATCCCATACTGTCATGTTGATGGGCATATAAGTATGGTATCTTCTGCCAGCACTGTATCAAGGTGCTGAACTGGAAACCCAGCACCAAGTGTCTTCAGCTCCTCCTCCGGAATGGCATAACTTACCATGAATACGTAGGTGTTTTCCCACAATACCAGACACAACTGCAGTCCCCCTTGTCCTCCAAGACATCACTGTGAGCAAGAATGTCCACCTGACAGTACATGAGGACAGAAAACATCACTGCGTATAACAGTGCACATGTCTGAATATCTGTGCTAACAGCAGCACCATGCAGCTGAAGCAGCACAGACACAATCACCTGCAGTACACACTATCCCCTGCATAGTTTGTTCACATATTGCCAAATGATCGATGGATACTCTGCAGGAACAGTATACTACCTGTAAGTGTACAACACAAAGGTCTGCACTGTAGTACAAACTACCTGGAATCGATCCACACATTCAATACAGAAGGGCTTAATGGGCATGCTCACACACAAACTAAATGAAGCCATGTCTGCAAACAACAGTGGACCAGACATACCTGGCAGTTGCAGATGTTAGTGCAGACACTCCTCAGTACCCACCACTCATGCATTGCACACACAGTGGATAGAAATACAGGCATATATCCAAGGACAACACACTATAATAAGCCAAAAGTAGCTGTACATAGATGTGTGGATGAGAGTGACTGTCACAAGGGGCCATCCATTATAAGGCCTGTCCCAACCAGCACACAGCCAAATGACTACAACCACATGAGGTTCAGATGTCACTCACTGTAGACCTTAGCCACTGATATCTGTCAGCATTACAGACTATGTGGTGCAAGTGCTAGCTGTGCAACATGACTGTACAATGAAGTAGTCATCTAGCAGCTGTATACACGTACTTGTGGAATATAACCCTGTGTGTGCCCGCATGTGGTGTATCAACCTCTAGATGAATGGGTTATGGTCCATGCACACACACTACCCTCCCCATAGTCCTACTATGACAAGCCTGCTGAAGTCATCCACTTTGAAATACACCCTTGTAAAAAGTGTAGGCCAGTAATCTCTTTGGCGCATCCTATCACTGTGTACTGCTGTAGTGTGATAAACTAGCTAGGTAGGAGTTCTAATCCCAGACATGGAATGTGTGTGTGTGTGTGTGTGTGTGTGTGTGTGTGTGTGTGTGTGTGTGTGTGTGTGTGTGTGTGTGTGTCTAGCTGTGTAGAGAGCAATGCCTTTTTAGGCTAGTCACACTCACTACAATTCAAATGCCCTACTTTGGCAAGGCTGCTGATGTCATACACTGTAAAATACACCTTTCGGAAAGCCATAGCCCAGTAATCTCTGTGGCATGTCCCAGAACTGCGTACTTCTGAAGTGTGATAAACTAGTTAGGTAGGAGTTCTAAACCCAGGCATGGCAAGTATGTGTGTGTGTGTCTGTCTATGTTGGGAGCAATGCATTTTAGGCTAGCCACACTCACTACAATTCAAATGCCCCACTTTGGAAATCCTGCTGATGTCATTCATTGTGAAATACACCTTTGGGGAAGGAGTACTCCAGTAATCCCCATGGTGCATCCTATAACAGCTTCATGCTGTTGTGTGATTTAGAACCCTGGTAGGGGTTCTAGTCCCATGACAGTTGTGGATGTTTTGTGTGTGTCTCTATGCCTGTGTAGGGAGCAATGCATTTTAGACTAGCCACACTAACTACAGTTCAAATGCCCTACTTTGGCAATCCTGCTGATGTCATTCATTGGGAAATACACCTTTGGGGAAAGAGTACTTTAGTAATCTCTGTGGAGTGTCCTATAAGTGTGTGGTGTGTGTGTGGTGTGTGGGGTGTGTGTGTGTGCAACAACTGGACTAAATGTGGAGCGGGTTTTGCAACTTTCTTATATGGTGGCCCTAGTATATATCACAATGTCCACCGTACAGGGATAACAGATGTGAAATAGCCGAGATGCTGCATTGCAAATCCATACCTCTACATATGACATAAAGGCCAGGCAAACAAAGTTAGCAACCCTAGTATTACGCAGAAAACACTCTCAACCCATGTCTCATACACGCACACACACACTCTTTCCTAGGCAACAGCCACTATGTTGGTAGTACCTTGCATATTGCCCACTGATAGTAACCATGGTGTGATTGCAGTGGGCTACAGAGGGCATGGCACCCTGTCCATCTGTCCAATAGGCAAGTACATGCCAACAGTGCACCTTCCCCATGTTCCCCACTGGACACCTGGGACACCTGTGGTGCCATCAAATGTGACCCAAAAAGGACATACCATGCCTGAAAAACAAGCTCTGTATAGACAGATACCACTGACACCAGGGAATGCCAGTATCATGCTATCAATGTAAGTGCAGGGTAAACCTGTGTCCATTAACAGTTCCCGCCACATGAGGCCAGGA
Organism: Protopterus annectens; assembly: GCF_019279795.1. Lineage (NCBI taxonomy): Eukaryota > Metazoa > Chordata > Ceratodontiformes > Protopteridae > Protopterus > Protopterus annectens. The sequence goes on along the minus strand of NC_056731.1, from coordinate 1,662,823,812 downwards.
CTAGCTCATCTGATTATAACAATCTGTGTACACAGCATGGGCCAGTCACCCCACATGTCACTGTACATGTATGTGGGAAGTGTGCACTTCCCAGACACCATCCTTTTCATGGAGAAAGGAACATATACACGGCAAGCAATGCACAGCATTGGCCACACTAAAAAGTCACCCAGGTGACTGGATGGTGAATACAACACCCACCTATGTGGGCAAATCCAGAAACTACACCCCTGAGCCACAATGCAGACCATTGTCATGTGGGCTGATTCCAAGGTATACCCATCATCTAGCCTTGTACAGCTGTCTGGTACAGTCGACCACTACACACCCATGAAGCAATGCACCCATGCATGTCAGTACTGGCACCGTGTGTGTGTGTGTGTGTGTGTGTGTGTGTGTGTGTGTGTGTGTGTGTGTGTGTGTGTGTGTGTATGTTGTATGATGCGTATGATCACATTCACACTCACTACAACCCCCACTGGCATACTGAAGCATGCTGTCCAATGTTAGACACCTCCGCATACCCTTTGCCCATATAACCTCTGTATGACCCCTGTGGTGCATGTGATACCTGCATGGTAATGTGTTGTGGCAATCTATTCCTGGCCCTGCCAAGTGTGTCAATGTGTGTGCGTCCCTGTGAGAGTGTGGCTGTGTTGATACTGGCATCTGTTCATGCAGACAGGCACGTGTACTACACCTACCGTATAGCTACCATATCCCTGTTGCAGATGTCACTCACCATCACATACATGTTATGAGGGCTCATGAACATGTAATCTATGTGGTGCATCCAATAACTGCATAGAAATGTGATAGCACTATAGTCATAAGGGGTTTGATACCCTGCGCTGGTAGGTGTGTGACACAAACATACTTAAGTGTTACTTTCCCACCCTTCCCTGACTTTTCTTTGCCTCTCTCATTCCCACTCTGGTGGATGTGGAGACCTACACCTGCTTTGCTTAGGCAGCAGCATATATATTTTAAGTGATGCTTATGATCAGCTGATGGCCCCTGCATGAAATGCAGCCTTCCTCTAGCTGGTTGCATGTGGAACAGCTGTGGTAACATTCCCATAGCCAATTGAATGGAAACACACTCCAATATCTTGGAACATCATGGTGGTGTTGGGCCTTTTCATTCACTGTGAGCAAGAACTCGTTGTTTGGCAAACAGCATCTCAGATGGATTGGAGATTTAACTCTAACAGCATACACTATGGAAACAGGAAGAGGATGTGCCTGACCTGACAACAGACTGTAGGTGCTGCTATACTGCATTTGGAGTAATGCTGGTTTAACAGGGTGTGTATGGATATGGCTGTCCTACATGTTTTAATACCTGCCATGTCAGTGCTATGTTTATGAGGAAACCTCCACTTGTAGGGTCATCTGCAGACTGAGCAGTGTGTGGTGCCTTTTGTTTTATGTGCTACCCACAGAGCAACTATCCGTGAACTGCAGAAGGAAGTGTGAGGATTGCAGTTTGAAGATGGTGACAGCTGTAAGAGTTACTGACTTCATATCCCTCATAGGACATATGTTACAACAAACCCTGTTACAACAGTAAATGTATGAGTTATCACAGCAACATGTCAATATTGGCCCTGTGTATGTGCCTCCAGCCACAACTCTGTCAACCTTTGTACATATGGGTACATCAAGAGGTGCATATGTGCTGTACACCATAATTAGTGTTATCATATCTGATAACAGGCCAGTGAAATATCAGACTGCTACACATGTTATGTACAGTAGGGGTTATATTTGATGACATAACCTGGACATTCTGTGGTTGTGTGTACAAGTACTGAGGTCTGTGTACATATGGTGAATGTCGACAGTGTGTGTATTGTTAATATGTACTTTGGCCTGTGTACAGACTGTGGTACATGTCATTGTTCTTGGTCCCGTTCTATCCGATGTTACATACTGCTCCACTGTATGTTACCCTATTGGCTTACATGTTTGTAGGGCAATACACGCACACACATGTCCCATACCACAGACAGGCATCGGACCACACTGTGTAGTGGCCCAGTATACGTAAAATTAGTGTGTGAGTGGCACATATGAGGATTGTGTTGAATAGATAGTCCATATACTGTAATATTACTCTAGCTTGCCATATGTGGCTGTGGCTATGTTCACATTGGGGGAAAACCAGACATACCTGGCAGTTGCAGATGTTAGTGCAGACACTCCTCAGTACCCACCACTCATGCATTGCACACACAGTGGATAGAAATACAGGCATATATCCAAGGACAACACACTATAATAAGCCAAAAGTAGCTGTACATAGATGTGTGGATGAGAGTGACTGTCACAAGGGGCCATCCATTATAAGGCCTGTCCCAACCAGCACACAGCCAAATGGCTACAACCACATGAGGTTCAGATGTCACTCACTGTAGACCTTAGCCACTGATATCTGTCAGCATTACAGACTATGTGGTGCAAGTGCTAGCTGTGCAACATGACTGCACAATGAAGTAGTCATCTAGCAGCTGTATACTCGTACTTGTGGAATATAACCCTGTGTGTGCCCGCATGTGGTGTATCAACCTCTAGATGAATGGGTTATGGCCCATGCACACACACTACCCTCCCCATAGTCCTACTATGACAAGCCTGCTGAAGTCATCCACTTTGAAATACACCCTTGTAAAAAGTGTGGGCCAGTAATCTCTTTGGCGCATCCTATCACTGTGTACTGCTGTAGTGTGATAAACTAGTTAGGTAGGAGTTCTAATCCCAGACATGGAGTGTGTGTGTGTGTGTGTGTGTGTGTGTGTGTGTGTGTGTGTGTGTGTATGTGTGTGTGTCTAGCTGTGTAGAGAGCAATGCCTTTTTAGGCTAGTCACACTCACTACAATTCAAATGCCCTACTTTGGCAAGGCTGCTGATGTCATACACTGTAAAATACACCTTTCGGAAAGCCATAGCCCAGTAATCTCTGTGGCATGTCCTAGAACTGCGTACTGCTGAAATGTGATAAACTAGTTAGGTAGGAGTTCTAAACCCAGGCATGGCAAGTATGTGTGTGTGTGTCTGTCTATGTTGGGAGCAATGCATTTTAGGCTAGCCACACTCACTACAATTCAAATGCCCTACTTTGGAAATCCTGCTGATGTCATTCATTGTGAAATACACCTTTGGGGAAGGAGTACTCCAGTAATCCCCATGGTGCATCCTATAACAGCTTCATGCTGTTGTGTGATTTAGAACCCTGGTAGGGGTTCTAGTCCCACACATGACAGTTGTGGATGTTTTGTGTGTGTCTCTATGCCTGTGTAGGGAGCAATGCATTTTAGACTAGCCACACTAACTACAATTCAAATGCCCTACTTTGGCAATCCTGCTGATGTCATTCATTGGGAAATACACCTTTGGGGAAAGAGTACTTTAGTAATCTCTGTGGAGTGTCCTATAAGTGTGTGGTGTGTGTGTGGTGTGTGAGGTGTGTGTGTGTGCAACAACTGGACTAAATGTGGAGTGGGTTTTGCAACTTTCTTATATGGTGGCCCTAGTATATATCACAATGTCCACCGTACAGGGATAACAGATGTGAAATAGCCGAGATGCTGCAGTGCAAATCCATACCTCTACATATGACATAAAGGCCAGGCAAACAAAGTTAGCAACCCTAGTATTACGCAGAAAACACTCTCAACCCATGTCTCATACACGCACACACACACACTCTTTCCTAGGCAACAGCCACTATGTTGGTAGTACCTTGCATATTGCCCACTGATAGTAACCATGGTGTGTTTGCAGTGGGCTACAGAGGGCATGGCACCCTGTCCATCTGTCCAATAGGCAAGTACATGCCGACAGTGCACCTTCCCCATGTTCCCCACTGGATACCTGGGACACCTTTGGTGCCATCAAATGTGACCCAAAAAGGACATACCATGCCTGAAAAACAAGCTCTGTATAGACAGATACCACTGACACCAGGGAATGCCAGTATCATGCTATCAATGTAGGTGCAGGGTAAACCTGCTGTCCATTAACAGTTCCCGCCACATGAGGCCAGGACTAGCTCATCTGATTATAACAATCTGTGTACACAGCATGAGCCAGTCACCCCAGGTACAGTTCCACATGTCACTGTACATGTATGTGGGAAGTGTGCACTTCCCAGACACCATCCTTTTCATGGAGAAAGGAACATATACACGGCAAGCAATGCACAGCATTGGCCACACTAAAAAGTCACCCAGGTGACTGGATGGTGAATACAACACCCACCTATGTGGACAAATCCAGAAACTACACCCCTGAGCCACAATGCAGACCATTGTCATGTGGGCTGATTCCAAGGTATACCCATCATCTAGCCTTGTACAGCTGTCTGGTACAGTCGACCACTACACACCCATGAAGCAATGCACCCATGCATGTCAGTACTGGCACCGTGTGTGTGTGTGTGTGTGTGTGTGTGTGTGTGTGTGTGTGTGTGTGTGTGTGTGTGTGTGTGTGTATGTTGTATGATGCGTATGATCACATTCACACTCACTACAACCCCCACTGGCATACTGAAGCATGCTGTCCAATGTTAGACACCTCCGCATACCCTTTGCCCATATGACCTCTGTATGACCCCTGTGGTGCATGTGATACCTGCATGGTAATGTGTTGTGGCAATCTATTCCTGGCCCTGCCAAGTGTGTCAATGTGTGTGCGTCCCTGTGAGAGTGTGGCTGTGTTGATACTGGCATCTGTTCATGCAGACAGGGACGTGTACTACACCTACCGTATAGCTACCATATCCCTGTTGCAGATGTCACTCACCATCACATACATGTTATGAGGGCTCATGAACATGTAACCTATGTGGTGCATCCAATAACTGCATAGAAATGTGATAGCACTATAATCATACGGGGTTTGATACCCTGCGCTGGTAGGTGTGTGACACAATCATACTTAAGTGTTACTTTCCCACCCTTCCCTGACTTTTCTTTGCCTCTCTCATTCCCACTCTGGTGGATGTGGAGATCTACACCTGCTTTGCTTAGGCAGCAGCACGTATATTTTAAGTGATGCTTATGATCAGCTGATGGCCCCTGCATGAAATGCAGCCTTTCTCTAGCTGATTGCATGTGGAACAGCTGTGGTAACATTCCCATAGCCAATTGAATGGAAACCCACTCCAATATCTTGGAACATCATGGTGGTGTTGGGCCTTTTCATTCACTGTGAGCAAGAACTCGATCTGTTGTTTGGCAAACAGCATCTCAGATGGATTGGAGATTTAACTCTAACAGCATACACTATGGAAACAGGAAGAGGATGTGTCTGACCTGACAACAGACTGTAGGTGCTGCTATACTGCATTTGGAGTAATGCTGGTTTAACAGGGTGTGTATGGATATGGCTGTCCTACATGTTTTAATACCTGCCATGTCAGTGCTATGTTTATGAGGAAACCTCCACTTGTAGGGTCATCTGCAGACTGAGCAGTGTGTGGTGCCTTTTGTTTTATGTGCTACCCACAGAGCATCTATCCGTGAACTGCAGAAGGAAGTGTGAGGATTGCAGTTTGAAGATGGTGACAGCTGTAAGAGTTACTGACTTCATATCCCTCATAGGACATATGTTACAACAAACCCTGTTACAACAGTAAATGTATGAGGTTATCACAGCAACATGTCAATATTGGCCCTGTGTATGTGCCTCCAGCCACAACTCTGTCAACCTTTGTACATATGTCGTGCATCAAGAGGTGCATATGTGCTGTACACCATAATTAGTGTTATCATATCTGATAACAGGCCAGTGAAATATCAGACTGCTACACGTGTTATGTACAGTAGGGGTTATATTTGATGACATAACCTGGACATTCTGTGGTTGTGTGTACAAGTACTGAGGTCTGTGTACATATGGTGAATGTCGACAGTGTGTGTATTGTTAATATGTACTTTGGCCTGTGTACAGACTGTGGTACATGTCATTGTTCTTGGTCCCGTTCTATCCGATGTTACATACTGCTCCACTGTATGTTACCCTATTGGCTTACATGTTTGTAGGGCAATACACGCACACACATGTCCCATACCACAGACAGGCATCGGACCACACTGTGTAGTGGCCCAGTATACGTAAAGTTAGTGTGTGAGTGGCACATATGAGGATTGTGTTGAACAGATAGTCCATATACTGTAATATTACTCTAGCTTGCCATATGTGGCTGTGGCTATGTTCACATTGGTTGTGGTTATGCACTTTCATACAGGTGTATCTTACTCTGTGCTGTGACATGTCTGTAAAGCCTGCTATATATGCAGGTACATGTGCATTCCCCCATAGGAAATGTAGGTCAGTGCTGAGCCAGTCCGCCTGTAGCCTGCACAGTGCTTTGTTACATGCCTAGCAGCTTAGTGTACTTACCCAGTGAGATGTCATGTCCAGATACTTGGCAGATGTACTGCTGCCGGGCCTCCCTTAACAATTATGTACGCCAGACACACCAGTGGGATGCTGTACAGATATATGTCAATATCTAGTGGGTAGTATGTAGCCATGGCACCTCTATACCAGCAGTTATTATGTGTCAGGTCAGACAGGGGTGTGTGAATGCATAACCTATGGGGGCAAATGTATACCAGTTGTTACGTGTTATACCCATCTACATGGCTGTTAACATCCACATTGTCAGGCTTGGTCCACATGTCTTGCACTAAGGGCTTCTGTATATACCTCTGGACTGTCCAAAGTGTGTCAGAATGTCCACATATATTGGCCAATATCTCTGCTGTAGTCCACAGGAGAATTATGTGTTAGCAGTGGTACTGTAGTATAATGTCCTTAGGATGTCTGTCAGTAGCCAATGGTGCACATGTTAAAAGCAGATGCGATCTCTCACACACACACCATGTCTGTGAAGACA
>NC_056731.1:1662726906-1662811906 GCF_019279795.1 Protopterus annectens | reverse complement strand
ATCCTTTTTGTTTTCCTGTCCAACATATCCAACATCTTATGGGACCAGTCAATCACTACAAAACTGTAAGTTCGGACAGGAAGAGCAACTTGGTTTATAGCTTGTACTTTGTTCCTAGATGTCAGTGCTGTTTTCAATACTATTTTTAGTCTTGTAAAGTATTCCTTACCAAGTTTTATTCACATTTATTCATAGTTTATAGTCAATTGTTCATTGATTTCCAAATATTTATATACTCCCTCTTGCTCAAGTTATTTTATAGCACATTCCTGATGTTTTCTTGGTGCTGCAGCTTTCCTGCTTTAAAGATTGCTTTTACACATTTATCATGACCAAATGATATTCTTATATAATCTATCAAAGTTTTGACCACTTGCAGTTGTGCTTTCATTTCCTCATCTGATGAACTATACAGTTTTAAGTCATCTACAAAAAGAAGATGAGAAGTCTTTACACTTTTGTTTTCAGGGTGCCAAATTGTAACCATGACATAATCTGTTAAGTAGGCATCTTAATGGGTTAGGATTAAGACAAAAGAGCAACAGTGGCAAAAAGTCACCCAGGAATATACCCCTTCCCCCTTTTAATTTTTATCCCTGGAATAATGATTTGTCCTTTACCATGGCTTAACTAAAAAGTGGTTTGCCACTGTTTCACGGTCGCTGTAATATAATCAATCAGTGTAAAGTGTATCTTATACATTTTTAAGCATTATTTTATCCATGAATGTAGGATACTGCCAAATGCTTTTTTATAGTCTATCCATGCCATACTTGCATTCTTCCCCAGTTTACAGTTTTCCGTTATGAATTTATTTAACAACAAATGATCCTTTATTCCATATGACTTTCTTTTGTTACCCTTTTGTTCTATTGCCATGATTGAGTTTTCTTCTATGTGATAGTCTGTCTGCATCAGGTCTAGTATATAGTTCATACATCATTGGACAGCAAATTATTGATCTATAGTTTTTAGGATAGCTTGCAAGTTCTCTCTTAAGTAGGAGCACTGTTTTTCCTATTGTTAACCAGGTTGGTGTCTGTTTGGCATTCATCTTACTCATGGCTAAATCTTCAAGTGAAGATGTTAACACTTTAGCCCAGAAGTTGGGTACTGCATCTGGGCCTGCGGTTTTCATATTTGGACCTTTTCTTAACTTTGTTTCAATTTCTGTGGCTGTTACTTCATTCCATTTCATATCCTGTACATTTGAACTTCTTATTCTTTCTTTTACTTCTTCTATCCATTTAGCATCTTTATGTTCCACAGGATTTTCATAGATATTTCCCCAAAATATATCCATTTCTTATTTTTTGGTGGTGTTTCAATTCCTTTTGCCTTGTTTCCCAATTCTGTATAAAACTTTTTTGGGTCAGCAATAAATTGTTTATTTTGTACTTTTCCTTTATATTTATCTGCATATCTTCTATTTTTTTCTGCCTGTGCTGCTATTATTATTTGAAATAGTGCACAATAGATACTGATCTGTTCTGATACTGTACATTTTTTATCCTATCTTTCTGAGTATTTTTTTTTATCTGTTCCCTCTTCTATACTATTAACAGTGGCACCTCGTCTTAATTGTTTTATAGTTTTCTTTATTGAATACTTCCATGATGAAATTTTATTTCTCCTCTTCCTTTCTCTTACTGCCCTGTGTTTTTGTGGTAAGACTTTATCTGTTATTAATTTAGCTGCAGAGTAATATATCCTATTTACATCTGTTATATCCCATGAATCTCCATGAACAGTCCTAACTGTGTTCATTTGTTTTATAAAACTTCTAACTTTTTGGGGTTTACTGACTTTCTTAATATGTCTGTCTATCTCTTTAAAATCAAACAACTCTTCTCCTATATCATTTCCTTCAAAACTGAGGATATATTTGTTCTCCATTTCCTGTGGCATTCTATGAAAAGTTCCAGAGCATCTTCCTGTATCACATTCTCTTCAGATTCATCTTGTATCATCCATTGTTCTTTTGTATGGGAACTCAAGGGCCTGTCACACCACAACATTGACTGTATCAGAGTTGCCACAGTTTCCTGTTCCTTCCCTTGCTGTGCAACTCCCAATTGAAAACTTGTACTTGTTTTCTATGAAGGCTCCAAAGTTTATTTATATGGCAACTGATCAGATGTTTCCCACTCCACTGGTTTCTCCTTAATTTGGAGATCCATTGCTCTATCCTGCTGTGGTGTTATTAAAGTTAGATCTTCTACACTAAATCCTTCCCTTCACAGGTAATCCATAACCTCAACTTCTATTTCTTTAACTTCCCCATTACTAATTCTCTTTTCTACTTTTCCTCTTTGTTTTCTTATTTTTGTATTTTGATGCCTTTGCCTGTATTTCTCTTCTAATATCATTGGTGTTGCTCTTTTCATATTGATTAGCTTTGCTTTCTCCTTTGCATAAATATTGCACCACATTAAATCTCTATCTCTTTTTCATGTTCATATTTCTTCTTTAGATGTCTCTTGCTCCTCCTGTTTATCCTTACTTGGAGTGCTCATTCCATCATGCTGTGATATACAGAGTGTTAGACTTTCTACACTAAATCCTTCACTTTGCAGGTATTACATAACGTCAACTTTTATTTATTTATTTTTTAACTTCTACTTTATTAATCTCCTGTTCTACATTCCCTCTTTGTGATCTTATTTTTGTATTTTGAAATTTTCCATACCTGGATGCCTTGTCTGTATTTCTCTTCAAATATCTTTGGGGCTGCTTTTTTGTATCGATTAATTTGGCTTTCCTCTTTGCATAAATATTGCACCCTGTCACATCTCTTTTTTTTTTCCCCATGTCCATATTTATCTTTTATACTTTTCAAAAATCTCTTGATTTTGTACTATATATTTTAACATTTCCTCAGTCACTTCTTTTTCCAAACGTCCCAAGGTTTCTTGGTCTTTATACTGTTTTTCATAAATCTGTTGTATTATTGAACTCAATTTTTATTTGAAAATACTGACAGTTTTTCTTGTGGAATTTCCTCTAATTTCTCTCTTAATCCTTTTGTACATCTTCTGTCTGGAAATTCTGGGCTGCTTTACATAATAGTAACAACTGATAATTTCTTTCTTATCCTCTGTAATGCTCTCTATTTTCTTTATGGTCCTTTTTTGGCCTATCATTTTTTTGTGATTTTTGTGGACTACTACTTCCTTCTGCAACCTCCCCCTGAGCCTGGCCTATCCCCATTGTAGGAATGTTTCTGTGTCTTGAGGATTCTACACTTGTCACTTTTTTCTCTTCCTGGCACCAGTGTGTCTACCAGGAATGAGCATTTTTTTTATCCTGGGTGTTATCCACTCAGCTATTTGATTTATATGTTGTCTAATGTAACACATACTGTGATAATTGGTTAACACTTTCCAGAATTCACAGAGATATTGAAGGTATCAAAGATATGGGGTGAACAAGTTCAGCCAGATAGATTGCTAGAACTACATGCCCCAAAAAATAAAAAATGTGTAGGACTGGATCATACAGATGAAGCTAAGATTTGGATCTATGTAGAAGGGATTGACAAATTTCATATATTGTCTTGCTAAAAGACATCAGTTTTTAAATTAATAAAAGAGGTCAATAGGTAAACGGACAAGGAAGTTGAGTCTTACCAAAAAACTTCCAATAATTCAAATATAAAAGAGGTCTGAGTAGTAACTGACAAGGAAGAGTTCAAAGTTAAGGAAAGTAGATGATCATATTGATTAAGAGTAGGATGAGTCTGATACTGAAGAAAAAGAAAAATTGGAAATTGAACACAGCTGTATGCTCTAAGGATGATGCAAGTAAAATAGCTACTGAAGCACAGAAAAAGATACTACCACTACACCTCTGGGATAAAATATATTAATGAGTTGTCTTTTCTAGAGGATGAACTAGATGAAGGGGATAAACATGTGCCTTCACTGTGGAAGTGAATATTTTGGCATCCATGTCAAGAACACATAATACATTTTATTATGATCAGAGCCCCCAAAATAATCCTCCATGTAGTATTTTGAACTAATTGTAACAACTTTGAAATGAAGAAAACGTAGCTGGATTGCTGAAGGCTCCAAGCATAAATGTAGAAGTGTAGTAGGAAAAAATCCTCGATTCCACCACAGCTGTAAAAATGTTAAAAACAAACTTTAATCTTCAGTAAAAACAACAAAAACAAGAGCACAGTAAAATTCCCTGATTGGCTTATTAGCCTTCATCAGATCATATGTCTTAGCTGTGCTCACCCTGAATTTAAAAACAGAATAAACCAATCAATGTTCCAGACACATAGTCATAACCATTGAAAACTCATTAGTTTATCTCAAGGTATCAGATGTCTGGTATCCCAGTGGCAGAACTATCCAATAGCAACAAAGTTAATGATTTGCATACAGCATAAATCCTGCTTCTTGTTATAGCCAATCATATTTATGCCTTCAAATATCCAATCTACAATTTTCTTATCCTGTAGCTATCCAATAGCATCAAAGGGACTGAATTCCTTTGGTTGCCAGAACATATTGTTATTCAGTTCATTCAACAATATGCAGTACTTCACAGAAGCAAGTAGCACATATGATACAGTTTTATAAGTGAAATAGCATTGGTGCTCTTGCATATGAATTCCTATTACGTGTGTATTACACAGTATAGCGAATTAATACATATATCCATGGGGTTTTCAGAGTAACATACTCTATGCCTCCTGAAGTATTCTTAGCCATTTACTCCTTGTTCTATAGAAAATACTGCCTGGTCACAGATTTAGCATAAAATAATGCACCACAAAGAGTGTTATCACTGTTACAGCATTCCTTGTTTTTTATCAGTCTCTGCCTTGAATAATTAAACTGCAAATAATGTAAATATATTTACAGAACAACTCGAAGCATAAAAATAATTTGTAGCTCTTGTATCCCATTGCCATAATAATAAGGTTGCACCACAAAGGGTATTGTAGATAATCACTGCTGCAGCTTTCCTTGTTTTTACCAGTCTCTGCCTCAGATAATTAAACTGCAAATGATGTAAATATATTCACAGAACAACTTGGAAAAGCATAGAATTAATCGCAGTTCTTATATTCCATTACCATAAATTATCTATTTATCCATTAATCTTCCTTTCTAGAAGCTACACTCATTTTTCTTGCTTTCAGCATAGGTTTCAATGTGGCAACACTACGGAGACCTGGTGGATGGTTGGCTCTCAAGTTGGTTATCCAGCTGGATTCATGTAGTTCAGTTCTGTGTTTAATATCCCTCTTCTCGTAAACTCATGGGAATTACTTCCACTGCTCTGAATTTAAAGCGGTGGGTGGGATTGGCGGCAACGTACACTGCAAGAGCATTTGTGAGATCCAATTTCTTAATATCTCTAAGGTGACGCAGGATCCGATTTTTAAAAAGCTGATCTGTTTTGCCTATGTAAAAAGCAGTACAATGTGTACAGCAAGCAAGATAAATTAGATGTTGTGTATTGCAGCTTGCATATGTATTGAAACTGTAGATACGGTTTGTGCTGGATGTATAAATGTATTGTCACTATCCAAGTGATTACATGCTTTACATCTGTGGCATCTATAAGTACCCTTTCTATTTGACATTTCTTGTTCAGCAGTGCCATCTTTGTTACAAAGTAGTCTTTTTAGATTCTTTTTATTCTTGAAGGTGAATCGAGGTGACTCACCAGCAATATCTTTAAGTTTTTCATCAGCAGTGAGTATGGGCCAAAACCTTCTGATAATGCCACATACTCTCTTGTTATCCATACTGGAAGTTAAATTTTAGGTAAGCTGATTTCTTTGAATCCTTGGTTTCACATTACTCGTATGTAAATCTGGTCCTTGGTTGGAGAAATATGGTTGGCCTCTTCCATTCTGAATGTCATCTTGTTCATTCACCTTCACTAGTTTTTTTGCACCATAACCCCTTGCTTCTAGGTTAGATTGCAAATTCAGAAATTTTGAATCAAACTCTTGGTCATTTGTGCAGAGCCTAGAGATCCTTGTTGCTTGGTTTTCAAAAATATTATTAAATACATGGCCAGGATGCATGCTTGACCGATGTAAATAATGGTTTCTCCAGGTTGATTTTCTATATATACTGGTACTCAGATTCGAGTCGGCATGAATGCTGATCTTCACATCCAAGAAATCAATAGTCTCTCTTGAAGATTTAACTTTGAATTCCAAAATTCCTATACTACGATCGAGATATTCAGTGAATTCATCCAGTTGCCTTTCATTACCCTCCCATAGGATAAAGATGTCATCCACGAAATGGCTGTAATACTTCAGATGACTATAGCATGGGTTAGAATGACTCATAACCTTTTCTTTTTCCCATTACACCAATCCCAAGTTTGAATAGTTGTTTGCACAGGGGGTGCCCGTTGCTACCCCTCATGTCTGTAGAAAGAATTCCAAACCGTAAACAAAAACATTAGTTTCCAATACAAGTTCCAACAATAGGCATACGAGATCAGCATTGAACCTTGCTTGATGCAGGAAGGAGCAAATTGCCTCTATCCCATATTCATTGGGAATGACTGTAAAAAGGCTGGTAATGTCCATGGTGACTAGCAAGATCTCATTACCCCCAGTTTTGCCTTGGGTTTTGTTAAATAAATCCATCGGAAAAGATCCAGTGTCTTTTAATACTGCTTCAACTTTAGGCAAAACTTTTTTCAATTCATTTTCTATACATACAGACAAAGATTCAGTGATCCACCCTCTACCAGCAACAATAGGACACAAAGGTGGATTATGGTCATCTTTGTGCAGTTTCAGGAGATCACTGATACTGGGTATGGTGAGATATTCAGTTTCAAAGAAGTCTGCAAGTTCTTGAGTAAGATGTCTTTCCATCAGACGTTCATACAGATTATTACGAAACCTATTAATCATTGTCTCTACCTCCCTTCTGTTTAATTTTTGGTAGGTTTGCCCATCTTGTAGCATCTCATGCATTCTATTCCTATACCAGGTAGCATCCATCACTACCATACTTCCTCCTTTGTCTGCTGGTTTGATAACAATATCAGTCCTCTTCCTTAAACTATTCAGAGCTTCCTTTTCTTTTGAGGTTAAATTGAAGTATCACTTCTGCTCCTTTTTTCTCTTCTCTGGATTTAGCTACTTCGTCTTCACATAGCCGGGAAAATAACCCAACTGCAGGATGATTGATCGGATTAAAGTCACTTTTCTTTTTATAACAAGCCTTTCTCCCATTGGTTTCAGTTCCAAATATAGATTTTAAGGTCACATTCCTAGCAAACATCCTGATGTCTGTTACAAATTCACTAAGTTCAGAGGCTAGTGCAGGTATAAAACTGAGGCCTTTGTTCTGTAATAAAATTTCCTCTGAACTGTGTTCTATCTGAAAAATATTTACTACCAGACTTGATTTTTTATAGGTCACATCATTGATTTTTTTTCCTTTTCCTCTCTTGACTCATTCCTTTTGGGCTGTTGTTTCACAAAAACCGGCAAGGGCCAATTGTAAGGGCAATGCATCAATCTTTCCTTTGGTCTAGACCCTGATGCAGAGTCAAATGTGGATTCAGAATGCACTTCTGTCATTACCTGTGATGCCATGCTAGTACTAGCCTCCCTTATATCTATCTCTGGAATTGCAAAATTCCTTTCCTCTTGTCCAGAATCAGATTTATTACTTTGGCCGGCAGAAGGTAGTATGTCTTCATTGGTAGTGGAGATAGTAACTTCTCTTTTCCTTCTTATCCCATTATAAGGTCTTTTACCAAAATTTCTATTTCCTGTTCTTTCTTCTACGTCATTCCTGGGCCATTCAAAGATGTGCCCTTGTTTGAAATTTTGGTAGTCACTTGCTAATTTCCTAGTTTTTAGCTCTTTAAATTTGGTGTCATAGACACTTAAGTTAAACTGTAATGTTTCCAGTTTACGAATAGAGGCCTCCCCTAGAGGCATATTTTCTAGCTCTGATTGTTTATGCTTGATGCTAAGTGCAACTTTCTCTTCTTTTGGTCTAAAATACTCAATTAACAAATTCATGTATTTTATGTTCGTATCCAGATTAATAGCCTGCCATTGTGCAAGTAAATCTGGGTAGGTATTGCCATAAGTAGGAAGACATTTCACTCTCATGCCTCTGGGGACAATTTTATGATAAAAAGTCCAGAAGCACAATAGCAGAAAAACGGCAATGCAGATTTCTTCTAAAATTCGTTTCCAAGTTTATTAAAACATTGTAAGCGCTTTCAGCTGTATAAGCTCAGCCTTCATCAGACAAAATAAACCACAGTAGTATTCACTTATATACTGTATGCTTAATTAACCAATTAATGAATTTTCCAATTAATTAAGTCTTATTGCAGTTGTAAAATCTCTTTAAACATAAAATATGCTTGATACTTGTAATATAATATATAACTACAATGACAATTTTAAAACATTACAACACTAACTAATACTTTTAATTCATAACATAAATTAAATACTAGCTAATGCTAAAACATCAAATTTAAACATAAAATTAAAAAATAACCTATACAAATTTGTGTTCGTTTTTTGTGGATTATATAGTTAGACAATTTTATGATGTATACAGGCCTCTAAGTGGAATCACTGCCATTGAAGCCTTTTAAGTTTAAAGGCAGCATTTTCCACTTTATGAAAGATGGTATAAAAATCAGTTTCTTCATTATTAGACATGCTATAATCAACAGTCTCATTTCCAAGATTCAATTGTATCAAAGGATTATTGAGCTTACCAACAAACTCAGATAGCACTGAGGAATTCATCTTCTCTTTAGGTATCAAATTAGTGTTCAGCAGATTCTCAGCCATGTGCAATACAGGTAGGAAACCAATTAAAATAAAGAAAACGTAGCTGTATTGCTGAAGGCTCTGAGAATAAATGTAGAAATGTAGTAGGAAAAAATCCTTGGTTCCACCACAACTGTAAAAATGTTAAAAACAAACTTTAATCTTCAGTAAAAACAACAAAAACAGGAGAACAGTAAAATTCCCTGATAAGCGCTTTCAGCTTACTAGCCTTCATCAGATCATATGTCTTAGCTGTGCTCACCCTGAATTTAAAAATAGAATAAACCAATCAATGTTCCAGACACATAGTCATAACCAATGAAAACTCATTAGTTTGCATACAGCATATCTCCTGTGTCTTGCTGTGAGCCAATCATTATTGTATCTCAAGTTATCAAATCTCTGGTATCCTAGTGGCAGAACTATCTAATAGCAACAAAGTTAATGATTTTCATACAGCATAAATCCTGCTTCTTGTTATAGCCAATCATATTTATGCCTTCAAATATCCAATCTACAATTTTCTTATCCTGTAGCTATCCAATAGCATCGAAGGGACTGATTTCCTTTGGTTGCCAGAACATATTGTTATTCAGTTCATTCAACAATATGCAGTACTTCACAGAAGCAAGTAGCACATATGATACAGTGCAATAGCATTGGTGCTCTTGCATATGAATTCCTATTATGTGCGTATTACACAGTATAGCGAATTAATACATGTATCCATGGGGTTTTCAGAGTAACATACTCTATGCCTCCTGAAGTATTCTTAGCCATTTACTCCTTGTTCTATAGAAAATACTGCCTGGTCACAGATTCAGCATAAAATAATGCACTACAAAGAGTGTTATCACTGTTACAGCATTCCTTGTTTTTATCAGTCTCTGCCTTGAATAATTAAACTGCAAATGATGTAAATATATTCGCAGAACAACTTGACAAAGCATAAAAATAATTCGTAGCTCTTGTATCCCATTGCCATAATAATAAGGTTGCACCACAAAAGGTATTGTAGATAATCACTGCTGCAGCTTTCCTTGTTTTTACCAGTCTCTGCCTCAGATAATTAAACTGCAAATGATGTAAATATAGTCACAGAACAACTTGGCAAAGTATAGAATAAATTGCAGCTCTGATATTCCATTACCATAAATTATCTATTTATCCATTAATCTTCCTTTCTAGAAGCAACACTATTTTTTCTTGCTTTCAGCATAGGTTTCAATGGGGCAACACTATTGAGACCTGGTGGACGGTTGGCTTTCAAGTTGGTTATCCAACTGGAGTCACGTAGTTCAGTTCTGTTTTTAATATCCCCTTCTCGTAAACTCATGGGAATTGTAACAACTTTAGACATCTTCATACAAGCCCTGGTCGACACAGATGGCTCAGATGTAGCACTGGTGTAATCTTGTCTAAGGGGATAGATATCAATGAACATCCCATCTGTTACATCATAAATAAATAAATAAAACAGAAGGCAAAACATTTCATGCAAATCATTTTTTAATAATTAAAAAAAAAACTTTATAACTTTTGTTCATTTCAATAAAATATGAACTTTACCAGAATTTAATTGAAAGTACTAAACGTTTTTATGAAACAGTTAAATGTCTAGAGTCTTTTGCCTTCCAGCATTTTTATTCCAGCATTTTTATTTATTTATCTTTGTTTATTCTAGTGTGTTGGTTTGGTTATTTAGGACTATAACCCAAAAATCTCCATGTCAGTGTGACATGGTCACAGTCCTTTAACTTAAAGATCTACCAATGAGCTGGCTGCTATCACTTACATGTGGACTGGCTGTATATGAAAGTATGTATGCATCTATGCATGGCATGTAGCCAATCCCACAGAGCTGAAATACATAGATAGAGTAGATAGATAGATAGATAGATAGATAGATAGATAGATAGATAGACAGATGGAAGGATGGATGGATGGAGATGTATAAATACATAGAGAGATACAGACATGCACATATATAAATATATACAGTATAATGTGTAAATCACAGTAAATCCTAAAAAATGAATGCATGTTTGCACACACGCACACACACACATTATATATATATATATATATATATATATATATATATATATATATATATGGTTCCACTTCATATCATCAAATTATCATTTCATCGAATTGCAAATCATCGAGACCAAATCATCAAAAACTCAAATCGTCGAAAACTCATAACATCGACTCTCAAATCATTGAAAACTATAAAGCAGCTAGAAATAACATCCCAGACACTGTTTACTACATTTATGCACTACAGTGGGGTAGGAAATTACCTTTTTCCCCACTGTAGTGCTACCTAGGAGTTGGTATATTTAATGTACGGGGGGTGTGGGTGGCGGAACCCCCCACATGGGGGTGCAGGGGGGCTTGCCCCTCTGCATAAACATAGTAAAACCTCTGTGGGATGGTATTTCTAGCTGCTTTATAGTTTTCAGTGATTTGAGATTCGATGTTATGAGTTTTCGACGATTTGAGTTTTCAAAGATTTGGTCTCGATTGCAATTCGATGATATGAAGTGGAACCATATACATATATCATCAGTCTGTATATATGTAGAGCTAGATATAGACATAGAAATATAGTTAGATATAGACGTGTGTGTAAATCTGACTAGTCAACAAGTTTTTATTTTCATCTCATCAATTTAGACACTTCAGTATATAAGTGAAACAAAAGTATAAAAAGTGGCTACTACCAAAGCGAGAGAAAAAAATTCTTCTTTAATAGAATGTAATTCGTAAAAACATTCAAGAAAGTCTCAGGCCAAAACCAAACATTTTGATTTTGGCCTGAGACTTTCTTGGATGTTTTTACGGACTATGTTCTATTAAAGAAGAATTTCATTCTGTCGCTTTGGTGGTAGCCGCTTTCTAAACTTTTGCTTCTGCTTGTTGAGTCGGGCTTCCTTTAAAGGAGCTTTTTTCTTTGTTTTTGGTTCAGTTATATAAGTGCATGTGTGTGTGTGTGTGTGTTTCTGTGAATATCTATATATAGATACATATGTGTGCATGTGTGTGTGTGTGTGTGTACATATATATATATATATATATATATATATATATATATATATATATATATATATATATATATATATATGAAAAGATTAATTTCTGCTCTGGAGATCTTAAGACTCTGGGTTTGAATAAACTTCAGACAAGTATGAGCTTCCTCTCCTAAAAGTACTCTCTTTAACATACAGCTTTACATATAAGAGATAAGGAAAACACACACACACACACACACACACACACACACACACACACACACACACACACACACACACACACACACACACACACACACAGTCTCACAAATGCACAAATGTGAGTGCAGATGCTCAGTGAAGGCACATGCATACGCACACACACACACACACATGCAGAAAAACACACAGACATTCCAGATATACTTTGCATTACATACAGTCAATGCATGTCCCACAATTAACCTCTACACCCAAATTTCTTTTTTCGAGAATGGAAGTATATTTTCTAACTGGTTTTCCAAAACCTCTACATTTCCCTTGTTTACATTTCCATTTGTTTATGCCTAATTATAGCTTATTTAAAAGATCTACATACACTTTTTCATGACTAACTTGAAGACTGTTAAGTGACTGGGAACTAACCACCAAAATACCATATATGTCAGCTCTGTTCCATTACACTTCATGATATGTACTATAGCTAAACAAGAATCATATTCACAGAAAAATTTGAATGTTTCTGTAAGTAGCAACCCCCTCTGCACCTTCCTGTTTAGTGGACTGCATTCCCCTGCATTCCTGTATGTGCTACTAAGAATACAGGAGACCTCACAAGGAAACCATCTATATTCTGTGCATTAGGCTGTTTACCCTAATGCATGACTGCACTGTCTCAGTGAATGCAGACTGATGATTAACGTGATTCTCACCGAGACGTCATCTCTCATCAAGCCACTTCTCAGTAGTAGGATGTTGTGCTTCCATTTAAAACTTACCGTTAACATCTCAGCTGTGTTAATTATCTTGTCCCTTTTCTGTTGATGTGTTTATTGTACTTTGTTGCATTAATTACTGGTAAATATGTTTATTTTTTGTATGCTGCTTATTTTATATCCTGGTTGTAGAGCTTTTTTTCCCCAGGACTTCACTGACAATGGCTATAATCTTGGCAACTGGAAATGTCCCAAAAAATTCTAACCAAGAAAATTAAAGGTCTTTAATCTTTCAACTATCCCAAAACATGATCATAATTTTCTTTGTGTTCAATAGCATTCAAGGTGATTGGTGTATAGCTTTTTGAACCATGGAATAGCCAATCCTATTTGACCTCCTATTTCTTCACAAAAACAGTGCCTCTACAAGCACCTACACTAGAGATCTATACCTACAGCAAAACATAAACAAAATAAGGTGGCGGGATAATGTCCTAACACAGCGTATTTCCAGCGTATGCAATAAGTTATCACTTTTTGACACAGGTGGCTGCCAAGCCCCTGCTATCACTTATCAAGGGTACCAAAACTTGTCAGTGATTTGGGATGCATGGCTAGGCTTAAAAAGGCCCTCGTGGTCATTAGCCTAGTAAACACCCATGAATCTATGAATCTACTTGAAGTCAAACAAAGTAGTACTTTGGCAACCTTTAAATTTAACCCAGTTTTATCATGTAAGATCTTGCTCAATTTGGGAGGTAAATAGTACTGAGTGCTTGACAAAGTTTCCAAGCATATTTAAATTTATCTGCTTAAAAGTGTATATGGCTAGACATCTTATGGTCCCTCTGATCACTTGATTAATACTATTCCCATGTTCCTATGCTCCTGTAATGAAATATAAATAACCAACTAACAATTCAAATAAACAAACAACTTAATACATTTTTACTGATGTTTTCTTCTATTATAAAATCACTAGAATAAGATATAGTGGTATCATTATAATATGTTATACCTTGTGTCTACAATCAGGATCTTTTTATTTGCCATCATCAACTTAATAAATATTTTACTGCTGTTTTCTTCTATTTATTTATTATTTTATTTTACATTTGTTGACCGGGCTAGTCTAGCTGGATACATGTCCTTTTTCAGTAGAGGCCCGGGAAGATAAGCTCCAAGACATGGTCGAAATACAATAGTACAAGTTCAAACAACACAGAAAAAAAATATCAATATACTAATAAAAATAGCAACTTTAAAAAGGAAATAAAACTCGTCAACAATGGTATTAAGTAATTAACAGTACAAAGTTTGTAACAGAATATATTATTGAATATTATTATTATTTATATTATTATTATAAAATCACTAGAACAAAATTTAGTAGTAAGTATAAATATCACTATAATATACCTTCTGTCTACAATCAGCACCTTTTTTATTTACCATAATGATATTTTTGCAAATAACTGATTAGAAAGACTTAAGTGGCATCCCTGTTTGGTTGTGTTTTTTTCCTTCATCCATTTTACTTCACTTCCTTATGCTTCATTTTTCCATAGGTCTCATGTCATTAACACCATATTACATCTAAGATTAAAATAGTAACCATCAGTTATCTCAAGAAGTTATTTATGAATCACACTATAATAATATTTAGTTACAACGCAAACCCACATTTGATTCTGCATGTGGACAGTACAGTTTGACAAGTTCCTGTAAGAAATTCCTGTCCATATAGAAATGGTCCACAATCTGCTGCTTAGGCAAGTGTTGGTAAGTTCAATGCTGACGGTAGTCTGCTTTGGCATGGAAGGCTGCATATCACCACATTATGGCTACTGATCTGAAGCAGCCACATGCATGTAGTGTTCTGCTGCCTTGCTGATACTGCATACTACATAGGATGTTTAGTGCCTTATTTACCAGTAATTGCTGATTTCGGAATAGGTGACTGCTGTGGCTCAGCATATGTACATTATATGTTTCTGAACTACTTCAGTATCTTTGATGGCTCAATTCCCATACTTGAAGCACCTGACTGTATTTGGAAACTAATTTCCATATTATTATTTACTTGTCTGCATTCCACACAAACCATGCTATTTTCTCTGTAATGCAACCACACTACATAAGTCTCTGAATTAAAAAACTCTGATAGTTCAAGGAATGAAAAAATGAATAAAACAAAAACCCTCAAGGTATTTCAGTGGCGTGGCATTCAGAAATACAGCAAAAATAAAATACAAAATCAAAAGACAGAACAGTAAATTTAAGCCGCTTTTGTTCTTTTTACTTAATAGGACTTCATTAGATAAAGTCCCCATAGAAATGGTCCATAATC
Organism: Protopterus annectens; assembly: GCF_019279795.1. Classification (NCBI taxonomy): domain Eukaryota; kingdom Metazoa; phylum Chordata; order Ceratodontiformes; family Protopteridae; genus Protopterus; species Protopterus annectens. The sequence continues at coordinate 1,662,796,798 of NC_056731.1, read as the reverse complement.
TGCTGGTTAGGAAAGTGGTGGTAAGATTGATGCTATTAGAACTTCATCAGATGAAGTTCTGTTAAGTAAAAGGAATGAAAGCACCTACATTTACTGTTCTGCCTTTTGATTTTGTATTTTATTTTTGCCATATTTCTGAATGCCAAACCACCAATGTACCTTGAGGGTTTTTGTTTTATGAATCTCTGAATTGCCTCCTCTCATCACATAGTTATATCGCGTTTATATCACGTTATCAAAATCTTACTACATCGAATCAATAAAGGTCGAACTTTATTGATCGTAGTAAAATATCGAAGAATGTAAAAAAAAGAAACAAATCAATAAAAAAAAACTAACTGGTGTAGGGCAGGGGGGCAAGCCCCCCTGCACCCCCACACCCCCCTACTTAAATATACCAACTCCAAGACTGCACTACATTGAGGTAAATGGAAATCTCCCCCTTATGGAGATTTCCATTTATCTACGCGATGTTCTGAGCTTTCAACATTGTCGTGCTGACAATATCTCATTCGATATTCTCATCTTAAAACAATGTGAAGTAGACCCGTTATATCACACTGTTTTGTACAGTGCTGTGCACTGCTCCCTTCAAATAGCTATACCACACTGTTTTGTGCAGTGCAGTGCACTAAATGGCTATGAATACTAGTTAGTGCCTCATATTTTATGTGTTCTGAAGTACAGGATTTAGATAGCTGACCCATTTCCAAGTGATATGTGTGTGTGTATATATATATATATATATATATATATATATATATATATATATAGATAGATAGATATGTATATACACATACATCCACACAAATACCACACACGCATCCTTTTGTGAAGACTGCAGCAGTTAACAAAAAGTGAATCACCACTAGCATAGCTTTATAAAATAATTTTTCACAAAAATGTTCATAGCTCTCAATTCTATTGTTCCCTTTTGCTACTGTGTTCTGTTTCTCAGTATAGTATGGTTATAACAACACCAAAGTCCTGCATTTTCTCATAATTTAAATGTACATCCCATTTCTAAAACTGTTCCTTGTTTATAACACATTTGGTAATGAAAACATTACATTTAAAATGAAAAGGGTATTTTTCATATTTTTAAACCTTTTATTAGAGTTTTGTTTCTAACTCATTTTTATGTGCCACAGCTAACATTTCATTTTACATGCTTTACTTTCTGCATAGGAAATAATCAAGATGAATAAATCAAAACGTAAAAATATAATGGACTGAAATAGGAATTACAAAGATGCCAGAAAATATATTAAACTGTAAGTCTATGTTGTATTATTTGTGCTGACAATAAGAACATAAATTGCATTCATAATGGGAAAATGTTTGCTTTTATTTTCCTAAGTGTTAATGTGTTATAATTACGTTGCCAGCAGTTTCATTCTTTCCATCAACTCTTTTCTGCTACACACATGTGACTGCAGTTATCAACTAGGTACCCATCTGGACAGGTCTTTGATTGTCTTTATTAATCCTCAGGTGTCTTGACTTTGGAAAAACAACAGTCCCAAGGATGAAGCAGCAGCAAAAACTTAATCAAACCACCAGTTTGACCAAACAATGAAAGAAATCGCCAACTAGCAAAAAACACAGTTTAATATAGCTTTCTTCTCAAAAGACTTCTTCAGAATGAAATAAAAGACACACAACAGCATCCCCTTATATATCAAATCAAAATAATTACCTAATAAAACAATCAATTAATTAAAGTGCACTAGCAAAAGGAATACAGTAATTTAAAGGCACACATCTAATAACATAATATAGACAGTTAATTTAAAAATCTTCAGTCTTCTATTCTTCAGAAATCATTTAATATTCATTGAGTTATTAATACCAGGTTTTTTGTCAGCCCCTAACCTGAGCTGCCACATAGTTTTTCTTTGTTCCAGTTGGTCCTTATAGGACCCACATGTTCCAAAACAGCAAACAGAAACTTTATAAAACCGCTACATGTAATGGAATGTTTAAATAGAGCATTGTTGATATTCTTATTTCTAATACAATAATAGCGCTCTTTAATTATTTTACTAAGTGGTCATGTGGATATACCTGCATAAAATTCATTGCACACAGAACAAACAGCAAGATAGACTATGCCACTAGTATTGCAATTGTATACACCCATCAATGGAAAGTATGCAGTTCAAACAGGGTAGATCAATATAGGGAAATAAAACAACATGAAGAACAAAAACCACATTTATACATCCCCTTACAGCATCTGCTGTTGTCAGGGGTACTTTTTATATATGGAGTCAAATTGTAAATATTTTTTTTTAACAGTCAGTTTTTTTATACACAAAATTAGGTCTATCACCTACAACTTGTATTATTTTGCTATTTCCACATAAGATGTTCCAGTTTCTAGTAATATCAGACCTGATGTTAAATGCATCAACAGACATATCCAAAATACAAGAAGTACCAAAAGTATTTGTGTTAGTGTTGTTAGAACTTAAATTATTAACACCTGTGATTCCATGTGGCTTATTTGTAATAATAGTAAAACTATTTTTCAAAAGCGATGGAAAATCAGTAGCCCTTTTTGTTCTAAATTCATTAGCTAGTTTGCCAAGTAAATCAGAGGGGTAACCTCTAATCAAAAACATATTCTGTATAAAGCTGACTTCTGATTCAAAATCAGCTTCTTCAGAAATCATTCGTGAAGCATGAATAAACTGACCCTTCGGTATGTTATTTTTCATAAAAGCAGGATGGCTGCTCAAATAATGCAAATAACTGTTAACAAAAGTCTCCTTCCTATGTATTCTACTTGTGAAACAATTATTAAAAGTATCCCAAGTTACCATCCAAAAAATGCACTGATAGCTCAGCATTCCCCAATACAAATTAAAAAAAAAACACTGGAATTATTAATACTATCACAAAAAGAATGAACCTGGTCTATGCCACCTTCCAGGATAAAAAACAAATCATCCACATATCTGCCATAAAAAACTGCATGATATTGTTCATTAATAGGTCTGAGAACACTATGTTCCCACCACCCAATAACTAGATTGGCATAAGCAGGGGCTACAGCGGACCCCATAGCTGCTTGTAAATGTTCTTGTTGAATAAAAAATAATTTTTATTAAGCACTAGGGGACAGAGGTCCAGGGAAGTAAATAGTGTGGGAAGAAATAGCCAGGGAATTGTTATGGCTAGGCTTGTATAGGCCCTAGGGCTGATAGCCTAGTACCAACCTATGAACCCAAAACCTATGAAACTATTAAGGTGCATAAAGCAAATATGCTGTCAGAATGAAGGTGGGCTACATTTCCCAATAACTGTCTAACAAGATCAACCCCTTGGTCATGGGGGATACTCGTAAACAATGATTGGACATCCACTGTAAACAAAATATTCTTCTTAGAATCAAAGGAATATACAGAACTAAAAATCCTAATCAAATCCAAAAAATGCCATGAGCCCTTAATAAATGAACCTAATTTTTGAACTAGTGGATTTAACATATAGTCAACTACTAAAGAAATACCTTCTGTGACTGAATTAGGTGAACATACTATGGGTCTAAATGGAGGGTTTCAAGATTTTTCTGAATTTTGGGGATACCAAACATGGTCCTCAAAAGTGGATGTTCAACTAACATAAAATCATACATGTCATTAGTAATATACCCATTGACCCACAGGTCATATAAAATAGAACGCATACTGTGATATACCTTAAAACCCAGCTGTTGACTAACTAATGAATATTCGGTCTCAATACTTGGCATATTTTCCATAGAGTTGACATATTTATCTTGTTCAAGAATTACCAGCCCCCCACCCTTATTAGCTTTCATAAACCGAAGGTGGCGTAAAGACCTCAGTTCGTTCAAGGCTGTTCTTTGAGCTCTAGTAAGATTATAAAACTTATAATCTACCTTAGTATGAACAAGTTGTCTGATGTCTTCAGTGCATCAGTTTTCAAAAACACGTAAGGTGTTAATTAAGGGGGGTGATGGTACTTGGTTTGGCAAACAGACATTTATTAAACTCCATACTAGAAAAAACATAACTTAAATTTAGTTTACGACAAAACATTTTTAAATCCAACAATGTGTGTCCTAAATTCATCCTTTTGCTAGGCACAAAGTTAAAACCAATCCCTAAAACAAATAACTGATCAGAAGAAAACAAACAACATGACACGTTATAAATTTTTTCACTCAAAAAGTCAGTATTAGAATGTTCAGTAAAAGCAGTTACTTTTTCTTGTTCCTTGTGGAAGTCTTTCTTGTTGACATATCGCCTGTCTCGTTCTGACATAAAACAGGTCTTGTCTCTAAAGGGACTCACCCTGCATTAACTGGAATCTGACCAGAACCATTAATTTCATCCTGCTCATCACCAGAAGTATCAGACATCATTCATATCTAATACATGCTCAGCAGGAACAACACCAGCTGATGTCTCCGTAGGTATATATGGACATAGAAATGTGTAAGCAAATATATATACCCACAGAGGTATATATGGCCAGACATCTGTAGATACCAATGGTAGATGAACAGAAACATATATGTCCACATGCACCGTCAATGGGCCTGAGAGGCTCAAAACAATATATGTCACGTGTATATTTGCATACCCCCCGCCCAGCCAAACACGTCCACCCTGCAATACACTGCCATGCTCATTGTATTGTATGGCTGTCATTGAACTAGGGAATTAAATTAGCCCTCTGTTATGTTTCACATGTCGACATCACATACCCCTCTCCCCCACCCACTAGGTGGGCCGAGCAGTACAGGCCCATCCAACCCAGGCCATCCCCAACCCATACATGCATAACCCACAGTTCCGCTTACCCCCACCTGCAGCACACACGCAGCCACCATTCATACCCTGGTTCCCGGCCCGTAGCTACCACACCACCACACAGTGCCCCACATGCCCCTCGGGACCCATCCTGTATGATGCCCCGACCCAAGTATACTAGGTGTGGCACACATTGTAGTCCATGCACATAGCCAGGGGGACCTATGTAACCCTGGGTGTAGGAAAAAGGTTGAGTACCCAATGTTTGGGTTGTCCCGCATAGGATGAATCATGAATGTATTCCTGGTACTAACAATAGATTTCACATGTGACTCTGTATACATGAACAGATTTAGTTGTAGGTATCACAAAGCATACGTGGTACACAAGGTTGGCCGGTATGCACACGAAATACAGTATCCAGCAACACCAGTCAACATTACAGGATATGTAGCTAAATATGTAGAGGTATATGTGTTTGTATATATACCCATAACTATATAGATATATACCACCCCCTCTCTGTAGTACAAATGTATACATACATAGATAGACATATATATAAATACCCACATATAGATATTTACATATGCAACTGCGGTGGTGGTGCTGCGGTAGCGTTGTCGCCTCACAGTAAGACATTGTCCTGTTCGATTCTCAGCTACAGCGTCTTCTGTGTGGAGACATGCATGAATGGGCGTACCTTTGTTGAAGGTTGTGCATCAGGGCTGGCAATGCAGCACATAAAAATCCACTGCCAATCATTAGTGGACCGGAGTTCCGCTGTGGTGACCCCTAACCAGGAAAAGCCGAAAGACACAACAACAAGATATATACATATGCAGACACCCATACATCCACATGTCATTAGATATATATGCATCAATATATATATGTGTATATATATATATATATATATATATATATATATATATATATATATATATATATATATATATATATATATATATATATATAGCTATGATATGGTACAGCACTTAAGAATGACATATGTTCACAGGCCATGCCAATGGAGGTGAGGGGCCCAATCAATAAACGTGTAACATGTAACATGAACCCCCCCCCCAGCCAGACAGGGGAAACATACAAACAAACACACAAGCAATGTAAACAATCCACTGCTCCCCAGATCGCAGGCAGGATACAACCGGGGAGAGGACACAGTGGACCAGAGAAGTCTAATATCGGAACAAAGACAGGACCGTCCCTTGCAGGACACCCCAAAAATTGTCTTGTTATAGGAGGATGCCCGTGCGATGACCTGTCAAGGTGGGGCATGTACGTACCTGGACTACAAGGGTGGGAAAGCCTGATGACCCATGGGTTGAGCCAACATACGAGATGGGTCCCGTGAAGTGGAGAGTGGGCAGTGTCTGGTGGTGTGTTTAGACCTGACCTGCAACCAGAATAAGGATGAGTGCTGTAGATGAGGTGCAGGTGGGGGAACTATGGGTATGTAAATATGGGTCTGGGCATGCAGGTGTTTGCTGTTGTAGTTCTAGTCGGACCGCCTCAGGGATGTAGCAATAGTGTTCATTGGGCAGAGCTGCCGCCCAACAAGCAGCCAGTCCTGCTACAAGTCCCACTGCAGCACAGTCTATTTTACATGGCAAAGTACAGTATAACCAGATGTATTTTTGCAAATCCCACTAAATAACACCAAAGAATACATGGTCACAACAACCCACTGTAGGCATATAAGCCAAACTACTTGGCATCACAAGGTATTATTGTTGTCCCCACCCCCACCCAGGGGTGTGAGTGTCCAAATCTACCTCCAAATGCAGTGTATATACACAGCTGTTGCTGGAGAAGAAATGGCCACCTGTGGACCTTCCTGTCAGCCTACCTGCACATCCCTGGACATTCCTCCTACTATTTGCCCCTCTGTGTGCCCCATTAACACCACTTACCTATCGACCCCTGTTTCATTACTACTACTTTTCACAGTCACAGGTAGGTGTCACTCTCTTCCCCAAGTATATTGGCAGAATCTGGAAACCCCTACCCACGTGTATTACCTCAGCTGTCCCACATGACACATGTAAATAACACATGAATGAACACATCAAGCACACTTGGAGCAGCACATGCTCACCACCTGGTGAATTCCCCCCCACCAACTAACATTCCATACCCCTAGACCAGCTAGTGAAACCGACATCTCCTGTCCTGTCCGCATACAAATCCCAGCATCCTGCATACCTTACCTATTGCTTCAACACCAATCATACCAATGGCCTACTATACAGTTACAATGTCCCCCCTCTAATAACCTACATACTCCTTCAATATTCACTTCTACGCTAACACACAGGTATGGCATAACTAAACCTAACCTGAATACCTGAGTGTAACTTATCCAAAACTGTTAAACTGGAATCACAGTTCACCTTAAACTGACCTATGTCAACAGTCATACCTGATATGTAAATCTGACCTTTGCATGTATAATACTGACATGTTAATGTGAACTAATCATGAAGAATGTAGTACGTAGCCATGTTAAGTTTGTTACTCTCTATGAATGTGTACACCTCAGTACTAGGTGTAATGTGTAGCTGGGGATTACTGTGGAGCTTCACTCCCCAGGCCACCGCTGACAATGGAGAAGCATCCAGTCAGATTTTCCCGGACAACAAATGTGAACTAAATACATGAAGTAGCACAGGGGTATGCTGCAGCATGTGGGAGTATGCTTGTTTGGGCGGAGTAAGCAATGCCCACACTGGTTAAGCAATGTGGAGGCCAACCCAGTGTAAGATGCCATAACTGGAGGTCAGCTGATCTGAGCCTTTCTGAGCCTTGTGCATACCAGCGCATACCTACCTACACTTCCTCTACAGTGCCTTAGGCCCTCTGTAGCCAACAGCTCTCATCGTGCCCATTAACAAAGTAACCTTCACTCCCGGGTTCCAACCCCCCCACCATGCACAATATAGTCTAAGTGAGTTACCACTAAGGCATGGCTGATACACATTCAGCTGATGTTATCACAAACATATCATCCAGCACAGTCATTCAACAGTATAGGAAATGTATGTAGGTATGCAGATTAATACCAGCAAACGTGCACACTGCTCAGTCACAGTATTCTGAGCAGTCTATGTGTATCAGTGAACTGTGCCTGTCCAAACATATTGTGAGAACAGTAGTCTTGCATAATACTGAAGAGAGGAATGAATAATGGTGCATGCCGTGGGGGCGTCTGGGCGTGCTTCATGCACAGAATGTCACACCTGGGGCATTGGTTCCGCAGAACCGGGAGATGAGGCTGGCCCGGTGTGTGAGCAAACCACTGCTTCCTGAACTGCCACCAGTGGGAGAAACAGTGTAGAGCAGCAAAGTCTACCCATGACACAGCAGCAGGTCCATCCCTGGTGGGAAGAACCAAACCTTGTGAGTCACATAGGTGTTTCCACCAGTATCATAGGAGGGCAGGCTTGAACGTACGTGGACTAAATGGATGAATAGCCTGCTGAAGCTTGGGATGAGACAGTATAATGGAGGAGTACCGACACATTCAGAGAGGGAAATGTGTGGAGGTGTGGTATAGCTGGACTAGCAACTGGGGAATGGATGGATGCTGTGCACGTGGAGCATGTGGGGCCGGGGAAAGGGAGCATGGGTATGACATTAAGGTAGAAATATGCAAATTAAGCAGAACTGCAATAGTGTAGTGGGCAGAGCATCCGACCAATGAGCAAGCATTCCTGGTTCGGATCCTACTGTAGCACACTCTATTTTACGCTGCAAAGCACATTATGAACAATATTTTTGTTGCAATACCCATGAAATAGCAGAAATATATGAACTGGAGTACTGCAAGCTATGCACATGTGACTTACCAGTGTCAGATGGAATAAGGCACTAGTAGGCAGGTTTAAGCACAAATAAGCAGTAGTAAGCATATATAAGCACTAGTAAGCATGTTTAAGTGCATTTGCATGGGGGTAAGCATTACCTACACAGAATAAGCAAAGTAGAAGCTGAGTGTTGGAAACTGTAACCAGAGGATAGCAGTATTTAGCTCTGTGCAAACCTGCACACACCCATGTACAACTGCTTTAATGTGCAGTAATCACTCTGTACCCAATGGCCCATGTTCTGGCCAGCAACAAAATGAACAGCTCCTGCAGAGCTCGAACCAAGGACCCTGCACACCATAGACAAAGGGATGTACCTCTCAGCCATGACAGATATAAATGAAGTAGATGTTTTCAGAAACATATCATCCAGCCCAGTCATGCAACAGCACAGAGAATGTATACCTACAGCTAGATGGATGTGTGTGCAAATATATTACTATCTAAACAGATACAACATATCTATAGCTGTAGTCACACACATATATATATATATATATATATATATATATATATATATATATGAAATATCCAGAGATATATACATATATATATACAAATATATGCACAGATATACATGCAAATGCTGACAACTACACATATATATATATGTCAGCATCTATATGTCCACATATACACAGCAAGTTATATGTATGTACGCAGATATATGTCTCCGTATGTATTTATTGATATAGTTAGAAACATGTCAGCAAATATATATACACAGAGGTATATACGGCCAGACATCTGTAGATAGCAATGGTAGATTAACAGAAACATATGTCCACATGCACCGTGAATGGGCTTGAGATGCCCCAAACAATATACATCACGTACGAACTGGTATACCCCCCACCCAGCCAAACACGTCCACCCTGCAATACACTATCAAGCTCATTGTATTGTACGTGTGTCATTGAAATAGGGATTTAAATAGCCCTCTGTAATGTTTCACATGTTGACATCACATTCCCCTCTCCCCACCCAATAGGCAGGCCGAGCATCCCAGCCCATCCAACCAAGGCCATTCCCAATCCATACATTCATTACCCACAGTTCCACTTCCCCCCACCCGCTGCACACATGCAGCCACCATCCCTACCCTAGTTACCGGCCCGTAGCTACCACACCACCACACATAGCCCCCCCTACACACACCCCCCTCAGGACCCATCCCTTATGTTGTCTTGACCCAAGTATCCTAGGTCTGGTACACTCCATAGTCCATGCACATAGCCATGGGGACCTATGCAACTCTGGTTGTAGACGAAAGTTGTATACCCAATGTTCGGGCCGTCCTGCATGGGACGAATGATTACCTGGTACTAACAATAGACTTAATGTGTGAATCTGTGTACACTAATGGATTTAGTTGTAGGTGTCGCAAAGCATGCGTGGTACACAAGGATGGCCGATATTCACATGAAACACAGTACCCAGCAATAGCAGGCAACATTGCAGGATATGTAGCTAAATATGTAGAGGTATGTGTGTGTATATATATCCATAACTACATGGAGATATACCTCTCCCTCTCTGTAGTACAAATGTAAACATACATAGACAGACATATATATATAAATACCCACATATAGCTATATACATATGCAGACACCCATACACCCATATGTCGTTAGATATATATATATATATATATATATATATATATATATATATATATATATATATATATATACATATATATATATATATATATATATATATATATATATATATATATATATATGTGTGTGTGTATGCATACATATACAGAATATATATATATATATATATATATATATATATATATATATATATATATATAGCAATAATTTGTCTGGGTTTCAGTTCTTGGTATTGGAAAAGCTGGATTTATTTTTTGGTGACTGCAACACCCTGCTGGAAATGAAGGAACTTAAATGGCAGCTCCTGCTGGGAGCTGACTCAGCCTCTGGTCTCAATGAACATATTAATATTAAATGTGCACTGCGTTGGCTACGTTAAAAACAGAGTGGTTTTGTTTTGTTTGGTTGCAAGACTACTCTAGGGGAACAGGGGTTTTGCTAGATGAATGACACACTGAGTTGTGGACTTCTTGAGATTTCTTGGGTTGCTTTGGCAGTTTAAATATTGGATTTCAGCCCTAGTGCTTACTTTGGTTTCAGTGATTTCCCTATACTGTTATTTCTGAATATCATAAATTATTATTGTCCTTTATTTATTTATTTAAATTAATTTAATTTGATTAGTTAATTAAGTCACAATGATAATGTACCTTTTAATGCTGACATCTCTTGGTAATCACAGCATTTTTTATGGATTGGGTTATTTTATTGCTGAGTCTTATGATTGGCCCTTTGACATTCTATCTCTTTATGACAAGTTAGTATTTTTTTTTTTGAATTACAGAATATCAAGTGTGTACAACTGATTACACTGCATTTACGTATTTGTTTCTGAAGAAGTCTTATCCATCAATAAAAGATGAAAGCACTAAAACACTAGTTCATCCTACGTGTTTTATTTTTTTTGTTTTATAGTTGGAGGTTCGTTTCTCGTGGTCAGGGTATTTTAAGTTATTTTATTATAGCTTATCTTCTTAGTCTCGCAAGTTGTCGGTTATTTAATATGTGTGTGTGTGTGTGTGTGTGTGTGTGTGTGTGTAAATATACACATATATTAGTTAGGATATGATACAGCAGTTAAGAATTACATATGTTCACAGGCCGTGCCAATGGGGGTGAGGGGCCCAATCAACAAACGTTTAACACGTAGCATCAACCCCCCCCCCAGCTAGACAGGTGAATCATGCAAACACTCAATAAAAGTAAACAAACCACTGCTTCCCAGACTACAGGCAGGATACTACCAGTGGGAGAGACCCGCCAAGTCTAATCTTGACACAAAGACAAGAATGTCCCTTGTGGGACAACCCAAAAATTCTATGCATATTTGGGTTTCCAGGCATTACACAGATGTCCAATGGCAGGGCACACATGTTCTCAGACTACAAGGTTGGTGAAGCCTGATGATCCATAGGGCGAGATAACATACATGATGGGTCCCGAGAAGTGGGGAGTGGGCAGTGTGTACTGGTGTGGCCAGACCCGACCTGCACCCAGAGTAAGGAAGAGTGCCAAAGAGGAAGTGCTGGTGGGGAACTATGGGTATGTAATTATGGGCCTAGGCATGCAGGTGTTGGCTGGAGCCCAGGGATGTAAGCAATAGTGTGCATTGGGCAGACCCAACACCTAATGAGCAGCCATGGCTGGTATGAGTCCCACAGCAGCAATGTCTAGTTTACAGGGCAAAGGGCAGAATAACCAGATGTGTTGTTGCAAACGCACTAAATAACACCAATAAACACAGGGTTGCAACACCCCACTGTAGGCATGTAAGCTGAACTAATTGTCATCACAAGGTATTATTGCTGTCCTCACCCCCACCCAGGGGATGTGAGCGTCCAGACCTACCCTCACATGCAGGGTATATACACAGCTGTTGCTGTAGAAGAAATGGCCAGCTGTGGACCTTCCCATCAGCAGTCCTGCACATTCCTGGACATGTCCTCTACTATCAGCCCCTCTGTGTGGCCCAATAACACCACTTACCTATTGACCCCTGTTTCATTCGTAGTAATGTTCACAGTCACAAGTAGGTGACACCCTCCACACAACTATATTGGCTGAATCTGGAACCCACAACCCAGGTGTATTACTGCAGCTGTCCTAGACTACACATGTAAATAACAGATGAAGGGAAACCTCAAGCACACTTGGATCACCACCTGCTCACCACCTGGTGAAGTCCACCACCCCCAACTAACACTCCATACCCCTACACCAACTACTGACACTGACACCTCCTGTCCTGCCTCGCATACATATCCCAACACCCTGCAAACCTGCACTACTGCTCACCCACCAATCAGTCGAATGGCCTACTATACAGTTAAAATGTCCCCCCTCCACCTACCCGCCTACACCTTCACTATTCACATCTACTCTACAACACAGGTATAGCATAACTAAATCTAACCCGAATACCTGAGTGTACCCTATCCAGAATTGATAAACTGGAATCCCACTTCACCTTACATTGACCATCATGAACAGTCATACTTGATATGTACACCTGAATTAAGCATGTATAATACCGACATGTACATGAAGTAGAGCAGGGGTATGTGGCAGCAAGCATGAGTATGCCTGTTTGGGCAGCGGTAACCAATGCCCACACTGGTTAAGCAATGTGGAGGCCAACCCAGTGTAAGACCCCATAACCAGAGGTCAGCAAGTCTGAGCCTCGTACACACCAGCGCATACCCGCCTACACTTCTCCCGCAGTGCCTTAGGCACACTGTAGCCCACAGCCCTCATTGTGGCCAGTAACAACATAATCAGCAATCCCAGGTTCCACCCCCTCTGCACACTATAGTCCAAGTGAGTTACCACGAAGGCGTGGCAGATATACAATCAGCTGCTGTTATCACAAACATATAATCCGGCACAATCAGTCAACAAATGTATGTAAGTATGTACATTAATACCAGCAAACATGTACACAGTGCTCAGTCACAGTATTCTGAGCAGTCTATGAGTAACAATGAACAGTGCCTGTCCACGCATACTGTGAGAACATTAGTCTTATATAATACTGAAGAGAGGAAAAGAAAACGGGGCACACTGTGGGGGCATGTTTCATCTGCTGAAGCGGTAGATGAGGCTGGTCTAGTGTGTGAGCAAACCACTGCTTCTCAAAACCCTGGCAGGATGCTACTATTGGGAGAAACAGTGAAGACCAGCAAAGTCTATTTGTGACACAACAACAGGTCCATCTCTGGTGGGACGAACCAGACTTTGTGGGTCACAGTGATGTTTCCACCAGTATCAGAGGAGGATGAATAGAAGGCCCAAGCATATGTGGACTAAACGGATGAAGAGCCTGCAAAAAGTTGCATCGAGACAGTAAAATGGAGGAGTACCGAGACGTTCAGAGAGGGAAATGTGTGGAGGTGTGGTATGGCAGGGCTAGCAACTGGAGAATGGATGGATGCTGTATACATGGAGCTCGGGGGCCAGGGAAAGGGAGCATGGGTATGACATTAAGGTAGAAATATGCAAATTAAACAGAACTGCAAAAGTGTAGTGGGCAGAGCATCCACCATAATGTGCACGCATTCCCGGTTCGAGTCCCACTGCAACACATTGTATTTTCCATGTGAAATCGGTATAACAACATCATTTTGCTGTATAACCTACTAAATGACATTTACACTTGACCAAGGGTACTGCATTACACATAGACCCACTCACTATTCAAAGGACATGAGACGACACACAGATATGTATACACAGACAACCTTTAATGGTGTATTTTACAATAATGTATGCCATTACCAACAGCACATAGATCTAGTCTTATTTAATCAGTGAGAAATGCAAGGCCCACATAGAAAAGTAGATGCAGACAGTCCGGATATATAACATACTATGCTGTCCAGGCCAAGCCTGTCAATTTGTACAACTGTAGACAAAGGATTTGCCATTAAGATAGGTAACAATAAACAACAACAGATGTAGTTCAGCAGCCGCCAGTTACACCATGTAGTCAAGGCCTAGGGGGGCATCTATTACCTGTGATAACATCTATGTATCTGTCACATGTATGGACCCTGACCAACAAATGTTGTGGGAGTCCACAATATGACTGGGATGATAGCAGGAATGCTAGCAGTAAATTAAGATAGGCCAATACCAAACAACCCCTAACCGTATCACAGCAGGACAAAGCCAGCCATATATGTGGAGGACAGAGGCAGGAACACAGGATCATACTCATAACATTGCTGTTACACACCCTGCAAATTGCTGGTGTTACAGGATTCGTTGCAACATACCCTTATGCAGGAACACAACTGGAAGTAGCCATGTACTGATGGCATGCAACAGACAGATTGCCGGGGATATATCTAGGACAAGACCTGTGTGGTGCACAGGCAAAAGCAAACAGACAATCCACTGGCCATCATGTGAATAGGCCCACTGTTGAGAGCTATGCAGACAGACTGCATTCCATCATAAACTACTATGTGCACGCAAATATTGCAAGACCAGCAATATACAATGCACATAACAACACTACTAACTCTGTCTGTTGGTCTGGAACTTCTTAAGATTGTGTGGTTGTCCTGTGTCTGCAAGCCCCACTGTAATAGGTACTGCAACCTGCTGTCTGTAACACTGCGGCCGACATACAGGAAGGATGTCCTCCATACTCGAAAGGTGAAGGGACAACGCCCATATGTGTAAGCAATTTATAGTACTGGGTTGCCATGACAATGGTTAACTGACTCACTACACAGCAGGCTGCACGCAGTCAGCAACTGTTGCACACTGATTGGTGCGGAGCCCATCACCTGATCATGTGTATCACCTACAAAAGCCATGCTGAAATCCATTCAAACCAACTCATTCGCTCTACTGGAGAGGGAGAGAGACAGAGAGAGAGAGAGGGAAGAAAAACAAAATTTATAAAACGAAACTCACACAGTGGGAAACAAATACCTACAAGCCAGAACCAGGAAGGTGTCGCACCTGTCCAAAGAATAAAAGGTATGTAAAACATAACTGTATGCAATTTAATGTAGTATGTGGTATAGATTAATAGTATATATGATGTAGAATGTTTGATATGTGCCATCTGTAGTTGTCTCTGTAATGATGTACTGCTGAACAACTGCTCTGGACAATACTGTCTGTCCCTGTAAGCAGTGGGACATACCCACCAACTGTGCAGATCAGCAATGAATGAAAAAGATGCCAGCCATAATATCTGTGTATGTTATGTTAGTGTGGACAATAGCTGGTGGTGGATGTACTGCCGTCATGATAGACATGTGGGTGTCAGAGCACACCACTTGCAGGACAGTCATGTTAATGTATAATGTAGCATGCACAAATGCCATATGTGTTTAATAGGTGTACCAGCAATCTCACACCATATTTACCACTCTAATGTTAGTCTGTGTTCACATGTGACACCTGTCTGTGTTGCAGCAAGACAGAACAGTGCAGCTGTGAATGAAAGACAGTTACAGAATATGGACCAGATGTCTGTATGCACTCCACATATCTGTGTGATACAGAATGTGACGTATATGTGTACATATACAGACACTCATATAGACATAGGTATATCAACAACGTACAACATATATCTACACATATATGTACATAGATGTATATTTATACACATATATATATATATATATATATATATATATATATATATATATATATATATAATGGCACTGACAATGGCATGCAGGTGAAATAGTCTTAACAGGCCAGCAAAGATAAGTGCCCCCACAGGGAGCATGACTACAAATGCATAGCACAAAGCGTGGCACATGCACATAGCACAAAGCTTGGTACAATACAACATATGTCCCAATGGTAGGTAAGTAGCTGACATAACAATTGCAGTCTGTGAACAGTTTGCTGTAGCTGATATGATGGGGGAGACAAATATGTATATTAAGAACTATGATAACCCTGCTGTATGGGTGGCTCAGACCTGTTTCCATCCTTACGTCTTCCAGGAAACATGTCGCATAGTCATCTTCCTGTGTACAGCGCAACTGAAACAGCGATCATTATTGACCACCTGGTACAGCACTGCATACTGCTGTTTGGCTGGACAGCCCATGATCAGCAGGAGAGGACCACCCTGTGGAACGAGCTAGTCCACAAGGTCAATGATATCAGACTGCATAACCGCAGCTATGAGCAGGTCCAGCATCATTGCACCGACCTGCTTCACCTTGTATGTCGGTGTGCAGCTGCTGTAATGGGGGACTGCCTCACAACAGGGGGGGGGGCAACCCACCCATCCACCCCTCACCCGTGTGGAGGAGCTTCTCAGCAGGCTCATGGCACCTATCTGCCTGCAGCATCAACACCTGGCAGGGCACATCTTGGAGGTGGGTGCCAATGACACACCAGCTGAGGAGCATGCAGGTAAGGTCCCAGGGCACATCGGTACCCCACTCATGTGTATGCATCTACATCTGTACAGGTACATCATGCAAAACTGAGATGTCATATACATAGTCTGCTGCCGTGTGGTAGTAATAAACAGTTGTGTATAAGCTGTTATATTGTGTAATTCTACTGTTGATGTAACTTAATGCTGCACTCACCTTTTATTAATGCCACAGCTGTGGCCACTGACATCAGCGTTCTCACACTCCTATGTAGGTCCTTCCAGGATACCACCACAGCAGCAGCCTGTAGCTGGTGAGTATGGTTCTTGTTCATGCATGATGATAAACTGGGCATGTAATAGGTATGGAATATCCCCCATGCACATGTCTAACACACCTGCCCATATTGCATGCTGTACACATTCATGTTATGTTGCTGTGAAATGCACTGCATCACAGTAGAGACCATGCTGGGTTATCGGAAGGGTACAACAGACACATGCAAGATAACTAACATCCTGTCAATTTGCAATGTGTCCAAAGGGATGTGACGTGTGGCAGGACACACGGCCTACAGTAGGGACATGTGTGACTCAACACCATCATGGCTGCAGCTGCATACAATCAGGTTAAATAAAGGTTGCAGATGTAACCCTGACCCCACAGCACTTGTCACAGCAGTGTGTGCACTCCAAGTGATGTGCACATGAGTAGACCTTGCAACCATGCAGAGGTCTGGGACATGTGTAGGGCACCCCTCACAGCCATGGTAAAGTCCACTGGTTGTCAGTGTAATATACATATACTGGTCATACATGCACTGCTGATGCTGTGATCTGTGACGCAGACATCAGGCATCCACACCTGATAGCTGTTCACATATCATCCCAGGTATGAGTTACTACAACACATAGGGGCTGTGAGCATTGGAGCTGACATAACCAACACAGTACTACAGATGCATCAATGGTTTCTACACCTGCAAGGTATGGTGCACAGTACTAGGCAGGGTGTGGAACAGGTCCACACTAACACTTTGTACATGGGTGCAGTGTTAACACAGGGAAGGGCCATCACCTACCAACAAAGCCCATGCTTCACACACATGTATAATGCCATTAGCATGATGTCACTATAGTCAAAAATGAATGTAGCCCAAGCCAAAAGAACAAAGTCAGCACAACAGGACCCGAAAAGCAACAATTAAGTACAATGCTGTAAATCCTTTTGCATGGCCAATACCAACACAAACGCAGCTTATTCAAAAGCTTTTATTAGATCTCCAAATTAAAACCAAGCGCTTTCTCCCAGTCACTACCGGGCTTTCTCAAGGTAAAACAATCTGGTAACTCATGCCATTTCATTTATACTCTAGACAAGGTCACATGTCTCAGTTAATTAATGTCTATTGATGTTTTAAAGTAAAATACAAAGAAATGTAAAAATATAAAATGGTAAAAATGCAAAAATGTAAAGTTTTATATAAAGTTTTGTATAAAACAATCTTATATCCAAACAATAAAGCAGCACTATTGTTTTAAATAACACAACAAAGCACAGCCAGCCGACAGAGCTCAGAAACAGCGTGCGGAAAAAATAATAATGGTAACTCAAAAATGCACAAAACACGCTGATTCCTAATGGCCCCAGTTCAAAAGCAAGTTCACAGAAACAAAGAATAAAGGCAGTAGATGTCCAAATAATCCAGTTGAACAGTAATTCTTGGTAAAAACAGGTTTATTCAGTCGACACCAGTAAGCGCTTTCACCCTAAGGCTTCATCAGACTTTTACAACTTGCTGTAAACTCATTTAACTTCAAATAGCCCTCCTTTCAACCTCATTGGTTGTATAATTAGCATTCTAAACAGTTATTTAAAGCACTACTAGCCATAAAACATCAACATGTATTGCTTAAAAAGCATCAAATAGTCATGCTTCATAAAAACATAAATATATGTGCATATATAAACACAGTCACCTCTCATACAAACAAAAACAATAATTTAAAACATGTATAAACAGACAATTCATGAAAACTAAAGTCCTAACAACCTAATTCATTTTAAAAGTGACCAAAAATGGATGCAAGGGAAAGAAGCATCATGAACTCATACCAGCTCTATCAATTTAATGATTCTAGCTAGGAGAAATTCAAACATACTTATTTCGGTCTAGGAAGTCTCCTACTTCTTAAAATGGTTTAATATGTACCTTATCATTGAGTCCAGGGATACATCCGCCCTCCACCTAATAATCCAGCGGGTTTCACATTCTAGGGTCTGATTAATTAAATCCCCACCCCTGAGACTACCTTCCAACTTCTGTACAACACTGAACATAAAATTATGACCCATGCCCAGTTCCTGGTGGTGCTTGGCCAGGGCATTCGAGTTGGTGCCTATCCTAATGTGATAAACGTGTTCCCTTATACATTCTTTAAGGGTCCGATTGGTCTTTCCTACATAAAATGCAGTACAGGCCGTGCACCTGGCCAGATAAACAATGTTGTTACTATTACAGTTGGTATCGTGTGAAAATAGAAGGTGCACAGTAACTGGATGGACAAAAGTGGTATCCTTATTAATAAACATACATTGGTTGCATTTGCCACATGGTAGGGTATTGCTATCTGTTAGACTAACCTTCCTCTTATGATGATGATATTTAGGTTTACATAGCAATCTCTTTAGGTTAGGTTTGTTCTTGAATACCATATTTGGTTTGGGTCCTACCACCCTGCCAATCTCATCATCTGACAATAAAATGTCCCAGTGTTTTGCTATAATATTCTTAATATTAGTTGCTTCTTGAGTAAAAAACATAGGTACTCTGACGTTCACCGTGTCACAGGTACTAGCCTCCCCAGTGGCAGTAACAACTTCAGAGAAATAAGGTCTAGCTCTGCTGGCTCTCAAGCTATCAACTGTAGTACATGTCTCATCTATCCTTTCTGCACTATAGCCTCTCTCCATAAATTTGGCCTTCAGGGCCTCTCTTTCATTATTATACCCTTGCTCTGATGGATTTAGCCTGGATGCCCTCATGAACTGACCCTTTAATACATTATTAAACACAAACCGGGGATGCATACTGTTCCAATGGAGTAGTGTATTCCTATAACAAGACTTTCTATGAACCGAAGTGTTCAGTAGTCCATTCTCAAGTTTAAAAATATTCACATCTAAATATGTGATTTCATATTCTGAATAATTTAAAGTGAACTTCAAAAACTGGGTGGACGTATTCAAAAATTCAACGAATTCAAGTAATGTGTCTACATCCCCTAGCCAGACGAGGAAGAGGTCGTCCACAAACCTCTGGTAGACACCCACAAATTGTTTATACAAAGGATGCTGAAACATGTATCTGTCTTCCCAGGCAGCCATAATGAGATTGGCGTAGCTATTGGCACAAGATGTGCCCATAGCTACGCCATCCCTTTGTAGGAAAATCTCATCTCCAAACATGAAGATGTTAGTAACCAAGACAGTTTCCAAAAATAGTGTAAGTAGGTCCATTTTTTCAACCGTAAAATCAGAGTGTTCCCTAAGATAGTCCTGTACAAATTCAATCCCTATCTCATTCGGAATGACCGTGAATAAGCTAACTACATCCAGGGTAACCAACAGATACGGTGTCCCATCCTGTAGTAGACTTGTGTATGAGTATAAATCCATCAGGAACTGCTTACTGTCCCGTAACACATTGGTATTCATGTCAACTAGTGGTCTCAGGAAGGACTCAATGTAAATAGATAGGGCTTCAGTTACCCAACCTTGGCCTGCCACAATAGGTCTCATAGGTGGTTTGGCCATAGATTTATGAATCTTGGGTAAGCCCTGTATAATAGGAATGATAGGATTTGAAACTTTTAGGTACTCATATAGTTCCTGTGAGATACTCTCAGACATAATGAGGTCATCCAACATGTAATATGTTTGGAATACCTTCTCTTTAACAACTGCCATATCTATCTTAGAATAGAACTTCCTGTCATTCAAAAGTTGGAACATACTCTCATCATAATCACCAACATTCATCAGAACTATGGGCCCTCCTTTATCAGCTGGTCTGAAGATGACCGACTCATCGTTCCTAAGGTCCATCAAGGCTCTCCTTTGGTTAAAATTTAAATTATTCCTGTACTTCACTCTCTGTTTGGACTCAAAGAATGTATGTAAATCATTTTCCAAGACTCTACCAAAGGCATCCACCACAGGATGTAGGGAGGGAACATACGTACTGTTACTCAATCTGAATGCATAATTCGCATTACTATTCACTCCAAAATCTAGCTTAAGCTGTACATTTCTTATAAACATTTTTGTATCTATAATAGTATCCACAACATCACCACATTTCGTGGGAATGAAATTGAGTCCCTTCTCCAGAACTTGTACTTCATATTCTGTTAAAATTTTGTTAGATAAGTTCACTATTAGTGAGCGGTCCTCTCCCACATTTTCTTCAGGGTGGGGCCCTGATGTTCCTCTACGGAACCCTTTCTTTTGTGCCTGCCCCTGCTGGCAGACCGTTTCCTCCCCGTAAATTGATTTTGTGCTATGGGGAAAGGGGTATTCACACCTCTACCAGTCACGGAGTTCACATTGCTACACTGGTGGATACTATTAGAAGAAGTTTTCGGTCTCACCACTAAAGCAGATTGTGTAGGTAACTCCTTGTTAGATGTAATTTGTGTTGTTTCAAGATTGTTACAACTATGGTGGTCTTGATTACCTCCCTCAAATGGTGGGGTACTAGAACCTTCCACCCCACAGGGAAAGAAAGGATAGATGAGACATGTACTACAGTTGATAGCTTGAGAGCCAGCAGAGCTAGACCTTATTTCTCTGAAGTTGTTACTGCCACTGGGGAGGCTAGTACCTGTGACACGGTGAACGTCAGAGTACCTATGTTTTTTACTCAAGAAGCAACTAATATTAAGAATATTATAGCAAAACACTGGGACATTTTATTGTCAGATGATGAGATTGGCAGGGTGGTAGGACCCAAACCAAATATGGTATTCAAGAACAAACCTAACCTAAAGAGATTGCTATGTAAACCTAAATATCATCATCATAAGAGGAAGGTTAGTCTAACAGATAGCAATACCCTACCATGTGGCAAATGCAACCAATGTATGTTTATTAATAAGGATACCACTTTTGTCCATCCAGTTACTGAGCACCTTCTATTTTCACACGTATACCAACTGTAATAGTAACAACATTGTTTATCTGGCCAGGTGCACGGCCTGTACTGCATTTTATGTAGGAAAGACCAATCGGACCCTTAAAGAACGATAAGGGAACACGTTTATCACATTAGGATAGGCACCAACTCGAATGCCCTGGCCAAGCACCACCAGGAACTGGGCATGGGTCATAATTTTATGTTCAGTGTTGTACAGAAGTTGGAAGGTAGTCTCAGGGTGGGGATTTAATTAATCAGACCCTAGAATGTGAAACCCGCTGGATTATTAGGTGGAGGCGGATGTATCCCTGGACTCAATGATAAGGTACATATTAAACCATTTTAAGAAGTAGGAGACTTCCTAGACCGAAATAAGTATGTTTGAATTTCTCCTAGCTAGAATCATTAAATTGATAGAGCTGGTATGAGTTCATGATGCTTCTTTCCCTTGCATCCATTTTTTGGTCACTTTTAAAATGAATTAGGTTGTTAGGACTTTAGTTTTCATGAATTGTCTGTTTATACATGTTTTAAATTATTGTTTTTGTTTGTATGAGAGGTGACTGTGTTTATATATGCACATATATTTATGTTTTTATGAAGCATGACTATTTGATGCTTTTTAAGCAATACATGTTGATGTTTTATGGCTAGTAGTGCTTTAAATAACTGTTTAGAATGCTAATTATACAACCAATGAGGTTGAAAGGAGGGCTATTTGAAGTTAAATGAGTTTACAGCAAGTTGTAAAAGTCTGATGAAGCCTTAGGGTGAAAGCGCTTACTGGTGTCGACTGAATAAACCTGTTTTTACCAAGAATTACTGTTCAACTGGATTATTTGGACATCTACTGCCTTTATTCTTTGTTTCTGTGAACTTGCTTTTGAACTGGGGCCATTAGGAATCAGCGTGTTTGTGCATTTTGAGTTACCATTATTATTTTTTCCGCTGTTTCTGAGCTCTGTCGGCTGGCTGTGCTTTGTTGTGTTATTTATTTTCGTTTTAGCCTGTATACAGCAGCCCAAGAGGATGGCAGATAACCCCAATACGAATGTGGAACTTCCGTATGTGCCTGTGACTGTTACGAATACTGCTAGCAGGTTTGTCGAACGATTTCAAGTTTGTATGACGAGTACCAACAATTTACTGCTGGATTTTGCACCGGACGTAGGGTCGAATGACCGCGACATGGATTTTGTGGATAATATGAGTTTAACACAGGACTTGCAAGAACTAGAGACTGCTTTTGTCAAGTTAAAACGCTTACAGGTTCAGAGACACTATTTTGAAGCCTGTCTTGCCAAGAAGATAGTACCGCGTGGGCTACGGATACTAAAAATGCCCACGTCAGGTAACAGATTCCCTGAGTTACTTTTCAAATGGCAACAGCTCAATATTGAGCTTAGTTTTAATTATATGAAACTCCTCATTGACTTTCATATGCCAGAGGAGGATGAGTTAAGAACATTTGTAAATACGAGATTTCATGCATTGAACAAAAAGTACATTAACTTTAACATTGATGTTAAATTAGAGAGATTATTAGATGATGTTTTACTGGTAGAGAAACGTTTGATTGACCAAAAAAAGAATAAAATTGTTAGAGATGTAAGGGATTTTAATAATAACCATGTGTTTACCTGGCCTAGACAGAATGATGGTATTGGGAGGAATGAACAGAACAGTTATTCACGTACTGTCCAGGGGACCCCTCAAGGCCCTGAACTTTTGGTTCAAGGGGATGCTGTGCATAATAGAGGAGGTGGTTATGTAAGAACAAATTCAGTACAGTCTGAAAACATTGTCACTAAAGATTTGGAAAATGTTAATGTGAATGTTATTCCCTGTGGGGTGGAAGGTTCTAGTACCCCACCATTTGAGGGAGGTAATCAAGACCACCATAGTTGTAACAATCTTGAAACAACACAAATTACATCTAACAAGGAGTTACCTACACAATCTGCTTTAGTGGTGAGACCGAAAACTTCTTCTAATAGTATCCACCAGTGTAGCAATGTGAACTCCGTGACTGGTAGAGGTGTGAATACCCCTTTCCCCATAGCACAAAATCAATTTACGGGGAGGAAACGGTCTGCCAGCAGGGGCAGGCACAAAAGAAAGGGTTCCGAGGAACATCAGGGCCCCACCCTGAAGAAAATGTGGGAGAGGACCGCTCACTAATAGTGAACTTATCTAACAAAATTTTAACAGAATATGAAGTACAAGTTCTGGAGAAGGGACTCAATTTCAATCCCACGAAATGTGGTGATGTTGTGGATACTATTATAGATACAAAAATGTTTATAAGAAATGTACAGCTTAAGCTAGATTTTGGAGTGAATAGTAATGCGAATTATGCAATCAGATTTCGGAGTAACAGTACGTATGTTCCCTCCCTACATCCTGTGGTGGATGCCTTTGGTAGAGTCTTGGAAAATGATTTACATACATTCTTTGAGTCCAAACAGAGAGTGAAGTACAGGAATAATTTAAATTTTAACCAAAGGAGAGCCTTGATGGACCTTAGGAACGATGAGTCGGTCATCTTCAGACCAGCTGATAAAGGAGGGCCCATAGTTCCGATGAATGTTGGTGATTATGATGAGAGTATGTTCCAACTTTTGAATGACAGGAAGTTCTATTCTAAGATAGATATGGCAGTTGTTAAAGAGAAGGTATTCCAAACATATTACATGTTGGATGACCTCATTATGTCTGAGAGTATCTCACAGGAACTATATGAGTACCTAAAAGTTTCAAATCCTATCATTCCTATTATACAGGGCTTACCCAAGATTCATAAATCTATGGCCAAACCACCTATGAGACCTATTGTGGCAGGCCAAGGTTGGGTAACTGAAGCCCTATCTATTTACATTGAGTCCTTCCTGAGACCACTAGTTGACATGAATACCAATGTGTTACGGGACAGTAAGCAGTTCCTGATGGATTTATACTCATACACAAGTCTACTACAGGATGGGACACCGTATCTGTTGGTTACCCTGGATGTAGTTAGCTTATTCACGGTCATTCCGAATGAGATAGGGATTGAATTTGTACAGGACTATCTTAGGGAACACTCTGATTTTACGGTTGAAAAAATGGACCTACTTACACTATTTTTGGAAACTGTCTTGGTTACTAACATCTTCATGTTTGGAGATGAGATTTTCCTACAAAGGGATGGCGTAGCTATGGGCACATCTTGTGCCAATAGCTACGCCAATCTCGTTATGGCTGCCTGGGAAGACAGGTACATGTTTCAGCATCCTTTGTATAAACAATTTGTGGGTGTCTACCGGAGGTTTGTGGACGACCTCTTCCTCGTCTGGCTAGGGGATGTAGACACATTACTTGAATTGTTGAATTTTTGAATCGTCCACCCAGTTTTTGAAGTTCACTTTAAATTATTCAGAATATGAAATCACATATTTAGATGTGAATATTTTTAAACTTGAGAATGGACTACTGAACACTTCGGTTCATAGAAAGTCTTGTTATAGGAATACACTACTCCATTGGAACAGTATGCATCCCCGGTTTGTGTTTAATAATGTATTAAAGGGTCAGTTCATGAGGGCATCCAGGCTAAATCCATCAGAGCAAGGGTATAATAATGAAAGAGAGGCCCTGAAGGCCAAATTTATGGAGAGAGGCTATAGTGCAGAAAGGATAGATGAGACATGTACTACAGTTGATAGCTTGAGAGCCAGCAGAGCTAGACCTTATTTCTCTGAAGTTGTTACTGCCACTGGGGAGGCTAGTACCTGTGACACGGTGAACGCCAGAGTACCTATGTTTTTTACTCAAGAAGCAACTAATATTAAGAATATTATAGCAAAACACTGGGACATTTTATTGTCAGATGATGAGATTGGCAGGGTGGTAGGACCCAAACCAAATATGGTATTCAAGAACAAACCTAACCTAAAGAGATTGCTATGTAAACCTAAATATCATCATCATAAGAGGAAGGTTAGTCTAACAGATAGCAATACCCTACCATGTGGCAAATGCAACCAATGTATGTTTATTAATAAGGATACCACTTTTGTCCATCCAGTTACTGAGCGCACCTTCTATTTCAATACCAACTGTAATAGTAACAACATTGTTTATCTGGCCAGGTGCACGGCCTGTACTGCATTTTATGTAGGAAAGACCAATCGGACCCTTAAAGAACGTATAAGGGAACACGTTTATCACATTAGGATAGGCACCAACTCGAATGCCCTGGCCAAGCACCACCAGGAACTGGGCATGGGTCATAATTTTATGTTCAGTGTTGTACAGAAGTTGGAAGGTAGTCTCAGGGTGGGGATTTAATTAATCAGACCCTAGAATGTGAAACCCGCTGGATTATTAGGTGGAGGGCGGATGTATCCCTGGACTCAATGATAAGGTACATATTAAACCATTTTAAGAAGTAGGAGACTTCCTAGACCGAAATAAGTATGTTTGAATTTCTCCTAGCTAGAATCATTAAATTGATAGAGCTGGTATGAGTTCATGATGCTTCTTTCCCTTGCATCCATTTTTTGGTCACTTTTAAAATGAATTAGGTTGTTAGGACTTTAGTTTTCATGAATTGTCTGTTTATACATGTTTTAAATTATTGTTTTTGTTTGTATGAGAGGTGACTGTGTTTATATATGCACATATATTTATGTTTTTATGAAGCATGACTATTTGATGCTTTTTAAGCAATACATGTTGATGTTTTATGGCTAGTAGTGCTTTAAATAACTGTTTAGAATGCTAATTATACAACCAATGAGGTTGAAAGGAGGGCTATTTGAAGTTAAATGAGTTTACAGCAAGTTGTAAAAGTCTGATGAAGCCTTAGGGTGAAAGCGCTTACTGGTGTCGACTGAATAAACCTGTTTTTACCAAGAATTACTGTTCAACTGGATTATTTGGACATCTACTGCCTTTATTCTTTGTTTCTGTGAACTTGCTTTTGAACTGGGGCCATTAGGAATCAGCGTGTTTTGTGCATTTTTGAGTTAGCACTATTGTTTTAGTTAACCATATTCTCAGGACAAGTAAACATACCCCCAATAAAACACCAAACTTCTTCCTGTTTTTCTTTTATGCTTTTACTTTTAAAGCCTTGTCATTAAGGTCCTAGTACGACCCAAGCAGAACCCTGTAAGACAAATAATTTCCTCCTTTACAGCCTAGCTTGTCTCATTTTTAAAACACTATTAATGTTGATGTTCTCATTCATACCGGGAAACCTACTAGCATCCAATTTAAGTTGCCAAAGTAGTTCACGGTATTCTAGTTTCATTTCCCAGTTGCCACCTCTAACTTCAGGGGCAACTTGTTCAAGGACAATAAACCTTAAATGCATATTTTCACATGTCAACAGATGTTTGTAAAAAGCATTCCTTTCCTTGTGGTTACTGATGTCGTTCAGGTGTTCATATACCCTTCTTCTTAAAACCCGCTCTGTTTTTCCAACATAAAACCCTTTACATTTTTCACAAAACCCTAAATAAACCACACCTTTCACCCCACAATTGTAATGTTTTTGGGGTCTGTAATTAAATTTCCTAGAAGGCAAATATAAAGTCCCCCCATTTAACATGGCATAACATTGTCTACAGTTCCCACAAGGAAAAGTTCCCAGTTTCTTCTTGGTGTTATCATATTTAATGTCTTGTTTAGCCTCCAGTAATTCTTTAAGGTTTTTGTTCCTCTTTCTAATAAAATGAGGGCAAGGTGTGATATAAGGCTTTGTGTCATCATGTGAAGTGAGTACAGGCCAGTACCTTTGAATAACCTCTTCAAATTCATCCGAATTAACTGCATAAGTGTAAATAAAACTGTTTCTAAGGTTAGAACTGTCTTTTGTTGTTTTTGGATGAACCATGCTCGAAGCAGTTCCTAACAAGGGTGGGTATAATCTATCCCTCCCCTTAGTAACTTCTTGACTCATTTTATTTATAAGGTATGTTGGGTAACCTTTTTCAAGAAAAAAGCCTTTTAAAATCTCAATCTCTTCACAAAAGGCCTCCAAAGTACTAGACATCCTTGATCCCCTTATTAACTGCCCTTTTACTATACCTTTCTTTTGGCTGTAAGGGTGATTACTTTGAAAGTGAAGAAATGAGTTTGAGTAAGTAGTCTTCCTGAATATTTTTGATTGAAAACAATGATTGGTATTGTCTTTGTATAGGGTGACGTCTAAGTAATGTAGCTAATTCCTGTCAATGTCATGGGTAAATTTCAAGAAGGTTGTTGAGTTGTTAATATAGGACAAAAACTCTAAAAGATCCTGTTCACTACCTTTCCATAAAATACATATATCATCCAAAAACCTCCTGTAGTACAAAATCTCTTGACACCAACTACTTGCAAACACATATTCCTTTTCCCAATGGTACAGGACAATATTGGCATATAGAGAGGCACAGGGTGAGCCCATTGCTACCCCTTTTCTCTGCCTATAAAATTCTCCATTAAAATGAATAAAATTATTGTCAAGAACCATTTCCATGAGTTCCAACAAAGATTAGTAACTTTTGGACTGAAACCTGCTTCTTTTGACAATGTGTCACCAAACCATTCCAGGCCCAATTGGTGTGGAATGCTCGGAAAAAGTTCCACCACGTCCACTGTAACCATTAGGATGTTTTCATCAAATGTTTTTTGATCAATTCCGTTTAAAAATTCCCAGGAGTCTTTACAAATATGGGAAATCCTGGAAACAATTTTTTTTAAGGAATAATCGATAAACTTAGCTAGTGGTTCAGTTATACTTCCAGCCCCAGCCACAATAGGTCTAAATCTTAGTGGGTCCAAGGTTTTGTGGGTTTTGGGAATACCAAAGATCTGTGCTATTTTTGGCTTAGCAACAAATAAATAGTTGTATAGTTGCTCGTTGATTGCTTTTTGTAACAAAAAGTCTTGGATTTGGTAGTTAATCTTAGCAAAAGCTATATTGATTTCATTTTTAGAAATAAGTTCGTATTGCTGTGCATCTTGGAGCATGGTATGCATACTGGATTCATAGTCAGCTGTGTACATAATTACAGCTCCCCCCCCTTATCTGGTTTCATTGTTCTGATACCTTCTTTCTTAAAAAGTTCAATCAGGGTTAGTTCGTCTTTTGTAAGGTTCGATGCGGGTCTGGTGAAATTTCCTTGCCCTATACATCTAATGTCCCTTTCTACTAAGGTTTCAAATACTTTTAAGGAGGGGTGTGTAGGGGGGGTGAACATGCTTTTTCTGGATAACTCCGTGGTTGAATGTTCCTGACCTTTAAAAAGTATGTTCAAATTCATTTGCCTGACAAAAAGCTTCAAATCAATTAAAAGGTTTGTGAGTTGAAAAGGTTTTGCAGGAACAAAGTGGAAACCTTTTGAAAATAATTCAAAGTGGTTATTTGTTATTTCACAGTCTGTGAAATTGAAAATAGTAAAGTTATTCTTTCTATGTACAATTTGTTTTTCGTTTGTAACAACAGGAGATTCATACATATTAAAAATAATGTTGTCTAATCCTGTGGATAATTCCAGTTGTTCTGCTGGAAATTCCACCCCTTCCCCCTTCTCGGGGGTTGCTGAAAATCCTGCACAGACTGTTTCCTATTTCTTTCTGCTATCCTTTCACTTCTCCTTAATGTATCAACAGTCACAGGCCCATAGCTATCAAATCTATTCCTTTCACCCCCATTTACAACAACCCCTTCGTTGCTGTTACTTTTCCATGATTTGGAAACAGGTAGTGGGAAGGCCCTCCCTTCTTTGTATTTATTTAAATCACGCTCCAATTTCCTCATTTTCCGGTTCAAAACCCTCATACAATGTTGGTCAACCTCAGTAAAAGTTTTGTCATAATCCCTTCTAAAACTAATAAATTTATTGTCATTAAGTAACCTCTCATTTAAATCATTCAAATCCTTTAACAATCTGTCAGCTCTATTTTCATATTCAGTTACCATACATTTAAGCATTTCAATGCCAGCCCTATTAAAAATAGTACAAAGTTGATCATAAAACACAGTGCCTGTCTGCACATTATTTGGAAATTTGAATGATGTCACTATAGTTGCACTGCATGCTGTTGAGCTCCATATGTCATGCTTGTTGACAGAAGGCTAATGGGAGGACTGTGTGTACAAATGTTGTGCAACTCCACATGTAGGAGTGTGGTGTGTGTGTGTGTGTATGTGTGTGTGTGTGTGTGTGTGTGTGTGTGTGTGTGTGTGTGTGTGTGTGTGTGTGTGTGTGTGTGTGTGTGTGCATGTGCCCATGTATGCACAGGTGATAGGGGGATTCACCACATGGCGATACTTCCTCTTGGGATTGTGCTGTACATGGAGTGAGACATGGGACACCAGGGCAACCTGTCAGCTATGGGAACACAGGACAGCTGATAGCATAACAAGGTCTGTAGCATGGAGCATGCATTGGGATGTGCAGTACATACCAGGTATACACATCATATTGCCAGCAGCAGATACTTAACTGGCTATCCACATATGCAGCTCTACAAATGCAATGAGGAATTACCACAGCACATCAGTGAGTATATCCAGGTAGTACTGTTGTCTGCATGATGGGTCCTTGTGCAGCAGATGTGGCATGGACTGAGCAAGACTGTAGTATGAGGCTCTGGTGTGTGACATATGTAGTGAATGTAGCAGCCCCAACCATATAGATGCCTCATACACCATTACTGCCCACACACAGGGTAATGCAGGGTGACAGCAGGGAGGCCATATACAATCTAATCCACCCAAGTCAGGGAGGTGATGGAGTAATAGGTCAGGTGTGGTAACCACATGTGTAGGCATGGAGAGGAATGTTTATGGGCTGTTGTGATGCGTGTATATTAGCAAGTGCCATGCAGGATGGGGAACATATGTAGCTGACTGTGGGACTGTCTGTAAACTCAGGAAAAGTGAGGTAGTAAGGTGGCTGTCTGTGTGAGTGTGTGTGAATGTGTGTACTGTTATGCAATGCTGTAGAGGTCTTAACGTGTGTATTTGTTTCCCCCATAGGTGGCGAGGTGGGTCAGGGTCCCTCATGCACACAAACTGAGGTAATTGTCCCTACAGACACCGATGATGATGAAGGCACAGGTGAGGCACAGGTGGGGTTGTCAGAGGCCGGCACTGCACCAACATGTGTCATCACCCTCCTAGCCACCCCAAGCCTGCACACAGTTACAGTGCCCCTATAAACCCCATCACATGTGGCCATAACAGAGTTACAGTTGGTGCTTGGTGGCAATGACCAGGAAAGTGTGGTGTCCATGCCAACTGAGTCGGGTCACAGTCAGCATAACCGGATGTCTGGAAGGCCACCACATCGGCAAATGTACCATGGTGCTCATGGGAGGACCACAGGTCATCATGGCCCTGGCAGAGGTGCTACAACTGGTACCACCAGGAGCACATTTCAGGCCATAATGGAGGCACAGGTACATATGTAAATGCACACCAGACATGTCCTGAGGCTGCAGAGGTCTGCTTTCACAGCTGTAAGTGGCAACCTCCATGAACTCGCTGGTGCCTTCTGTGAATATACCAAGGTCATGGATAGACAGTGGGGTGAGATGGTTGGCCTCCTCAACCATGGTATGTCTGTACTAGAAAGTGTGGTGGGAGTGGTGCGATGGCCGCGTGGATGTAGGCCAGAGACACCAGCAGCTGGCAGTCAATGTGGACATTCCAGGACACGCAGCCGCTCCCATAGTGGCAGTACCAGCCCCAACACACCACAGGAGCTGCTGCCACACTGCACCACAGCAGGCCTCTTGCACATGACCCTGGCCAGTCCCAGGCGGGACATGGTTCCAGTGGACATATGTCATCATCAGGGGAGAGTAGCATGTCAAGGTCTCTACCTGCACGTGCCCATGGAACCACTGGCAGGCACAGTCAGTGTGTCTGTGGCCAGAGGCAGTGAATTGCACACCCTGCCAGGTATGGTCTGCAGCTGTCCAACATTACCCACACAGGGCAGCCACATGGAAAAACTCTGTGCATGCATACCCACACACTATGCAACCACACCTAGGGTGACTCCATACCGACACATACCTCATCACCATGCCCCAATCAAGGAACCACACCCCTCACCCACACACATGGTGACACATGTTTGGACCACCCTCGGCCTCTGGCACACCTGCAACACACCCTGTGCATATGATGACACCTGTGCCGCATCCCTGTAATCCATAACATTGATGCAGGGACAGACTAAAATGGTTCTGATGCACACAGTGAATGTAATGAAGTGCCGCAATGTACTACAGTGTAGACTGTAGTCAGGGGTAATGTGTACTGCATACATGTTAGGTAGTGTAGCCATGAAGTTAAGATGACTTTCACACACCCTGGACATATGATGATACCTGTGCCACATCCCTGTCAACCATAACATCAATACAGGGACAGGCTAACATGGTTCTGATGCACACGGTGAATGTGATAGAGTGCCACAATGTACTGCAGTGTAGAATGTAGTCAGGGGTAATGTGTACTGCATACATGTCAGGTAGTGTAGCCATGCAGCTAAGGTGATGTTCACACACCCTGTGCATATGATGATACCTGTGCCACATCCCTGTCATCCATAACATTGATGCAGGCACAGGCTAACATGGTTCTAATCACATGGTGACTGTGATAGAGTGGTGCAATGTACTGCAGTGTAGAATGTAATCAGAGGCAATGTGTACTGCATACATGTCAGGTAGTGTAGCCATGCAGCTAAGATGATGTTCACGCACTCTGTGCATATGATGATACCTGTGCCACATCCCTGTCATCCATAACATTGATGCAGGGACAGGCTAACATGGTTCTGATGCACACGGTGAATGTGATAGAGTGCTGCAATGTACTGCAGTGTAGAATGTAGTCAGGGGTAATGTGTACTGCATAGATGTCAAGTAGTGTAGCCATGCAGCTAAAATGACGTTCACACACCCTGTGCATATGATGATACCTGCGCAACATCCCTATCATCCATAATATCGATGCAGGGACAGGCTAACATGGTTCTGATGCACACGATGACAGTGACAGAGTGCCACAATGTACTGCAGTGTAGAATATAGTCAGGGGTAATGTGTACTGCATACATGTCAGGTAGTGCAGCCATGCAGCTATGATGCATCTCAGCTGTTGGTAACACCAGTTGATATCCCCATACTGTCATCCATTTGTGCTGTAGGCATACATGTGTCAGCAGGAGGATGGTCTACAGTCATATTCCACAATGGTATGTCAGTGTGGTGACACCATGGCCATGACATATGTGGTGTACAGTTGCACACATGCCTCAGGTATGTATAACAGTTATTGGCTGTGCAAACTTGACCAGTGGCCTGCTGGTACAGATATAATCTGCATCCTTATGTCAACCCATCCACATACACACACATCCTCACTTGGCGACACTGTCTAGACTCCAACCCGGGTATATAGTGCACACATGACACCATCTGTAGGGTGAGGGGTGTACCAGGTCACATGCTACATGCAGACCATCCACAGACACATACAATATGTTAATGGAGGATGTAATGTTTGTATATGGAGGCTACATAGTGTGTCATACCATCATATACACATTGACTGACACAGAACAGGTAGACACACATCTTAGAGACCTGGTTGTATAGTTGCTAACTAACTAGTCCATGTATCAAATGTGTTACAGGTAGGCTGCACGCAGCACATGTGTAACTGGGCTGTATCCTGTTATCTGTTACCTGTATGGGTGATGGTGACATTGGCCACCTGAGAGTGTACATGGGCCATATACCAGGTGTACCATGGTGTAAAGATAGTGTACGCAGCACCCACCTCCCTCACTGGATATTGTACACACTAGAACCCATCTTGATACTCTGACATACCAACTATCACACATTGGCCATGATGCATAAACAACCCATTGCATATCACAACAGTGGTACCACAGGGATATACATGTGATGCACATGCCACATGCATAGTAGGGTGTTGCATTGTATTGCCACACCTATGGGTGACAACAACATCTGTACTACTGTGTGGCAATGTGTATCGAAACAAGAGTATGTGGACTCGGACTGGTGTACCCTACAGATATGCATATAAACATATGCGGCAGACCTCAATGGCATTCCCATGCCTACTGATCCATTGGTACAACACTGTTGTGCTGGTACTGCAAGGCACATGTAGTTGTTAGGGAGAGGAGTGTAACAGGATACATGTTATGTTAATGAGGTTGAGAGGCACCACACACTATATGAGTTGTATAAATAGGTATCCCCCCAGCCAAACACATCTGCCCTGCATTACACTACCAAGTGTTGGAGATCTCATAACCAGGGCCAGTGAAAACATGGGCACATGATGTTACCTGTACTACATCCCACCTGTATGATGTCAGGCTGGTATTGGTAACATATCATGCAGTAAAATCTGGCTCCCATGGGGAATGTATTATGTGGAAGCCATCAACATTACCAGGCATCGGATACACAGACACAGATATATAGATACAGGTATACATATTTATAAATATATATATATATATATATATATATACATGCACATGTGACTACACATACACATGCAGTTATATGTACAGTACGATACATAAGTGGTAGGTGCACACAATATGGAACAGCCACTATGCCTACAGTAGACCCCTGAATGACTGGACACTGTATGTGCCACCCATACAAATGACAATCGTTGCCTGTAACATACACTCACAGAAAGGTCATAGGTAAAACAACACCCACAGGTTTGGAGACATGGAAACCTTCCATTGTGTACTATTGCAGTTCTACATGCCATGCCATATAGCTGTTCAGACACTGACAACTATATCAACTGACTGATGATACAGTAGACCAGTTACAGTCATACAGTAGGCTGGAAAGGTTCACAGCTGTTGCTGTTCAGGCCAAGCCATTCACATTGTACATTAGGAAAGACACACTGTGCCACAGGATACCTAACAATCAACAGTATGTACTCCAGGTGTGTAGTTCAGCAGCCTCTATCTACCCACTGTACAAACACAGTAGGTGGTATAGATGTTATATGACCACATGGGTTGTAACTGCTACATAAAATGGCATAACTGACACCATCACGAGCACACAAACACACAGAACAGTTTGTATGGCAGGGGGCAGTAGTCTTGCAGTACCCAGATCCATGTCAGTAATGTATATATATATATATATATATATATATATATGAAGTATATGGTACTGTACATCCAGACACATTAAGTCAGCTCAGCCTGGATACCCCCACATTTTGTAGGAGCCTAGGTCATTTCTGGTGCTCCCCCCATAGACTCAATAATAAAGAGCCACATATCACTGTTACATACACTGGGCTCTGCAGTGCATGAGGGCACACATGTATTGTGTAGGTGGCGCCCACACATATATGGCTCCAGCCCCACCATATGTGTGGGGGTTACAATTGTAGTGGTCTGATGGTAGACATGGCAGTGTGTTATACTCCCAGCCCACTATGGATCAACCACCAACATCATGACATATGTGCAAAGCTTGGTATGTAGGTGATGGATAGAGGCTGGAATGCAGACACATATGTGGACAACTGTTGCCATACACTATGCAAGGTGCAGGAGTTACAGGATAGTCTGTAACATACTCTTAGTCAGGGAACTGATTGTATCGATGGTCATGGATGTAGCTATGTACTGGTAACACACAACACACACACTGCCAGTGTATTATCTGACACAAGACCTGTGTGGTGGACAGACAAGACATGATAGGCACATCTCTGGCTGGCATGAGGGTAGGCCCACAGTTGTATCCTATGCTGACGGACTGCATTCCATGGCAAACTAGTATGTACACCCACACCCTGTAACACCAGTACAGTACAAAGCATAACACAACTCCACTCACAGTCTGTCTGTACTTCCTGATCCTCCTACAAATATGTAGCTGCCCTGAGTGTGCCGGTTCTCCTGTATGGGGTATTGCTACATGCTGTCGGTAGCACTGCTGCTCACACACAGGATGGCTGCCCATCACACAGGAGATGTAATGGGACCATGCACACATGATGTGGGAATCAATAGTGGGTGGTTGCCATAACAGTGTTTAATTGGGTGTAGTACACATGTGTAATCATATATCTGGCTATCTGGATATGTATATGTACACATATTCCCACCATATGTCCTGGACATGAAGTGTAGGCCAACTCGAGCCCATATGTTTCCAATGTCGTAGTTGCAGGGGATGTCAGGTATGTATAGCAGGTATACTAGTAGACTATTGCTACTGTCATTGGGATTGTCTTCACAGACGTGGTGTGTGTGTGGGAGGTCACATCTGCTCATAACATGTGTGCCATTGGTTACTGAATGACATCCAAAGGACATCAGTGTACAGTACCGCTGCTAGCACATAATGCCACTGTGGAAGGCAGCAGAGATATTGGCCAATATATGTGGAGGGTCTGACACAGTCTGTACAGTCCAGATGTATACACATAAGCCCTTAGTGCTACACATGTGTACCATGCCTGACAATATGGATGTGGATGGCCATGTAGATGGGTATAACACATAACGACTGGTGTATGATGTCCATCATAGGTCATGCACTCACACACCCCTGCCTGGCTTGTAATGGTCTGACCACTAGTACAGGGGTGCCATGGCCACATACTACACAATAGGTATTGGCATACATCTGCACTGCATCCCACTGCCCTGTCTGAAATACAAGACTGTTAGGGGAGGTCCAGCAGCAGGACATCTGGCTAGTATCTGCACATGACATTCCACTGGGTAGGTACACTCAGCTGCTAGGCATGCCACAATGCACTGTGCAGGCTGCAGGCAGACAGGCTCAATACTGGCCTACACCTCCCAAGGAGGAATGCACATGTACCTGCATATAAAGCAGGCTCAACAATTATGTCACAGCACAGAGTAAGATACACCAGTGTGACAGTGCATATCCACAACCAATGTGAACACAGCCACATATGGTTAGCTAGCATGCTATTACAGTATATGGACTATGTGTTCAACACCATCCTCATATGTGCACTTACAGACTGACCCTACATATACTGGCCTGCTACACAGTTTGGTCTGGTGGCTGTCTGTGGTATGGAACATGTGTGTTTATGGCCCTACAAACATGTATGCCACTACAGTACCATACAGTGGGGCAGCATGTAACATCTGATAGTAGGGGAACTAGAACAATATCATCTACTACAGCCTGTACACAAGCTAAGGTACATATCAACACTACACACACTGTCGACATTCACCATAGGTACACAGACCTCAGTACTGTACGAACATCCACAGAATGTGCAGGTAATGTCATGTAATGTAACTCCTACTGTACATAACATGTGTAACAGTCAGATATATCAGTGGCTTGTTCTCAGATATGATGCCACAAAGTATGGTGTACAGCACATATGCACCACTTCATGCACGACATATGTACAAAGGTTGACAGAGGTGTGGCTGGGAGCACATACACAGGGCCAATATTGACATGTTACTGTGATAACCACATACATTTACTGTTGTTACAGGGTTGCTGCAACATATGTCCTTTGAGGGATATGACATCTGTGACTACCACAGCCTTCTCCATCTACTGACTGCAATCCTCACACTAACTTCAGCAGTCAACAGCTAGATGCTCCATGGGTGACACATGCAACCACAGACACAACACTGCCCAGGTTGCAGATGACCCTGCAGATGGAGAATCTCCATCAACATGGAACTAATATGGCAGGTACTGAGACATGTACAGCAGCCATATCCACACAAACATTTTGAAAGCAACATTACTCCAAATGCAGTATAGCGGTACTTACAGTCTGTAGTCAGGTCAGGCACAGCCACCTCCTGTTTGTTGCACTGTTTCCACAGTGTATGTTGTTAGAGGTACACTGCAGCTGTTTGGCACAAGACAGATCTAGTTCCTGCTCACATTTGGTGAAAAAGGCCAACACCACCATGATGTTCCTAGGTATTGGCATGTGTTTCCATACAATTGGCTATGGGAATGTTACCACAGCTGTTTCACATTGAATCAGCTAGGGGAAGGCTGCGATTCATGCAGAGGCCATCAGCTGACCATGAGCATTACTTACATTACACATGCTACTGCCTAAGCAAAGCAGGTATAGGTCTCCACATCCACTTGAGAGGGGGTGGGGGATGCAGACAGAAGCAAATATGTGTCAGGGAGGAGTGGGAGGGTAAAACTGAAGCATGCTTATGTCATACACCTAGCAGCACAGGGTATCAAACCCCTGACAACTATGTAGTGCTAGCACAGTTCGCTGCAATTATTGGATGCGCCACATGGGTTACGTGTTGTGGAGAACTCAGAACATATATGTGATGGTGAGTGACATCTGCAACAGGGATACAGTAGCTGTATGGTAGGTGACATACACATGCCTGTCAGCATGAACAGGTGCCAGCATCACCACAGCCACACCCTCACAAAGACACACACACATTGACACACATGGCAGGGCCAGGTGTACAACTCATCAGTTGTGGGATTGCCACATCACATCACTGTGCAGGTATCCCATGCACTACACAGGTCATACGACGGCTGTATGGGTGAAGGGTATGGGAATGTGTCTGACATCAGACAGCATGCTGCAGTATGCCCATGGGGGTTGTAGGGAGTGTGGATGTGAACATCTGCAGCATGCAACACACACACAAACACACAGGGTGCCACTACTGACATGCATGGGTGCATGTCTGCACAGGTATGTGGTGTTCAACTGCACCAGACGGCTGTCCAATCAAGGCGATGGGTGTACCTTGGCATCAGGCCACATGACGATGGTCTGTGTTGTGGCTCAGGGATGTAGTGTCTGCATTTGCCCACACAGGCGGATATTGTATCCTCCATCCGGTCACCTGGGTGATTACTGTGTGTGGGCAATGCTGTGCATAGTTTGCCATGTCTGTGTTCCTTCATCCATGACATGGACAGCATTTGGGATGTACACACCTCCCACATGCATGTACAGTGACATGTGGAACTGTACGTGAGGTGTCCGGCCCATGTTGTGAACACAGATTATCATCAGATGTGCCAGGCCTGGCCACCTGTGGCGGGAGCTGGTAATGGCCAGCAGCTTTACCCTGCACCAACATGGAGTGCATGCTTTCAGCATTCCCTGGTGTCAGTGGCATCTATCCATACAGGCATGTTGTCAGGCATGGTATGTCCGTTATGGGTCACATGTGATGGCACCACAGGTGATACAGTTGTCCATTGGGGAACATGGGGGAGGTGCACTGTCTGCATGCATGTGCATATTGGACAGATGGACTGGGTGTCATGCCCTCTGTGGCCCACCACTGTCACTCCAAAGTTACTATCAGTGTCCAATATGCAGTGTACTACCCACATATTGGCTGTTACCTAGGCATGTGTGTGTGTGTGTGTATGACACATGGGGTGAGACTGTGCTCTGGGTAATACTGGGGGTGCTAACTGTGATTACCTGGCCTTGATGTCACATGTCTGGGTATGGCTCTGCACCCCGGCCTCTCAGCCATATCACATGTGTTATCCCTGTACAGTGCACATTGTGATATATAGTATGGCCACTATATAAGAAATAAGCAAAACCCGCTCCACATTGGCCACAGGTGTCACACTCACCTCTACACAGGATACAGGTTACAAACACACACTCACACACACACACACACACACACACACACACACACACACACACACACACACACACACATACACACACACACACACACACACACACACACACACACACACACACACACACACACACACACACACACACACACACACACACACACCTGTCATGTTTGGGAGAAGAACCTCTACCTAACTAATGTATTACATTACAGCGCTACGCAGTTATAGTACATGCCACAGATATTACTGGAGTAGTCATTGCCCAAAAGTGTATTTTACACTGACTGACATCAGCAAGATTGCCAAAGTAGGGCATTTGAAATGACTATGAGAGACTAGCCTAAAATGCATTGCTCCCTACACAGACAGTGACACATGCAATACATCTGGAACTACCATGTGTGGGGATGGAACCCAACCATACTTCTAATTCACAGTACAGCAGTATGCAGTTGCAGGATGTGCTACGGTGATTAATGGTCTACAACCTTCCCAGAGGTGTATTTCTAGGTGCATGATATCGGCAGCCTTGCCAAAGGTGGGTATGTGAAATGTGAGGTGTGTGAGTACCCTAAAAGCATTGCTCTCTACACAGTCAGACATTCACACATACACACAGTTGGCAGGTTGGGTGTTAGAACTCCCAACTAACTCCTTAATCACACTATGGCCATATGATGCTATGGGATATGCTATGGAGATTACTGGGCTATGACCATCCCAGAAGTGTATTTCAAGGTGCGTGACATCAGCAGCCTTGTCAAAGGTGGGTATTTGACTTGTAAAGGGTATGAGTAGCCTAAAAGAAATTGCTCTCTACACAGTCAGACATGTACACAAGCACAGACACACACGCAGTTGCCAGGTTTCGGGTTGGAACTCCTACCTACCTAGTTTATCACACTACAGCAGTACACAGTTACAGGGTGCACTACATAGTTTACTGGGCTACTCCCAGGGGTGTATTTTTAGGTGGGTGAAATCAGTAGCCTTGCCAAAGTTGGGTATGTAAAATGTAAGCGGTGTGAGTACCCTAAAAGGTATTGTTTTCTCCACAGTTAGTGAGAGACAGACACACACAAACAGTGACACACACTCACACAAACAGTTGCCATGTCTAGGGTTAGAACTCCTACGTAACTAGTCTATCATACTACAACAGT
Source organism: Protopterus annectens (assembly GCF_019279795.1). Taxonomy (NCBI): domain Eukaryota; kingdom Metazoa; phylum Chordata; order Ceratodontiformes; family Protopteridae; genus Protopterus; species Protopterus annectens. The sequence goes on along the minus strand of NC_056731.1, from coordinate 1,662,756,059 downwards.
AAGCAGTTATTGGATGCACCAGAGAGATTACTGGCTTACAATTCTCCCAAAGGTGTATTTCACATTGGATAACCTCAGCAGGCTTGTCAGGGTACCTCTATGGGGTGGCCAGTGTGTGCATGGCCATACACCATTCATGTAGAAGTGACACACCACAGGTGGTCACACACGAGGTCATATGTCACAAGTGCGTGCATAGGGCAACTAGCTGACTACGTCCTTGTACAGCCATGTTGCGCAGCTGGCATGAGGACCACATAGTCTGTGGTGCTAACAGGTACTGGTCGCTAGTAACTGCAGTGTGTGACATCTGTACCTGATGTGTTTGGGGCCCTTTGGCTGTCTGCTAGGTGGGAAGGCGTGGATGGTTTCTTGTCATGGTCACCCTCTTCCACACATCTATATCCATCTATGTTTGGCTTATTATGGTGTGTTGTCCTTACATATATGTCTGTATTCCTAGCCACTGTGTGTGCAAGGCATGAGTGGTGCATACTGGCATGTGTCTGTAGTAACAATTGCAACCACTGGATATGTCTGGTCCACTGGTGTTTGCATACATGGCCTTCATGTGTTTAAGTGCGTGAGCATGCCCAGTATGACCTTTCAGTATGTTGATGACTGACATTGCCTTCATTTCTCTGTGTGAGCATGCCCAGTAAGGCCGTCTGTTTTGCATGTGTGGAACATATCCAGTGGTTTGTACTGCACAGCTGACCTTAGTGTCGTACACCAATAGGTAGCATGCTCTGTCTGCAGGCCATCCAATGATCATTTGGCATTGACTGTTGCAACATGTCTGCATAGCGTGGGGTACACCTGACTATTTCTATGTTTCTACACAGGATTGGGGGGGTGCACCTGACTGTTACTATATTTCTATGAGGGGTGGGGGGGCACACCTGATAGTTGTACACATTTGTTAGGACTGTACTGGTATGTCCTGTAGTCCATTTCAGTTAGTAGTCTTACCTATCATGCTGGCTAAGCCATACCGGTGTACTACTGTTCTTATCTTTTGATTGCATACACATTAGTTTCTGACTTCCTAGTTGTCACAAATGACATCCCACTACCTGGCCTACTGTAGTCTGTCCATGTAGGCCTGGGTGGGGGTTACCCATACCCCTCATTGAGAGGTCATAGTACGGCATTTGTTTGTGTTTGTCTACACCTGTCCTGCTGGCTGTGACTGTTGTTGGTTATGTGACCCCCCCCTCGTGACTGGCATGTGTGAGTCCCTTATCTTGTGGGTGTCCCATTACTGCAGGTGATGCTGCAGGACTGTCTATGTCGAATGAACATAGTACACTACCTATGCATGTTTAGGCAAAGGTAGTGCAATGTTTGGCATCCCTTTTACTGTATGTGAGAGTCAGAGAGAGATGCTATTCGCTGGGTCCCTCCCGTGTCAGTGTATGTGCTGTGCGTTTCCTCTTTGCCAGGGCTAGGGCATACTGGGCATGCCTCCTTCTGCCTACTGGGGGAGGCTCAGGTTGTTCCTCTTCTGAATCACTCTGTGCCTGTGCAGGCCTTGGCATTGGTGGGGGGGCTATGTGGCCCTGCCCCTTGCTGCTCCTGCTGCAGCTGTTTCTGCAGGATCATATTGTGTAGCATGGCACATACAAGGATGATTTGGGTACATTTAGTTGGTGAGTACTGCAAGGCTCTACCAGATGTGTCCAGGCACTGGAACCGTGACTTCAGCATCCCAAACACACGCTCTATTATGATTCTTGTTTGTGTGTGTGCCTCATTATAGAGTTCTTGTTCAGGTGTATGTGTGTTTCTGATGGGTGTCATCAGCCACGGCTCCAGTGCGTATCCAGCATCCCCCACTAGGTGACCGTGTGGGATGTCCCCATTGGCAAATTTGTGGTACAGCTGCTTCAGATGCCAGATGTGGGAATTATGATAACTTCTAGGGCAGCTGGCACACACGTTCAGTATTATGCCCTGGGCATCACACATGACCTGGCAGTTGATGGAGGGGAAGCCCTTGCAGTTAATGTAGCCCCTACCCTGCTCACCGGGTGGTGCTTTGATGCGTATGTGCATACAGTCTATTGCACCCACTACCTCATGGTATTCTGCAATTTGCTGGAAGAGACGCATACTGCTGGCCAACGCCTCACGGGTGAGGGTGAAATATATGTGCTCACCGACATGTGCTGTCATGGCATCCAGGAACTGGTGGAGTACCCTGGATGCTGACGCCTGTGAGATCCCCATCATATCCCCAGTTGGCCTTTGGAAGGTACCTGTAGCTAGTATTCTTAGGCCTACACATACCTTTGTTTCCACTGGGATGGGTACCCCTCTGTTAGTTCTGTGTGTCAGGCATGGCCGGCACAGCTCAACAATCTGCTGTAGGAGGTCCCTGTCCACCCTATAGTGGTCCACTATCTCCAGCCCATGTAGCCCTTAGTAGGTTATCCTGGGTCTGTACACTCTTCTCCTTCTCCTCACTGTGGGTTGGTCAGCAGCATTCCCATCCTCACCACCCACCGCCTCTTCCACAAGTTGTATGATAGCTATTGCAGCCCCTAACATTTATCTGTTGTTAGTGTTAAAAGTTCCCCGCGTGTTTGCACTGGTAATGCAGGGTGTGGGAAAAACCAGAGGGGTAGGTGTTTGCATAGTTTATAGTGGCGTTCTGGGCTGGGCTTGTCTGCTGCCTGTGTAATTGGCTGGTTCCAATACATTGCACCTGGCAGCGAACCTAGTACCCCTTGATTAACTTCCTACTGCTGCTTTCCCTTCCCATTGCCCTTCTGTTTCATCCCGGGGGTGTGCCACGCAATCTGTGTACTCCAATGTGCACACTGCTGCTATTTCCTGGGTTCAATTTCTTTATCTTCTGTAGATCCTGTTGCATGGTGGTATCATGCTGGTATCACAGCATCACAATAGACCATGCATTGCTGTTGTCACAGTACCTTGGTAGAACACAGAATGCTGCTGTCACAGTACCACAGCAGGACATGTCCAGCTGCTGTCACAGTAACACAGCAAGACATGCCTAGCTACTGTCACAGTATAATAGCAGGACACATAATGCTGTTATCATAGTGTCACAACAGACCATGTACTGCTGTTGTCACAGTACCATGGTAGAACACACCATGGAGCTGCCACAAAAACACAGCAGGGCATGCCTAGCTACTGTCACAGTATAAAAGCATGACACACTGTGCTGGTATCACAGTATGACAATCGAGCATGTGCTGCTGTTGTCACAGTACCATGGTAGAACATGCCATGCTGCTGTCACAGTACCACAGCAGGATATGCCCAGTTGCTGTCACAATAACACAGCTGGACATGCCTAGCTGCTGTCACAGTACTACAGCAGCACATGCCTAGCTGCTGTCACAGTACTACAACAGCACATGCGTAGCTGCTGTCACAGTACCACACCAGGACACACTGTGATGATCTCACAGTATCACAGCAATACATGCAAAGCTGCTGCTACAGTAGCATGGGAGGACTCTCCAAGCTGCTATCACAGTACTCATCAGGATATGGCATGCTGCTGTCACAGTATCACACAAAGATATGCCACACTGATGTTATAATACCAGTAAAGGATATGTCATGCTGTTTTAAGTCTGAGTCATATAAGAGGTTATCAGAGCACACTTTGGGATATTTTCCCTGAAATTCTTTGGTGAGTTCCATTACCAAATACTTTGTAGATCCCACTTTTCTGGACCCATCCTGCTTTCCAGTATATACCTTGAAGTCAGTGACATAACCACTATGTCACCTGACCAGTATCTGTTTGTCATACATTGCAGTTGTTGAATGCACTTTCTGTCATATCCCAATCCCCAACACAAAACGTAAAAACTTGTACAGATCACATTAGTACACTACAGACATTATAAGCCTCTATTATAACTGACAGTAAGCAACAAACGTCACTGGTAGTGTGGCAGGAGCATAGTGACAACATTAGGAAATGCATGTGTGGTCTCAGCTTTATGTTTCTTCTGCATCATATTTATGGATAGATATCAAGTACAGCATTCAACTGGTGATCACACCTCATCCCCCAGTGAAATTGCTAAATGACTTCTTGGAAGGTGGCTACAGTTACTGACAGAGATGTTACAGTACATTCCACAAATACACTGGTGTTGTTGCAGAATATCATTAAGGTCCTAGGAACTGAAAACAGGAAAGAAGTTATAGGTACTGGATCCACAGTCTTGCCTGTCCCTATTTGACTTAACCCATCATCTAGTGACCATGTATTCACCTTCAAAGAGCAAACAAGATGACTTGCAAGTAAGTGCAATTATGAAAAAAAAAGTCATATATATTTCCAGAAACAGGAAATAATGTTGTATTAACCCAAATGAGGACAGTGACAGCCTTAGTAAATGCCAAAAGAGCCAAAGTAGGCAAAAACATAAGACAAAGCATTATAATAAACCATTAACTGAGAAATGTGCAATAAATATAAACAATGCAAAAAAGTAACATTAGATCTTAAGAACAAAGAGATAGCATTATGAAATCTTTATCAAAGTGTTGCATGTAAAGTAACAGATCTTCACATCAGGAACTTAAATCAAAGAGAATAAGCCTAGGAAACCAACTATAGTCAGAGACAGTATGTAATAGAAGCAACCATATCCCATTGTAAATACAGAAAGGATCTCCCATATAGCTACAAGCAAGCATCACAGGTTACATCTTCAGGGTACTTGAACTGCATACTCTCCACCATATCAGTCATGCATAACAAACTGTCACTGCAACATAGTGTGTTCTGTGGTAGTTTTATAACAACAGCACTGCGTGTTCTACTACTGTACCATTACAGCAGCATGGCTTGACCTACTGTCTTAATTTGACAATAGCATGAACTGTCCTGCTGTAGTAATGTGACAGCAGCATGGAGTGTCCTGCTGTGGTGCTGTGATAGCAGCATGGCATGACCTGCTCTGGTACTGTCACAGCAACATGGTGTGTCCTGCTGTGGTACTCTGATAGCAGGATGGAGTGTCCTGCTGTGATACTGTGACAGAAGCAGTGCATGTCCTGCTGTGGTACTGTGACAGTAGAATGGAGTATCCTGCTATGATACTGTGATAGCAGCATGGCATGACATGCTGTGGTACTGTGACAGAAGCAATGCATGTTTTGCTGTGGTGCTGTGACAGCAGCATGGATTATCCTGCTGTGGTACTGTGACAGAAGCAGTGCATGTCCTGCTGTGGTACTGTGACAGCAGCATGGAGTATCCTGCTATGGTACTGTGATAGCAGCATGGCATGACCTGCTGTGGTACTGTGACAGAAGCAATGCATGTCCTGCTGTGGTGCTGTGACAGGAGCATGAAGTGTTCTGATGTGGTATTGTGATAGCAGCATAGAGTGTCCTGCTGTGGTACTGTGACAGCAGCCTGGCATGACCTGCTGAGTTACTGTGACAACTGCATACCCTGCTATGGTTCTGACAAAGCAGCATGATGTATTTTGTGGTGGTTCTGTGACAACAGCACTGGATGTCCTTCTACCATACGTTGACAGCACACTTTGACCTACTGTCTCACTGTGACAATAGCATGACCTGTACTGCTGTGATTCTGTAATAGCAGCATGGTATTACTTATTGTGATATTGTGGCAGTAGCATGGTCTGTGATGCTGTGGTACAGTAACATTCATGTGATATGTCCTGCTGTGGTACTATGACATCAGCACTGCATATATTGTTGCAATACTGTAACAGCAGCATGGTGTGTCTGAGTAGGCTGATCATTGTGTATAGCCTCAGGAGCTGAGTAAGGAAACTGTGCAACATGCTTTATGGAAATGCAGACAGTTGATTGTGACAGCCTGGGAAGATAAAATCTGCATTTTTATCTGTTATTCAGAAATCATGGTGCCAACCAACACAATACACCGTGAAGAGAAAGAAGTAAGACAGGAGTATCTGGTAGATCTGCTACACTCCATATCTTTATGCCTAACAACAATATAACTATATAGCAATGCCACTGATATAGGTGATCAAATGTGTGCACAGTGGTAGAAAAGTCATGGTTCATAGGTTCATAGGTGTGTACTAGGCTAATGGCCCTGGAGCCTTTACAAGCCTAGCCCATAGAAGTGCCCTGGCATTGTGCCACCCAACGTTAGTTCCCAATGCCTCTATCAAGTAGAGCCACTGAAGTGATCCCCAGGTGTACTTTCTATTTCCCATCCATTCATCAAGATTTCCCTTGAAGAGGGTGTTCTGCTTGACATGTATGGGAAGTCTACTCCAGAGCATGGGCAGTCTCTGGGTTATGAACCTTCCCTTCCAGCATGTTCAATTGTTTGTGGTAATGAGACTGAGGTCTATGGAGCATGTGGTATGGAGGGATTGGGATTTCTTTTGGATGTAGCACTTCTAACAGAGCTGGGTCAGACATGGCTTCATAAGTCAAGCAGAGATCACCGCTTAGTAGACAATAGTAGGCAGAAAACAGCTGGAGATTTTTGAGTATGTCCATGTAGGGCATGTGTTTATGGCCTAGGATCCTCTTCGTGAGGTACTTTTGTGGACCTCTATCCTCTTTCTATAGGATATAGCATGCTTGAGCACTTTCAATAAAACTGGGCAAAGAAAATTATCATCAAGTTCTGTCTAGGCATGGTAATGTTCACCAGCAAACAAACCAGCAGTTCTATCATAACCTGTTAGTTGTTTCAGCTTGCTCCTCATTCTCTTAGCATGTTGATATATTAGAAAAGAAATGGCACTTTATCAGATTTGATTAATGTTGTTGCTTTGTAGACCACATTACAGCATAACAATGACAATGATAAGGGTAGCAGTGGCTTAATGAAAACAAAGAGTACAGACCTGTCATGCAGTTGCATGGCATATGGCATTAACCTTTGCCTGGGCAGTTATGATGAAGATGGCCAGATTCCACAGTCTTGTGAACTGTGATACTGTGAGCACTGGAATGCAGCATTCTGGGTTGTTGTTGGGAGCCATTACACTGACCATTACTGCAGCTACTGAAGAGTACTAACATAATAAGCCAGTGGTGAGGCATCATCCAAATAACACCCTATTTACTTATGGGTTTTAATATTTATACAGGTTAGGAAACAGTGAACTGCTTACACAAGGCTGACAGTCCCACTAGGTTAAAAAAGCATACTTGCCTTTAAGCTGGATGATCATAGAACTGAGGGTTTTAGCTCTATTAATTTTCCAGAACTGTCACTGCAGCACAGCATAAGGTAAGTGCTACTTTCCTTGAGTGTGCCATCCTTTAGATGAGATGTTTAGCCAAGGCCCCATCTGCCTGGGTTGGTGATAGTTCAGGTGGATGTAAAAGATCTCACAGCACTTATCAAAAAGAATAAGGCTAGTTCCCTTATGCCCTAGCCAAATTTTCTGTAGTCAGTATGAATACTATCTTGGGTCTCCCTTGAAAAAGGGCCATCACCCTACAGGGACTAACCAAGTTACCAACATGTAAATATGTAAAATAAATTAATATAAGGTTCAATGAGATGAACAATCACCTTAAAAACATCACGAATGGTGGTGTTTACAAAACATTATTAATGCATGTACAGTATTACTGATGCAAAATAGCCAAAAGGGTATGCAGTGGAATGCAAAGGCCTAAACAACAGCAATGAGCACACTTGCAACATCTTCACATTTTTCAGCTGTATCTCAGTGTAATTATCAGAAATCTCCATTGTGCAGTGTCAGAGAGGTATTCCCAATTTTACAGGCATTACTTGAACAAGTCTATAGCATCATCTGAAGATTGCTCATATGCCTAGTCCTCCACTGTGTGCACAGCTGAAGTCTCAGACACATCAGTGATGTACAATATCATATAACTAAGTGTGCAGTAATGTTTCCAGTGGTATAATGCTAAACTGGGTTTACTTAAGCAGTGGAAGTAAACAGCAAGAGAAAGGAAAGCATATAGAACAGCCAAACTACAGATTCTGTGATGATGTTGTAATCATACAATGATTGTTAATATGAAATAAATAATTCAGAGTGTATATGGGGTCAGATTTTATTAATTTTAATATATTTAAGTGATAAAATGGACAGGGAATGTGGAAGTGCTAAAAGTAATGTGGCTCTGTGCAAGAAGTAAGAATAATAAAACAAAACAAAATGTTAAAAGAATGCAAGATAATTGCAGTAATAAAATATGGGTGCAACTTTAAAAAGATTTCTTGAAAAATTAATCTTATATCACCAACTGCAGAGCCCTCTTTGGAAGGCCTAAAATTGAATTGGTGACTATTACTTATCCCATTTTAATTATGCCAGTCACAAGTGCATTTATTTCATGAATCTGGAAATCTACAATTATAACTGTTCCTCACCAAAAGATGACTATTTCCACTGAGCGTATTAAATTCCAGTCCATCACTCTATCACCCCTAGCAAAAAGAGCCAAAGAAAGTATTTATGCATGACTACTACATCATCTTTTGGCTAACAGATTATTTCTGTTAGCCAGCATGGATTTCTGCAGGTCGTAGAACAGAGGCAGCACTAATGTCATTAATGGCATTTGTCAGGGAAAAAGTCGGATTCTCTGAATATTGTTGGATCCACACCCTAGATATATCCAAAACTTTTGATACAGTGAATCATGTTATTCATGTCTTTGGTATACATTAATTGGTTCAAAATCTTTTTTATCTTTTTTCCAAATATAAGACTTTGAACAATAACACAGGGAATAAAGAAAAGGTTGCAAAAAATACATAATTGTAAAAATAACAACAAAAGTGAAACTACTCATTGGAGGGTAGTTATGCCCATCATAACACCTATGTTGGGTGTGAGCTTTGCCACCATACCTTCGTTCTATAAAACACTATCTCTAAGGACGTGCTGTATCAGAGTAGCAAAAAACAAAAAAAAAAAAAAAAAAAAAGATAAATGAGCAATGTAGTTTTGATACCAATAATTATCCAATAAAAAAAATCACAAATACGGTGCCCAAAATTATGACAGGCACCCTCACAAACTATCTCAGTTAGGATTCTCTTACAGTTCTTGGGATGGACATCATCCCCCGGATTCTCAAAAAGTTGCATGGTGTGCATGATTAGTGTAAGAGGTAATGTTGGCAATATGGCGGCCGAGCGATCCACGTACGTGCCCGTTTGAAGTGCACGAGTGGTCTTGCACTAGTGCCACACATTCCCAGCCCCCGCATGCAAATTACCCCATTTGCAGGTGAAAACCATGCAAATGAGGGAAATCTGGTATCCAGGATGCAGGAATCAGGGCATGCAGGACTAGCGTAATATGCAGAAATGTACTCAGTAACTGAGTACAGGTCTGCAAAATACAAAACGGGGGCATGAAATCTCCAAATAAAGGCTGCATATCATTGAGGAAGCATGCCAATGGCCAAGTATAAGGCCATTGGCATTGAAACAATGCAAAATGTACAAAATACAACTTTTATAATAGGGCAGTGGCGCGCAAACGGGATTGGTGGGGAAATAAGAAAATAAACCTAAAAAAAGCAGTCTAACTAAAATCAGTATTCTGCCATGCAAGTCAATGGCAGGCAAAAGACAACCTGGCCAGTGAATAGTGGTTGCTAAGGGGGGAGGCATACTGTGACACATGTAACTATGCATTAGCAGGCAATCCTATACAAATGAGGGAAAGGATAGTGAATCCCAGTTTTCCCCAGCATATGAGGCAGGTCCCAACAGTGGAAGAGTATGAATAGCTGAGTGCAAGACTAGGAGGTAGGTGACATCATGGGTGGGTGTGTCAGGCATACTGTAAGTGGATTGGAGCCCTGTGACTCGGGTATGCTCTAAGCTTAGCACAGCCAAGCTAGGGGGTGTGCCTAATCCTGCCCAGCACTCTTTACAAAGTGTAAGCGGTTGTGGGTGCCGTGCACTGAGATTTACAGGAAGAAAAAAGAAGTTAAACCAGGAAACAGCAGCAGTGTGCACATCTGAGTACCATGTTTGCACGGCGCGGCCCCAGGCACAAACAGAAGGGCAATGGGAAGGGAAATCAGCAGTAGGAAGGTAATCAAGGAAAACTAGCATATCTGGCAGGTGAAATGTATCAGAAGCAGCCAATTACACAGGTAGCAGCCCAGCCCAGAACGCTACTATAAACTAAGCAAACACCTTCCCCACTGTTTTTTCCCACACTCTACACTACCGGTGTATACAAGTGGGAAAACTTTAACAAACAAACCTGCAAAATGAGAAGGGCTGCAGCAGGCAAAATAGAACAACATGTGCAAGAGGCTGAGGGTGGTGAAGATGTGCATGCTGTCAAACAACCCACAGTGAGTAGACGGAGAAGAGTGTACAGACCCAGGGTAACCTACCAGGGGCTACATGAGCTGCAGATAGTGGAGTGCTATAGGGTAGACAGAGACCTATTACAGCAAGTAGTTGAGCTGTGCCGGCCACACCTGACACACCAGACCGAGCGTGGGGAACCCATCCCAGTGGATACCAAGATATGTGTAGGCCTAGGTATACTAGCCACAGGTACCTCCCAAAGCACACCTGGGGATAACATGGGGATCTCACAGGCATCAGCATCCAAAGTATTTCACCAGTTCCTGGATGCTATGTCAGCACATGCCAGTGAGCATGTATATTTCCTCAACACCCATGAGGTGTTGACCAGCAATATGCGCCTCTTACACCAAATAGCAGAATACCCGCAGGGGCATCCCCTCCATCAACTGCCAGGTCATATGTGATACACAGGGCATTATAATGAATGTGTGTGCTGGCTGCCTTGGAAGTTATGACAATTCCCACATATGGCATCTGACGCAGCTGTACCAGAGATATATCAATGGGGCATCCCCTACGGTCACCTAATGGGGGATGCTGGGTACACACTGGAGCAGTGGCTGATAACACCCATCAGAAATGCACACACACCTGAACAACAACGCCATAATGTGACACACGCACAGGCCAGATATATAATAGAGTATGTGTTTGGGATGCTCAGGTCACAGTTCCCGGTTCTGGACACATCCGGTAGAGCCTTGCAGTATTCACCAGCTACATGTACCCAAATTGTTATGGTATGTGCGAAGCTACACAATATGATCCTGCAGAAACAGCTGCAGCAGGAACAGCATGGGGCAGGGCCACACAGCCCCCCACCAATGTCAAGGCCTGCACAGGCACAGAGTGACCTGGAGGAGGAAGAACCTAAGCCTGCCCCAGTAGGCAGAAGGAGGTGTGCCCAGTATGCCCTGGCCTTGGCAAAGAGGCAATGCATAGCACATGCACTGGCACAGTAGGGTCCCAGGGAATGACACCTCTCTCCGACTCACGCATACAGTAAAAGGGATGCCAAACATGACACTACCTGTGCTCAACCATGCATAGGGAGTGTACTATGTGCATCTGACATAGTCAGCCCTCCAGCACCATCCCCAAGTCTGGCACACCCACAAGGTAAGTCAATCACCCTACCATTTGCCAAATGGAGTAGAATGTGACGTCACCTGTAGCTATGGTATGGATGTGAGCATGCAAGAGAATTGGGTGGCTGAATGTTATGGCAGCAGACAGTAGACACCCATAGTGGCACCCTGACATGTGTAACACATACTGGAGTTACCACAGTAGCCAGTACTACACAGGGTGACAAAAACCACTGCAGGAAATGTGCTGTGCGAAATGTGTGTCCATATGACCCACACATGCCAGTCAGGATGGTTTACATACCCAACAACAGTTGCAGCCAGCAGGACAGGTTGACACAAACCCAAACAGGGCCTGTGCCATGACCCCAGAATGATGGCTAGGGTTAACCCCACTCCCAGCCCTACACAGACAGACCACAGCAGGGCAGGCAGTGGGATGCCAGTTCTGAAGGGTAGGATGTCAGACAATAATATGTAGGGCAACCAAAGCCACAATCTGTAGTACACTGGTGTGCTTCTAGACAGCATGATAGTTAGCAATACAGAATGACATGGCATATATGACATACATGTACAGTCATAGCAAATGTGTACAAGTGTCACTGGTGCCCTCCATCCTACATAGCAATGTAATGACAGTCAGGTGTGCCCCCCATTCCTATGTAGACATGTAGAAACAGTCAGGTGTGCCCCTACCCCCAATCCAGCGTAGAAATGCAGTAACAGTCAGGTTTGCCCCCCAATCCTGTGTAGAAATGTAGTGACATGCATGAGTAGGTATAATACGAGTGGAGCAGACATACCCAGAGGTGGCCAAGGTAGCAGGACAGGTTGCAGCATATGCACAATATGCAGGTCTATGTGTGTTAGGATGGTGTGTGTGTTTCATATTGTGTGAGAGTGGTCAGTATGTATGCATGTTGAGGTAAGACCTGGTGGCCATAGCCCAGTACTGCTGATGACAGGGACAAGCCCTCACAACTGCAGTGCCAAGGACAATCCCCATCAGTATACCACCTGCTAGCAGTAAGCCAGTGTAAATGTATGGTGGTAATATGTGTCACCATCTGAAAGACTGACATGGCATGGCTGTTGGGCTAGATATACAAGCAGTACACAGGGGAAAGTACCCCAGACATACAGTATACATTGTATCACCGTGAAATGGAGACACCCGTGGAATTGTACATACAGGTATGCATCACAGCAACAGGTCCAGTAGTAGGGGATACCGGTTATGTCCACCCGAACACCTGCAGATCACAAAGGAGGTAGGACTGATGTATTGGGAAACAGCTGGTGTACCTGCACATGCCAGCATACCTGGAATGCTCCATGCATATCTGTGTGTCAGATGCAAGTAGTGTCCATAGCACACATGCACCCAGCTCACGCAAACACCACCCACAGGTACCTCTCTGGACATATGCCTGCTGTGGGGAATGGGTACAGTATGACCTCTCCTGTACATGGCAATAGTGGAATAATGAAGCATGCAGTGCAGGTGTCCCATGCAGGTGTGTCCCTAGCTGTACATAGCACCCTGTTAGCATCCACATCACCTGATCAAGACTGATAGAAGGAATTTGCATGAACACCTATCACACCTGCCCTGTTACCCCAGGGGAATATACTGTATGGTGATCTGAGACTGTAGGCCTGACAGAATGCAATGGCCTGCCACATGTGGCCCACAGTAACACCAAATGCCCCACAGGCCTCTGCCAAAGGCCTGTGTCTCACAGGTACTCCCAATGCATTTTAAGTCATGGACACCCAAATAACAACATAACACACTCCACATAAGCCATATGCAAGGCCATGTGGACAAATCACAGTAACATGTCCACCATGTCCCACTGCATGAACTGTGGACCAGCACTAACACACGCACCTGTGATGGGGTGATACCCTTAGGGAAAGTATCAGAGAATGTATGCATAATGTATGGAAGAGGTTAGAATAACAGAGGGGGGGGCATGGCCAGCATGGAATGTGCAGGGTCTGACACCAAGCTGTGTGCACACACTATCCCTGGCTGCAAATATATAAATGGGTGGCTACACACCTGCCTGTACACCACAATAGGGTTAATGTCCTGACCCATGGCCCCTGCCTCTGGGCAACCTCTGCAAATCTGTACAGCTGTGAAGCATTGCAACAGCAAGATAAGCCCATACTGTCTTGTCGATGGGTGTACAAGTATGGTATCCCCGCCAGCACTCTACCAAGGTGCTGAACTGGATACACAGACCCAGCAGCAAGTGTCTGCAGCTCCCCCTCCAGAATGGCAAAATTTACCATGAATATGTAGGTGCCTGCCCACAATACTGGACACAGCTGCAGTCACCCTTGTCCCCCAAGACAGCACTGTGAGAAAGAATGTCCACCTGGTAATAATTGAAGACAGAAAACATCACTGTGTATAACAGTACACATGTCTGAATATCTCTGCTAACAGCGATACCATGCAGCTGAAGCAGCACAGACACAATCACCTACAGTACACACTATCCCTTGCACAGTTTGTCCCCATATTGACAAATAATCGACGGATACCCAGCAGAAACACCTTGCTACCTGTAGGTGTACAACACAAAGGTCTGCACTGGTGTACAAACTACATGATATTGATCCAGACATTCTATACAGAAGGGCATACTGGGCATGCTCACACATGTAATCAAAAGAAGTCCATGTCTGCAAACAACAGTGGACCAGACATATCTGGCAGTCACAGATGTTAGTGCAGACACTCCTCAGTATGCACCAGTCATGCTTTGCTCACACAGTGGATAGGAATACTTGCATATACCCAAGGACAATACACTAGAATAAGCCAAACATACACACACATAGATGTGTGGGAGAGAGTGATTGTGACATGGAGCCAACCATTATGAGGCTTGTCCCACTCAGCACACAGCCAAATGACTACAACCACATGATGCTCAGATGTCACTCACTGTAGACATTAGCCACAGGTATCTGTCAGCATTACAGACTATGTGGTGCAAGTGCTAGCTGTGCAACATGACTGTACAAGGAAGTAGTCATCTAGCAGCTGTATACACGTACCTGTGGAATATAACCCTGTGTGTGCCCGCAAGTGGTGTGTCAACCTCTAGATAAATGGGTTATGGCCCATGCACACACACTGCCCTCCCCATAGCCCTACTATGACAAACCTGCTGAGGTCATCCACTTTGAAATACATCCTTGGGAAAAGAATAGCCCAGTAATCTCAGTAGTACATCCCGTAACTGCATACAGCTATAGTGTGATAAAGTAGCTAGGTAGGTATTCTAACCCCAGACATGGCAAGTGTGTGTGTGTGTGTGTGTGTGTGTGTGTGTGTGTGTGTGTGTGTGTGTGTGTGTGTGTGTGTGTGTGTGTGTGTGTGTTTGTCTGTCTGCGTAGACAGCAATGTTTTTTACGGAAGCCACACTCCTTACAATTCCCATACTCAACTTTGGCAAGGCTGCTGATGTCACCCACCTAGAAATACACCTCTGGGAAGGTTGTAGCCCAGTAATCTCCATAGCATGTCCAGTAAGTGCGTACTGCTGTAAAGTGATAAAATAACTAAGTAGGTGTTCTAACCCCAAACGTGGCAACTGTGTGTGTGTTAGTGTGCATGTCTGTCTGTGTAAAAAGCAATGCATTTTAGGGTAGCCACACATATTACAAGTCCTATACCCAACTTTGGCAAGCCTGCTGATGTCACCCACTTAGACATACACATCTGGGAAGATTGTAGCCCAGTAATCACCATAGAGTGTCCTGTTACTGCGTATTGCTGTTGAGTGATAGAATAGCTAGGGAGGTGTTCTAACCCCAGACATGGCAACTGTGTGTGCGTGTCTGTCTGCATAGAGAGCAATGCTTTTTACAGTAGCTACACTCCTTACAATTCCCATACTCAACTTTGGCAAGGCTGTTGATGTCACCCACCTAGAAATACACCTCTGGGAAGACTGTAGCCCACTAATCTCCGTAGCGTGTCCTGTAACTGCATACTGCTGTAGAGTGATAAAGTAGCTCGGTAGGTGTTCTAACCCCAGATAGGACAACTGTGTGTGCTAGTGTGCATGTCTGTCTGTGTAGAGAACAATGCATTTTAGGGTAGCCACACATATTGCAAGTCCTGTACTCGACTTTGGCAAGCCTGCTGATGTCACCCACCTAGAAATACACCTCCGGGAAGATTGTAGCCTAGTAATCACCGTAGCATGTCCTGTAACTGCTTACAACTGTAGATTGATAAAATAGCTAGGTAGATGTTCTAACCCCAGATGTGACAACTGTGTGCATGTCTGTCTGTATACAGAACAATACATTTTAGTGTAGCCATGCATATTACAAGTCCTATACTCGACTTTGGCAAGCCTGCTGATGTCACCCATCTAGAAATACAACTCTGGGAAGGTAGTAGCCCAGTAATCACTATAGCACATCCTGTAACTACGTACTGCTGAATTGTGATTTAGAACTGTGGCAGGCTTCCATCCCCACTCATGGCAGTTCTGAATGTTTTGTGTGTGTCCATGTCTGTATAGTCACACACAGTACATTTCACATGTCCCACTTTGGCAATCCAGCTGATATTTTCATGAAAGACAGCTTTGGGGAAGGAGTTCCATAGTAATCCCCGTGGTGTGTCCTATAAGAGCTCCATGCTGTAGTTTGGTATAGACCTCTGTCAGGGGTTCTATACCTACACATGTTGGTCATGGATGTTTTGTGTGTGTCTCACTGTCTGTGTAGGGAGCAATGCATTTTAGGGTAGTCACCCACAGTGCATTTCAAATGGCCTACTTTGGCAATCCTGCTGATGTCATTCATTGTGGAATACACCCTTGGGGAAGGAAACTTCAGTAATGTGCATGGTACGTACTAGAACTGCATAGTGCTGAGGTGTAATAAACTAGTGAGGTAGGGGTCCTGCTCCCAGACATGACAGGTGTGCGTGTGTGTGTGTGTGTGTGTGTGTGTGTGTGTGTGTGTGTGTGTGTGTGTGTGTGTGTGTGTTTGCACCTCATATCTTGTGTAGAGGTTGTTGTGAGCTTTTGATACCTGTGGCCAATGTGGAGCAGGTTTTGCATATGTCTTATATGGCGGCACTATTATATAGCACAATGTTCACCATACAGGGATAACAGATGTGAAATAGCTAAGAGGCTGGGGTGCAAAGCCATACCCATACGTGTGACATCAAGGCCAGGCAATCACATTTAGCAACCCCAGTATTACTCAGAGCACACTCTCAACCCATGTCTCATACGCACACACAAGCCTAGGCAATAGTCAATATGTGGGTAGTACACTGCATATTGGCCACTGATAGTAACCATGGAGTGATAACAGTGGGCTGCAGAGGGCATGTCCCCTGTCCATCTGTCCAATATGCACATACATGCTGACAGTGCACCTCTCTCACGTTCCCCAATGGACACCTGCACCACCTCTGGTGCCATCCCATGTGTCCCACAATGGACATTCCACACCTGACAACATGCCCTGCATGGACAGTTGCCACTGAATGCTGTCAGTATGCTATCAATGTAGGTGCAGGTAAACCTGGTGCCCATTACAGGTCCCCGTCACAGGGGAGCAAGACTGGCATATATATAATGGTAATCTGTGTTCACAACATAGTCCAGACACCCCAGGTACAGTTCCACATGTCACTGTGCATGCATGTGGGAGGTGTGCACATCCCAGACACTGTCCATGTCATGGGGTAAGGAACACATACATGGCAAGTGATGCACAGCATTAGCCACACACAATAGTCACTCAGGTGACTGGATGGGGGATACAATACCTACCTGTGTGGGCAAGAGAGGAAACTACAGCCCTGAGACACAATGCATACCATTGTCATGTGGCCTGATGCCAAAGTATACCCATCGCCTACCCTTGTATA
The DNA here is from genome assembly GCF_019279795.1 of Protopterus annectens. Classification (NCBI taxonomy): domain Eukaryota; kingdom Metazoa; phylum Chordata; order Ceratodontiformes; family Protopteridae; genus Protopterus; species Protopterus annectens. The sequence continues at coordinate 1,662,738,688 of NC_056731.1, read as the reverse complement.
GTCTGCTGCCACAGTCGACCACCACACACCCATTCAGAAATGCACCCATGTATGTCAGTACTGGCACCCTGTGTGTTTGTCTGTGTGTTGTATGGTGCATATGTTCATAGCCACACTCACTACAATCCCCATGTGCATACAGAGGCATGCTGTCAGATGTCAGACACCTCCTCTTCCCCTTTGCCCATACAACCTCCATATGATCCATGTGATGCATGTGGTACCTGCACAGTGATGTGTTGTGGCAATCCTGCTACTGTTGAGTAGTACCCCTGGCCCTGGCAAGTGTGTCGATGTGTGTCCCTGTGAGAGTGTGCCTGTGTTGATGCTGGCACCTGTTCATGCTGACAGGCACATGTACGTCACCTACCGTATAGCTACCATATCCCTGTTGCAGATGTCACGCACCATCACAGATATGCTCTGAGGGCTCCACAGCAGGTAACCCAGGTGGCACATCCAATAACTGCATCGAACTGTGAATGCAATACATAGTTGTCAGGGGTTTGTGTCAGAAAAATATGTATTAATTTGTGTGCTTAATGCTAATTAGAAACTGAATAAGTTAACACGTTTTTCATTCTATTTTATATGCACTGTTTTATATACAGCTGAGTTTCATATGAGACTAAAAGATGCTTTTTGAAACTGCAATGTGCTTTCTGAAACTTGCAAGATGCCCTCTGACCTAGTAATTGCTAGCACAGCAATATTCATGTTTATGCCTTTTGGAAATGTACTTGAGAAGCAGGTGATTATCTGCTAGGTCAGGAAGAAATGAATGAACAATGCAATATTTTGTAATGTAATGATTTTAAACAATCTGTTCGAAGTATGAAAATATGCACAGCTGCAGAAGTTAGAGATAACATAGACAAAGGACTGTTAGAAAAATGAACTGCAATCTATACTTGCTTTGTGCTCGAATTAGCCATAGTACCTTGAATGGTAACATTGCATATATCTAACCGGTGGTAGCCAAGGCCACGTTGTTTTTCTTAGGAAGTTTCTCACAAAAATTGATAGTACCAGCAGAATATTGTAAAAACAATCACTACAAAATGATGATGACAAAACTTGTGATTTACTACGTCAGCTTGGTAGGCAATGTCTTATTAGAAAATGTATAAAAATGCTTGCATTTCCTGATTCTAGTTAGACAAACTCTGTATTAGCACGTTTTTGTCTCCTTGCTGCAAGATTAAAGTGCCTTAACCTGAACCTACCATGTTTTGATCATTTTTAAAGTATATTTTTCCTTTGACAGTTTGGTCCTTCGGACCAGAAATATCTCTCACTCTAGGCTCAGGTCAGAATTGGGCCTGGTGGCATGTACCCATATGGAGAAGTGGCCACATTGGCTCTTCTGTTTTGAAAGACCTCTGACTGAATTGTCATTCGAAAGAGGCCAGCCACTGTTTCTGATCTGGGATTGGAGGACGAGTCAACGTTCCGGTGGATCAACACATGGAGGGTCAGGTAAGGAGGAATTTACCTTATTTCTGTTTTAGATCAGGGACTTGTTACAGTATTGTTTTGTCAGGGAGATTTGCATGTGCAGATCAGGGACAAAAAGATTGCTGTCTTGTCATAGATCAGGGAAACAGAATAGGTAGGCAGTTAATCTAGATAAACTGTGAAAAGGTGTAAAATTGTGGTACCACGTGATAAATAGGGTTATGTAACAATTTCTAACTTAGCTAAGGCAACATGGGAAATCAGTGCACGAAAAGTTCCCAAGACCCGCCCTTAACCGAAGACGCAAAATATATGCAATTACAGCGTGCCGATAATGTTAAGTATTATACAAAATGAGTTGTTAAATACAAATTTGATGGTAATTTAGATAAACCTTCACTTATTAAACTTGTTAGACAACTTAAAACAGACGCGAAAGGTCAGCTAAAAAAGCAGCGACAATTAGGAGTCCCTCAGGCACACAGGTGGCTTGAGGAAGCAAACCACAGGGAACAAAAGATTAAAAACTCAAAAGCAATGTTCTTAGACAAAGAAGACAATAACTTGGTAATAGCGACAGCCCCTCCTCCACCCCCTCTGCTTCCCTTACCAGAATATGAAGCGAGTGGACAAGCTGATCCACCTCCGCTATACCCAGCTGTTCCTGCAAAGCCAAAACCGTTTGTCAGAGATGCTATCGAGACCAGGTCTCGAACACGCAACTTAAGAGGGGATATTGAATTATATGAAATGAATAAAAATTCACAAGCTATGAGTGAAGAAGAGATATGTCCACTCATAGAAGTACCAAATCCACAGGCAGGACAGGCAGGACAGGATCCAACTCTTCTAGTATATAGACCGTGGACACCGGAAGACATATGGAAAGCCACAGAGGGAATTCCCCATCCAAAAGTTAATTTTAGATAATTCTTAGAAGACTTACAGGGCATGAGGTTAAGTTACCATTTAAATGGAGAGGAAGTAGAGAAAGTAGTTAGACAAATCATAGATCCAGATTGGCACATGATCAGTGGCAACTGGAATCCCCGTGATGCAGAGCTTAGACCACTCCCACATAGTAATGCAGAACTGGACAACAGAGTGAAAGGTCTGACAGACCGAATCTCTGAGAAATGGATGCCTAGGGCTGATTGGACTTGCATTAATCAGTGCATACAACAAGAAGGTGAAACTGTTGATAGATATTATGCCAGATTATTAGAATGTTTTAATAACCATTGTGGAATGCAGGTACCTGAAGACCAAACACATGATTCCCCATATGAGCAACAGCTAAAGAATGCATTTTTAAAAGGCAGTATTGCACCCATTAGCAGCTTTATTACAAAGCACATGGTAGATCATCGTACAAGTAGATTACAGTAACTACTTGAATATGCAAGACATGCCGAAAGACATTTTAATAGCAAAAAGAAAAAGAAAACTCAAGTATTTGCAGTAGAAGATGGATCAGAAGTCTTTGTAGTACAAACTGGGAAGAAGGGTAAGAAAAATACCCAGGGAAACAAACAATCTGATAAATGATCACAGGACTTTGAGAAGAGAAAGAAAAGAGGTGAATGTTTTAAATGCGGGAAAAAGGGACATTTAGCAAGGGACTGCAGGCAAAATAAGAAGGCAATCACAGAAGATAAGGAGGGTGAAGAACGACTATATGATAGTCAAGAATCACTGGATAGGAATAAACAAGAAAAGACAAGTGCAAATGTGATAGAAGGGGTAGAGGATGTGACAGAAGAAATAGACGATGCAAATGAAGTCACAGATAATGAAGAAAATGAAATTTTGGACTTGGCATTATTGAGCCTAGAGCTCTACTTAGCAGACACAAAACCGGAAGTTACACTTCTGGTAGAGGGGAGGGAAGTTAAATTCCTGCGTGACTCAGGGGCCTCACGGACCCTGATACAGCCTTCCAAACTACCAGACAATTCAGAATCACTTGACTACATATTAATGAAAACAGCTAATGGACAGCTGTATCGGGAGCCACTTTCCCACAACATAGCGATAACTGACGCAGTTTCAGGGATGACCCAGAAAAGCAAAATTGTTGTTTCTGCAAAATGCCCAGTGAATCTCTTGGGCAGAGACCTAATGCAGATATTTGGCATAGCTGTAGTTCCAACTATGCAGGGTGTGGAGGCACAGCGACAAATGGATACTTTTGTAGTGCGACTGGAGGGTGAAACATTTTATTGGTACAGCCAGGACGTAGTTACGACTGGTCCAGGGGCAGTAACCGAAGAACTGATGAATGTAGCCATCAGTACATCCCCCTCCCTTGACACTGATAAACAGCATTTGTTGCATTGTACTCTATATTACTGTAACAGACCAGGACCTGATAAAGAATATGAGCAAGAACTGTTTAAAAACCATGCCAACAGATTAGTATTACGAAATTTGTACTGGGACACAGAAGGAAACAGTGTAGTAAGCTGTTCATTGCCCCAGGAATTCCTAGCACTTTACAAATCTAATCGATTACCACATGTAAGTTTAACTAAAGATAGAAATTTGAAGTGGACAGACCTGGGAGAAAAAGTCACAAGGTGGGAAAAGCAGACAGAGTTAGAACTTTCCGAACAGGGAGTACAAAAGCAGAAATTAAATTGGATAACACAGACACACCCAGCTGTACACTCACAGGCAAGTGAGAATAGCTGGGTAGCACTCTTACTAGAGGAAGAGGAAAAAGCCTTATGAGGCATACCAGAGACTCTCTGGTCAACAGGGAAATCAGATGTAGGACTTATTCGTACAGCAGGACCATTCATTATCACGACAAAATCAGCATTTAGACCTCAAAAGAGACAGTATCCCTTAAGAAAGGATGCAGAAATAGGAATCAAACCTATAATAGCAGCCTTACTTAAGGAAGGAGTCTTAATAGAATCTCCTGATTCACCATGTAATACACCCTTATTTCCTGTTAGGAAAGCAAACGGAGAATGGTGTATGGTCCAAGATTTACAAGCTGTAAATGACGTAGTTATACCCAGGGCACCTACGGTGCCAGATCCACACACTTTATTGAATGATTTGAAACCTCAACAAAAGTATTTTTCTGTGGTAGATATTAGCAATGCATTTTTCTCAATACCGATACACCCTGACAGCCAATATTGGTTTGCATTCACATTTCAGGGGAAACAGTATACATATACGAGACTATCACAGGGATATTGTGAAAGTCCACCAATATTCGCACAAGAAATGGCAAGTAACCTGGCAGGATTTATCCCACCAAAAGGCAGTCAGATTTTACTTTATGTAGACGACATTCTGCTGGCAGCCCCCACCCAAAAGAATGCAGAGAGGATACCATAGCATTATTACAATTTTTAGCCACTCAAGGACACAAGGTAAACAAAAACAAACTGCAACTTTGGAAAAAACAGGTCAAATACCTGGGATATGTAATATCCAAAGAAGGCAGAATATTAGATGAAGACAGAAAAACAGCAATATTACAAGCACCTAAACCAACTATCAAGAAGGAAATTATGTCCTTCCTGGGTACTACTAACTTTTGTTGGAGTTGGATTCCAAACTCTGCTTTGGAATCTGTTCCACTGACTAACTTGATAATCAAAAAGCTGATTGCAGCACAAGATTTATTACAGAGGACACCAGAAGCAGAATCAGCTTTCTGCAAACTGAAACAACTGATAGCTTCTTCCTTAGTTTTAGGATTACCAAACTATCATAAACGATTTTTCCAAACTGTAGATTGTAAGCAAGGTTATATGACATCAGTGTTAACACAACAGCATGGTGACAAACAACGCCCCATAGCTTACTATTCATCACAGCTAGACCCAGTGGCGCGATCCTTGCCCCACTGTGTACAAGCAGTAGTCACAGCTGCAATGGCAGTGCAGGCTTCAGCCTCAGTAGTATTGTTCCACCCTCTCACATTGAGAGTGCCTCATGCAGTCGCAATTATTTTACTGCAAGAAAAAGTAGCATATCTTTCTCTTGCTAGACATCTTTCCTGTATGACTATACCATTGAGCCAACCTCATATGACAATTGAACGATGTACAACTTTGAATCTGTCAACCTTGCTCCCAACCCCTGCAGATGGCAAACTGCACTGCTGCCTGCAGGAGATTGAGCAAAAGACACTATCAAGAAAAGATCTCACAGATGTTCCCTTGGATGATGCCGAGGTGACATACTATGTGGACGGCTCGTGCAGGAGGGGTCCTACAGGACAGAATCTAGTGGGGTATGCAGTAGTTTCTGATACCGAGATTTTAGAAGCAAAGTCTTTACCACACAACTTGTCTGCACAAGCAGCAGAATTGATTGTTTTGACAAGGGCATATACCTTGGCAAAAGGTAAGAGAGTGAACATTTTTACTGACAGTCAGTATGCTTTTTCTACTGTACATGTTTTTGTGCAGCAGTGGAAAAATAGAGGAATGATAACAACTACTGGTAAACAAATTAACCATGCACAATTTATTTTAGACTTGTTCTATTCACTTACCTCAGAAAGTAGCTATTTGCAAATGCGTAGCTCATACCAAGCAACAGGATAGGATTTCAAAAGGTAATGTGAGGGCTGATACAGCTGCAAAACAAGCAGCTTCAGCTTCAGAAGTTTTTCTTTTGAATGAGGAATTACAACCATCTGAGATCTTAGACCTAGAAATGTTAAAAACAATGCAGACACTTACTACAAATGTAGAAAAACAGAAGTGGATAAAACGAAGAGCAATCCTTGAGAAGGGACTGTACATCTCCAAAGAAAAGAAACCGATTTTACCATCTAACTTATTTAGATATGCAGCTTTGTTGAGCCATGGACAGTGCCATGTCTCAACAGGGGGGATGGTACAGTTAGTGAATCGAGTGTTTATGACGTATGGATTTACAAACTACACAAAAAAATTTTCTGCAGCATGCCATGTTTGTAACAAGCATCATGCACAAGGGGCATTGAAACCTAAGCAAGGGAGTTTCCCTATACCACCGTATCCATTCCATACTATTTGTATGGATTTTATAGAGCTGAACAAATGCGAAAATAAGAAGTACTGCCTTGTCATTATAGATGTTTTCCAAATGGGTGGAAGCTTTTCCAACTAAAAATCCAGATGCAGCTACTGTTGCAAAAGTCCTCGTTAAAGAAATTATTCCTAGATTTGGCATACCGGAAAAGATTTATAGTGACAATGGCACACACTTTGTAAATCAAACTATACAACAACTTAGCCATTTTTTCGGGATTTCTCTGAAAAATCATGCGCATACCACCCCCAATCTGCAGGATTAGTAGAGAGGCATAATGGGGTTTTGAAAAATAAGCTTAGAAAATTAATTAGTGAGACACAAAAGAACTGGGTGCACTGTTTACCTCTGGCACTGTTGAGCATGAGAACTGTTCCAAACGCAAAAGGGTTAACTCCTTTTGAAGTTTTGTTTGGGAGGGCATATTATACACCTCAATGGAAACCTCTCATGCCTGCAGAGCAGGAGGCTGACAGTTCACTTGCAGGGTATATGAGGCGATTTTTGAATAACAAACTTTTGCAGTTAAATTCTGTTGCAGATAAAGAGCAAACCAGACCATCGGAAGCAGCAGTAGCCCCAGGCGCATGGGTCTGGGTGAAGGTAGTGAAGAGAAAAAACTGGAGTTCTCCAAAGTGGGAAGGGCCATACCAGGCACTACTGTCGACACCCACTGCAGTCAAGATCGCGGAGCGAGCGCCCTGGATTCATTTGACACACTGTAAACTGGTTAAGAACTTTGAACTGGACATAAACCTTGTTACTGTTGTACAACGAGAACAAAATGACCAGGTATAGAGCAAACAGAGATGCAGAACAACCTCAGAAAACTTGCATAATTATTCTGATAGCTATACTGATAACATTGATCTTTTTGTTGTGGCCTTTCCTTTTCCCAACCACAAAAGTTGAACTGATTAAACGTGATGAGCCGACCATAGACTGGCACCTAAACTTTAGCACTTATCAGGCAATTACACGTGTGTATGCTGAGACTTTTAATGTTTCGAATTGCTGGATTTGCACAGCCATACCAACAGCATACGGGGGTTATTAATGACTGCAGTCCCCCTAGGGGTCAATGAGAGCTGGGAAAATTTGGTTTATGACACCGTAGCTATCAAAGCATATGATAAAGTACCACTGTATTTGCCTGTAACACAAAAGGGAATTGTATGTTTTTATAAGAATGACACAATTCAAGTGGGTTGGAACAGGTGCAATGTAACTGTACATTACAAATGTTATACCAAAGCAAACAAAATGGGTACAGTTTGTAATTCGAATTATGACTCGTTTCTTGAGTCCATGCATAAGACTGTTGATCAAGTGCAACGTAATCCTGTACTTTTTAAACAACTATCTGTAATAGATAGGAAAATGTTTCATGCAGGGCAGCCATTTCATAGCAAAGTAACTACCAAGGTAGAGGATTGTTATTTTGTGTGTGGTAAGAAAGCATATAAATGGTTACCTGAGAATTGGTCCGGCAGTTGTTTTTTGGGGTACCTGGTCCTGGCCATACAACACACTGCAGTTTTGCCTCAGGGAAATATTCAAAATACCCGAGATGTAGCCAAGAAAGCTGTCAGGAAGCCTGAAAATCCAGTGGGACAGATCGAGGCGGGCTGGAAAGACCATCATACCATGGGTACCAAGCTGACGCACATGGACTTGAGTGATGCTGTCATATCGTGGGCAGGCATATTACCTGCATATGGCACAGTGAAATCAATTTGGGAGCTGCGAAAACTGTCTAAACTTCTCAAAGTAATGAGTAATGCAACTTTTTCTGCTCTTGAATTGATAACTGATGAACTGAATGCTATGAGAACTGTAGTGCTCCAGAACCGAATGGCTCTTGACTTCACCCTAGCGGCGAGAGGTGGTGCATGCACTTTAATCAAAGAAGAGTGCTGTGTGTATATACCTGATCATCAACATGAGATAAACAACTACCTTGAGGTGATACAGCAAGTGTCGGCTATGACCAAACCAGGCCCAAACCCTCTGACGGACTTTTTCCAGAATTTGTTTGGGGGGTGGGGTTCCATCCTAATGAACATCCTGATTGCCATTTGTGTGGGATTACTCCTATTAGGAGCATGCATTTGTTGTGGTATTCCCTGCATGAAAAAGTTAATCAAAGAATTTATAGATATATCAGTTTCTGAGACTTTGTATCAAAGTACTGAAATTGAAGAATTGTTAGAATGTGAAACACTTTCATAAGTTTAAACTGAATGACTGTTTTAACTGCAAGTCCTGAATGGAAGAGGTTAGGAGAAGAAGCAAACTGTTTATTCTTTTGAAAATAGAATTAAAAAGTATTAACAGGGGGGAAATGTCAGAAAATATGTATTAATGTGTGTGCTTAATTAGAAACTGAATAAGTTAACATGTTTTTCATTCTATTTTATATGCACTGTTTTATATACAGTTGAGTTTCATATGAGACTAAAAGATGCTTTTTGAAACTGCAATGTGCTTTCTGAAACTTGCAAGATGCCCTCTGACCTAGTAATTGCTAGCACAGCAATATTCATGTTTATGCCTTTTGGAAATGTACTTGAGAAGCAGGTGATTATCTGCTAGGTCAGGAAGAAATGAATGAACAATGCAATATTCTGTAATGTAATGATTTTAAGCAATCAGCTCTGTTCGAAGTATGAGAATATGCACAGCTGCAGAAGTTAGAGATAACATAGACAAAGGACTGTTAGAAAAATGAACTGCAATCTATACTTGCTTTGTGCTCGAATTAGCCATAGTACCTTGAATGGTAACATTGCATATATCTAACCGGTGGTAGCCAAGGCCACGTTGTTTTTCTTAGGAAGTTTCTCACAAAAATTGATAGTACCAGCAGAATATTGTAAAAACAATCACTACAAAATGATGATGACAAAACTTGTGATTTACTACGTCAGCTTGGTAGGCAATGTCTTATTAGAAAATGTATAAAAATGCTTGCATTTCCTGATTCTAGTTAGGCGAACTCTGTATTAGCACGTTTTTGTCTCCTTGCTGCAAGATTAAAGTGCCTTAACCTGAACCTACAGTGTTTTGATCATTTTTAAAGTATATTTTTCCTTTGACAGTTTGATACCCTGTGCTGGTAGGTGCATGACACAAACAAGCTGCAGTTTTACTCCCCCCCCCCCTCCCTGACATGTCTTTGCCTCTGTCTGCCTCTTCCACTCCCTCTCTGGTGGATGTGGAAATCTACACCAGCTTTGCTTAGGCAGCAGCATGTGTATTTTAAGTGATGCTCATGATCATCTGATGGCCTATGCATGAATCGCAGCCCTCACCTAGCTGATTGTATGTGGAACAGCTGTTTTAACATTCCCATAGCCAATTGTATGGAAACACACTCCGATATCTAGAAACATCATGTTAGTGTTGGCGCTTGTCATTCACTATAAGCAGGAACTAGATATGTTGGTTGGCATCCAGCATCTGCAATGGATTGGGAATTTACCTTCAACAACATACACTGTGGAAACAGGGCAACACACAGGAGGGGATGTGTCTGACCTGCCTTCAGACGGTAATTGCTGCTATACTGCATGTGGTGTACTGTTGGTTTAACAGTGTGTGTGTGGTTATCTCTTTCATACATGTCTCCATACCTGCCATGTCAGTTCCATGTTTATGTGGAATCCCCATATGCAGGGTAATCTGCAGACAGGGCAGTGTGTTGTGCTGTTGTTTCCATGTTTTACCAATGGAGCATCTATCTGTGGATTGCAGACAGTAGTGTGAAGATTGCAGTCTGTAGATGGTGAAAGCCGTGACAGTTACTGGTATCTTATCCCTCATAGGACATATGGTACCACAAACCCTGTTAACAACAGTAAATGTATGAGGTATCACAACAACATGCCATTATTGGTCCTGTGTATGTGCTGCCAGCCACAACTCTGCCAACCTGTGTACATATGTCATGCATGACATGGTGCTGTGCTGTACACCTTAATTAGTGTCATCATATCCGCTAACAAGCCAGTGAGATATCAGATTGCCCCACATATTATGTACAATAGGGGTTATATTTGATGACATAACCTGGATATTCTGTGGATGTTTGTGCAGTCCTACGTGTGTGGGCATCAGTGTTACAGACAGCAGGTAGCAATAACTTTTACAGGAGAACCGGCACACTCAGGGCAGCTACATATGTGTAGGAGGTTCAGGAACTACAGACAGAGTGTGAGTAGAGCCATGTTATGCTTTGTATAATACTGGTGTTACAGGGTGTGTGTGTACATACTACTTTACCTTGGAATGCAGTCTGTCTGCATAGCCCTCAACTGTGGGCCTATCCTCTTTGGGGCCAGAGGTGTGCCTAACATGTGTTATCTATCCACCACACAGATCCTGTGTCTGATATCACACTGGCAGTGTGTGTGTGTGTGTGTGGAGTGTTATCAGTACATGACCTACATATCAAGCTTTGCACATATGACATGCTGTGGGGGGGTGTTCCATAGTGGGCTGTGAGTATATCATACTGCCATTGCTGCTATCAGTCCACATCTGTTGTATTCTCCACACATATGGTGGGCTGTGGCCATGTATGTGTGGGTGTCACCTACACAATACGTGTGTGCTCTTATAGACTCCAGAGGCCAGTATAGGTAACAGTGGTATATGGCCCTGTATTATTGAGTCTGGGGGGGGCAACATAAATGACCTAGGCTATTAAATATGTGGGGGTATCAGGGGTGAGCTGCCATAAGGTATCTGGATGTAAAGTGCTTTAAACTTCACCTATATGTACATCACGTACATATATTCAGTTGCTGCAAGCCTACTGCCACCTGCCAGACAGACTGTTCTGTTTGTCAGTGTGCATATGATGGTGCCAGTTATGCCTTGTTATGTCACAGTTACAATCCATGTGGTCACATGACATCTTTACCTCCCACTGCTGTTGTACAGAGTGTAGATAACAGCTGCTGAACTATACACCTGCATTACACACTGTTGATTGTTTGGTATCCTGTGGCCCAGTCAGTCCTCACTACTGTACAAATCTAAGGACTTGGCCTGGACAGCGATGGTTGTGAACCTTTCCAGACTACTGCAATAGTATAACTGCTTCACGGTTGCATTCCTCTGTTTATATGGATGTCACTGTCTGAACAGCTATATGTCATGGCATGTAGAACTGTCATGGTACACAATGAAAGGTATTCCATTTCTGCAAACCTGTGTGTGGAGTTTACCCAATGACCTCTCTGTGGGTATATGTTGCAGGCAACAATCG
>NC_056731.1:1662719406-1662724406 GCF_019279795.1 Protopterus annectens | reverse complement strand
TATATATATATATATATATATATACACACACACACACACACACACACACACACACACACACACACACACACACACATATATATATATATATATATATATATATATATATATATATATGTGCACACACACACACACACACACACACACACACACATATATATATATATATATATATATATATATATATATATATATATATATATATATAAATATCTATCTATATATATAGGTTCATAGGTTCATAGGTTCATACTAGGCTATCTGCCCTAGGGCATTTATAAGCCTAGCCAGAGTGTGTTTGGCTTTCGCCATCCATTTTAAATTAATTTTGCTATGCCCTTTCTCGAGGTTAGTATACTGTGCCTCTGTCTAACAGTGACACAGAAGTGATAACCGGGGTAAACCTACGATCTCCCATCCACTCATCAAGATTCCTCTTGAAGAGAGTCAATGAGGGACTCTGCCTAACCTGGACTGGGATTTTATTCCAGAGTGAAGGGAGCCTCTTGGTTATGAATCTGTCCCTCCAGCATGTCCTATTTATTTCAGTGCTGAGGTTCAAGTCTCTCGAGTGCATAGCTCGATGAGATTTGGATTTTCTGAGGTGCAGCATGTCCATTAATTCCGGGTTGGACATGGCTTTATCGTCAGGCACAGATCGCCTCTGAGCAGGTGGTATGCCACTGAGTAGAGCTGGAGTTTCTTTAACCGGGCAGCATATGGCATCTGTTTGAGCCCTTTGATCCTCTTGGTGAGGTACTTTTGGGGTTTTTCCAGTTGCTGCAGGTGTCTGGTAAGGTACATCCCAAAAGGGGCATTGTACTCAATTATGGACCTGATGAGGGATGAGTAAAGAGGCACGATGACCTCCCCTGATCTAGATGTGAATCCCTTCATGATTAGGTGGGCTATATAAAATGTTTTTCTAACCACTTTGGCCAAGTGGTTGTCAAATGAGAGATTGCTATCAACTTGGGTCCCCAGGTCCCTAATTACTTCTTCTGTACTTAATGGATTACCACCTATGTGGTAATTTGTTTGCACTTTGTTTTTGCCAAAGGGGATGACTATACACATATATATGTATGACTATATATATACATGTATGTTATTTCATGGCTGCAGTACTTAGTTCATGTATATGTATTATTCTATGGGTTATGCAACATACATATTACCCATAACGTGGTTTGCCATGGGAAATGGTATGTCCCAGTACCTTTCCTATGTTCCCCCTTCCTTTCTAGCTGACATCCATGGGCTGGTCCCATTAGAACGGGTTCATCCAAACACAGCACACCTCGGTCCATAATGTTGTACTCATCATTCCCTTCCCCTTGGTCCCCATCCACATCAGTCATCCTTCCTACCTGTTCCAGCCTAATCTAACCACACCACTACACATTGCCCACTCTCCACTTCTCGGGACCCTTCACGTTTGTTGTCTCAATCCATGGATCTTCAGGCTTTCTACACATGTAGTCCGCGAACATACGTCACCATCTGTGCTTACTTTTTAGGCAAGGTATGTTACCCCGAGGACTCTTTTTGGCAGACGTTTGTGGTCATCCCACCAGGGATGGACATGCATTTGTTTAAGAAAAGACTTAACAGGGTGACACTGTTTCTCCCACTGCTAGTATCCTGCCAGTAGTTTGGGAGCCAGTGCTGTGCTACGCTTAGCGGTGCATATTATTAGATTTGCATGATAATTGCCTTTTGGCATTGATTTCCCCTTCGCCACTTGTTATATATGTGTCATATATCCTCAACACGTGTACAGACATTGTCAGGGGTCCTGGGAACTTCTACACTTTATTACATTAACACCTCACATCTGGACTTACTGCTGTACTCCAGTTCACATATGTATGTTCTGTAGTCAGTTATGGCACATATGACTGTATACTGATGCCTTTCACAGGTTCAGTTTGGTTATACTATGGTGAGGACATGTTTACTACTACCCCATTCTTCTGTACATCTGTTATGGCTTGGTGGATAGCTACTGGGACTATGGTGTATAGGGTCCTGGGTTCATGACCTGCATGGCTGTTTATTTTGTTGCCAGGCTGACAAATGCCCATTGGATACAGAGTGATTAAGGCACTCTAAAATAGTCATAAGGCCTAACGCCCATTTACTAGTGTGTAAATATGCCTACTATTGCCTATTTGTGCTTACACCTGCTTACTAGTGCCTTATTCCGTCTGACTCTAATATGTTACATGTGCATTTCTTGTGGTACTTCAGTTCATATATAGCTATTTAGTGGGTCTTGCAACAAAAATATTGGTTATAATGTGCTTTGCCCTGTAGAATAGACAGTGCTACAGTGGGACGCAAACCAGGAATGCCTGCTCATTGGTTGGATGCTCTACCCACTAAACTATTGCTGTTCTGCTTAATTTGCATCTTTCTACCATATTGTAATACCCATGTTTCCTTCCCCCGGCTCCCAAGCTCGATGTACACAGCATCCATCCATTCCCCAGTTGCTAACCCAGCCATACCAAACCTCCACACATTTCCTCTCTGCATATGTCAGTACTCCTCCATTATACTATCTCGGCCCAAGCTTCTGCAGGCTCTTCATCCATTTAGTCCACATATGTTGGAACCTTTCCTTGATCCTCTTCCAATACTGGTAGAAACATCCATGTGACCCACAAAGTTTGGTTCGTCCCGCCAGGGATGAACCTGTTGTTGTTGTGTCATGAGTAGACTTTGCTGGTCTACACTGTTCCTCCCACTGGTAGCATCCTGCCAGGGGTTTGAGAAGCAGCGGTTTACTCACACACCAGGCCAGCCTCATCTCCCAGTTTTGCAGAACCAATGCCCCAGGTGTGACATTCTGTGCATGTAGCATGCCCACATGCCCCCACGGCGTGCACCATTTTTCATTCTTCTCTTCAGTATTATGCAAGACTACTGTTCTCACAGTATGTTTGGACAGGCAAAGTTCACTGATACACATAGCCTGGTTGGAATACTGTGATTGAGCAATGTGCACATGTTTGCTGGTATTAATCTACATACTTACATACATTTCCTATACTGTTGAATGACTGTGCTGGATGATATGTTTGTGATAACAGCAGCTGAATGTGTATCTGCCATGCCTTTGTGGTAACTCACTTAGACTATAGTGTGCAGGGTGGTGGGAGGTTGGAACCTGGGAGTGCAGATTATTTTGTTAATGTGCACGATGACAGCTGTTGGCTACAGAGTGCCTAAGGCACTGTAGAGGAAGTGTAGGTGGATATGCACTGGTGTGCATGAGGCTCAGACTTGCTGACCTCCGGTTACAGTGTCTTACACTGAGTTGGCCTCCACATTGCTTAACCAGTGTGAGCATTGCTTACTGCCACCCAAACAGGCATAACCCCTCTTGCTGCCACATACCTCCATGCTACTTCATGTATTTAGTTCACATTTGTCATCCAGGACAATCCAACTGGATGCTTCTCCATTGTTAGCGGTGAACCAGGGAGTGGAGCTTCACAGTAAACCCCAGCTACACATTACACGTACTACTGAGGTGTACACATTCATAGAGAGTAACAGACTTAACATAATTAGGTACCACATTCTTCATGCTTAGTTCACATTAACATGTCGGTATTATACATGCTTAGGTCAGGTTTACATGTCAGCTATGACTGTTGATAAAGGTCAGTTTAAGGTGAGATTCCAGTTTAACAGCTCTGGATAGGTTACACTCAGGTATTCGGGTTAGGTTTAGTTATGCCATACCTGTGAGTTAGAGTAGAAAAGAATAGTGAAGGAGTAGGTAGGTAGGTAGAGGAGGGGACATTGTAACTGTATAGTAGGCCTTTGGAATGATTGGTGGGGAAGCAATAGGGAAGGTATGCAGGATGTTGGGATTTGTATACAAGGCAGGACAGGAGGTGTCGGTTTCACTAGTTGGTGTAGGGGTATAGAGTGTTAGTTGGGGGGAGAATTCACCAGGTGGTGAGCATGTGCTGATCCAAGTGTGCTTGAGGTGTCCCTTCATGTGTTATTTACATGTGTCGTATGGGACAGCTGAGGTAATACACATGGGTAGGGGGTTCCAGATTCTCCCAATATAGTTGGGGAAGAGGGTATCACCTACTTGTGACTGTGAACATTAATAGTAATGAAACAATGGTCGATAGGTAAATGGTGTTAATGGGGCACACAGAGGGGCAGATAGTAGGGGAAATGTCCAGGGATGTGCAGGAAGGCTGACTGGAAGGTCCACAGGTGGCATTTCTTCTACAGCAACAGCTGTGTATATACACTGCATTTGGAGGTAGGTTTGGGCACTCACACCTCTGGGTGGGGGTGAGGACAACAATAATACCTTGTGATGCCAATTAGTTCGGCTTACATGCCTGCAGTGGGGTGTTGCGACCATGTGATCTTTGGTGTTATTTAGTGGGATTTGCAACAACACATCTGGTTATACCATACTTTGCCATGTAAAATAGACTGTTCTGCAGTGGGACTCATACTGGGAGTGGCTGCTTGTTAGGTGGCAGCTCTGCCCAATGCACACTATTGCTTACATCCCTGGGGCAGTCCGAATAGAACTGCTCCAGCCAACACCTGCACACCTAGGCCATAATTTCATACCCGTAGTACCCCCCCACACCTCCTCTACAGCATTCATCCTTACTCTGGGTGCAAGTCGGGTCTAAACACACCACTACACACTGCCCACCCTCTACTTAATGGGACCCATCTCGTACATTGTCTTGACCCATGGGTCATCAGGCTTTCTCACCCTTGTAGTCCAGGAACATACATGCACTGCCTTGAAAGGTCATTGCACGGGCGTCCTCTTATTACAAGACATTTTTGGGGTGTCTCACAAGGGACTCTCCTATCTCTGTTCCAAGATTAGACTTAGAGGGTCTACTGTGTTCCCCCCTCTGGTTGTATCTTGCCTATGGTTTGGGGAGCAGTGGATTGTTTACATTGTTTGTGTGTTTGTTTGTATGTTTCCCCTGTCT
>NC_056731.1:1662591906-1662716906 GCF_019279795.1 Protopterus annectens | reverse complement strand
TCAGATGATGGAGAAAAATGATATGTCAAAGTCAAAGTAAACTTTATTGTCATTTAGAATTACACATGCGTAGCCTAAACGAAATTTTGTGCATCAGCTCAATTCTTGAGATTACAAAGGAAAGTGAAACAACACATACAAGTCGAGGAATAAACATAACTAACAAATACAATACTACTCTCAATACATGCAAGAAAGAGTACAGCCATTTACTGACATTCATTAACGAAAAGAATACTCTCCCCTGAGTTAAATTAATTACCCTATTTAAAATAATACAAAACACACTACAGATTAAAATACACAAGTTACATACGTCTCAACCTGGAAACATGAAAAATCTGGACAAAGACCCATGAAAAATAGGTACAAATCTGTATTCTGATTAACATAAAATTTGCATACATAATCATGCAACCCCACCGACTCCAATGGAATTGTGGGTCACCAACTTTCAAACGCAAACTGAAGAACAGACAACTAAAATATGTCACCAGCCCAGAGTCCCCCTGCAGCCATTCCAATGTCCCATTACTTGGCTATTTCGTCCCATTTACCATTAACAAGTTAATGTGCATACTGCTTTACTTCAACAATGATTATCTGGATTTTAATTTACATTTTATTATAATACAAACACTACTAGACATCTGGTAAATAAAGCAATACAGTACAGTCTCACAATGAAAATAGACTTAGCATTAAAACTTCTCTGCCCTTGAAACTCACATTCATTGAAACATATTGAAACCAGCATTCAAAGAAAATGCATCTGGCTAGTGACAGAAAATGATTACCTTTGGGCTTTTTTCAAATCATAGGTCCCTTGCACATAAAACATACATGTGTTCCTTGATACACCTTCCTGACTGTATTAAATTATATTCCTTGCATACTGCACACTTGTTAGAGAGCATTTTAAATTTATTGTTTGGAACATTTTTCCAGTAAGCAATGAAACAAAATGCCTGAACCAATAATAATGAAAATGACCAGTTCAGAACATTTCCATTATAAAAGTCTACTCAAACTTCTACAGTCCACCAGTATCAGTAAATATGCACAATCTCTGCAGAAGTAATAGTCATCTAAATAATTACACATTAAAGAAATCTGTAACTAATGAAGAGGTTGCTGCTAGCAAACAACTTAATATTTTGTTTCATCTACAAGTAAAGTGCCTGTTGCCCTTGAAGAATAAATTGCCTATGTTACATTAAAAAAGTGATAAGCTAGGAATATTTCAATAGGGAATGGATGGCAAACTGATAACAGGTTCATAGGTATTACATCTCTCTGCCAAAGGAGGACATTCTCAGGACTCAGCATCTACCCCCTTTAAAAGTACAACACAGTACAGTATCAGCAATCCATCTACATACTGTGGGAATAGAACCCACAGCCTAGTGCAGCAAAAGCAAGTATACTACCTGTTGTGCTACTAACAATGCAAGTAGACATTGTGTAAGCAGCACTAAATTTCTCTTTCCCCGAAGAACTGTGTAGCACAAGAAATCAGGAAAAAGCCAAAATTTATTGGGGGGAAACAAAGGCCTAAAACCGGGGAGTCTGGGGACACATTTTAAACATTGCTTGTATAATCTTAGAAAGTTACTAGAATAAAATGTTGTGTTACCATGTGTTTCCCAAAAGATAGGAAGACTGAAACTTAAATGGCTATCATTATTTAGTGAATTCAGTTCTCTTCTCACTGATTTGCCACTAAGCCATAAATTTTATTTTATTTTAATTTAACTTGTTTACTCGGAAAATGTTGAGTCCAGGTGTATGTCTTTGTATCATGGCAGGAAACTGGAGCACCCAGAGGAAACCCACACAAATGCAGGGAAGACATGCAGACTCTACACAGAAGAAACTTCAGCCAGGAATCAAACAGAGAACGTCTTGCTGTGAGGCAACAACACTGCACCATCCAAATTTTAAAAGCAACAGACCAAAAATATGAGCCAAACATTCCAGACATTCTGTGAAACTTTGTACAGTTGAGAGCTATAACTTCTTCAATGAGAAGTGGTGGTATGGATAGAGAACTCAGGCTCTTCCTTATTGTACCCAAGGTGCAGAGTTTGACCCTGAGTAACCCTACCTGGGCCTGAGGCATTTTTAACACACACACACACACACACACACACACACACACACACACACACACACACACACACACACATACAATAAAATGCACTGAAATACGTAGAGCCAGTTAAAATAAATTCATGATAAACTGAAAACAGCAAACACACACATAAAATGCACAATTTTAAACTGAAAACAGCAAATACACACTTAAAATAAATGCATGATACACTGATGCCGTGAAATACGAAGAGCCAGTTAAAATAAATGCATGATACACTGATGCTGTGATTTGTGAATATGAAGAGCCAGCCCAGCACACATTACACTGAAGAGCCAGTTGAAATAAATGCATTGCATGATAAATTGAAAACAGCAAAGCTGAATGCTGTGAATATGAAGAGCCAGTTAAGATGAACACATGCTAAACTGAAAACAACAGCAAAGCTGATTGCCTGTGACTATAGAGCCAGTTAACACTAAATAAATATAGAGCCAGTTAAGATGAATGCATGCTAAAATGAAAACAACAGCAAAGCTGGATGCCATGAATATAGAGCAAGTTAACACTAAATAAATATAGCAAAGCCGAATGCAGCAAATAGCTAGTTAAAACTGAATGGTGTGGGCACAAACGGTTGGTTGAAAGAGCTTTGCAATGAACTTGTGCACAACATATAATAACAGTTGCTTTATTTCTTACCTGGATTGGACTCTGCAGCAACAGTTGAACCAGCAGCAAGCCAGATAAAATAAATGTAGCATGTTAAACTGAAAACACACAACGAAGCACGTTAAACTGAATGCATGAGCCAATTAAGATAAATGCACAATAAACTGAAAATAACAGCAAAGCTGAATGCCGTGAATACAGCTGAATGCCGTGAATACAGCAGAGACAGTTAACACAATAAATAGAGCAACAACAAAGAGCCAGTTAAAACAAAATAACTGAATGCAGCAACTGCCGTAGACACAAAAGATTGTTTGAAAGAGCTTTGCACCAAACGAACTTGCACACAGTTTGAGAGCTGTGCAATGAACTTGCACACAGTATGATGCACAACAAATAGTTGCTTTTTCTTCTTGCCTAGACTGGAGAACTCTGTAAAATTTAAATGATGCTGCTATTATACTTCCTATTTCCCTCCGAGTCTAACAGGTAGTAGCTAATGTCATCATGGCTCATGCACGTCCCTATACGCTGATGATGTGTGATAACATCAGTAAAAAATTTAAAGTGGTAATACAGAAAAAAAAAAGACTGGGACATTTGGAAATTAAGGGGACCACTCAGGAATTCGTGGCACACCAATATTTTGCCCTAAAAACTGGTAAATGCAGAGGAATTTGGTATGGTTAAGAGATATGCTAAGTTATTTGTCTAATATTGCACTTAAGTGAGTAAAATAATACTGACTGTGGCTATAATAAATAAATATTGGACTTACTTGGAATAAAGTATATATTGCACAAATAAACAAAAATTTACTTATGTGCCCAGACACCTGGTACTAGTGCCCAAGTTCAGTATTATTTTGGTGGCCTTTTGCATGCTTCTTGCAGAATAAAGACGTATCAATGGAAGACTGGAACCTGTTACCTTTTCAGCAACCCTTGCCATTCTTTGTAGCACCTTCCTTTCTGTAACTGTGCAGCTTCCAAACCGCACTGTGAAGTTGAAGGTGAGGATGCTCTCTATTGTACCTCTATAGAAGGTGAAGAGAATATGAGGAGGAAGCTTAGCTTTTTTCAGCCTTCTTAAAAAATAGAGGCATTGGTGCACTTTCTTGACCAGTTGGCTGGTGTTTCCCGACCACGAGAGATCCTCGGATATGTGTACACCCAGGAATTTCATACTTTTAACCCTGTCCACACTCTCACCATCGATCCTGAGCACTGGGTGGTTTGTTCTCCTTTTCCTGTTATGTGTACTGTAATTTATACAGTTTGAGAGATAATAGGAGTTATTTATACAGTTAATTATGCAAATAAGCAGACTTTTTCATATTTTTATAACTGTTTCAATAGATAGGCACCCAGAAAAAAATTTGAGCCATCACATAAAAGCTCAGGTCTTCTGAACAAGATTGCTGCTTAGACTATATATCTAGGTGTAGACTTTCTAAGATTTGAAAAAAATACATATTGGTGAATATTTTGAGAAAAATATCATTCTAGTCTTTTCTGCATTATAATATATGACAGTACAAATGTAAAGACCATGAATGTAATGACATCTGCCATTGTAAATACAAATTTTTTTTTGCTGAACACATTGTTTACACATTTTTTATCGCATTTGCTATTCACAAGATATGCACATTTGGTTAGCTTATGTTCAACTTGATTTCTCAGAAAAGGTTCAGGTATCTAAGAATGGGCTTAGACTGCTAGAGGTGTGGCATTCCCCACCTACTAGATATAAAAAAAATGATATTGCATGTAGCTACATTTACACCCAAACCTAACGCTTCAGTGAGTTTAGACTTAAATGTTCCATGCCTAGATGACTCTGAAAGTTCAAATAATTCAACTTTAACATTTTTTTTATTTAGATAGTGCTGAGAGTCCTGGATACATAGTATCCAAAAAGTCTTACTATGTACGCATGTATGTATTTATTTATGTATGCATGTATGTAGTCTTTATTTGTTAACTGGGCTGGAGAACTAATCCAGCTGGATGATTTTCAAATTCAGCTCAGATGTCATAGTTATTTATTTATTTTTTTGCATAAAGAAACAGAAGTAATTATCTTTCTCTAACATTCTATCCATGTACTGTATCAGATACTCTCACCCAGCACAGACCCAGGGGATTGAACAGCATTTGGAAACTGACCATGCACTCAAGTCAGACAGTGTCTAGTATACTGAAGAAAGCCTAAGGGATGTACTATGAAAAACATGAATGGCTGCAAAGCCAAGGCCTACTGACTCATCTAAACATTTTTATTCTTGTGGTTGAAAAATCTTTGAAATGGGTTGTGGTCCATGACCAGTATAAATGGCCAACCCAGTAGACAATACAAATGGGCCATAAATGCCCACTCGATGGCAAAGTATTCCATTTCAACTGTTGCATGGCAATTTTTTTCTTTGGGGGGGGGAGTATATGGCTTAAAAATCATACAAGTTTCTCCTCACTCTGGCATGTCTGTGACAAAACTGTTCTTAAACCTATTGATAAGGAATCTGTATTAACCAAAAACGGCTTAGAAAAATCAGAGTTAGAAGCATGATGTGAGGTCACAGTGCTGACTTCAAAGATTAATATATTTTTCAATATCTTTAGTTCATCTAACCATCTGAGGAGCCTTTACTCAGGAGAGTTTGATTAAGGGGTGTGCCAGATCTGCAAAGTTCAGATTGGGTTTGCAATTATAGTAGGGCAGGCCTGGAAAGGGTTTCACTCTGGCAGCTAATGCAGAGGAGCAAAACTCCAATTTGTTAATTAACTGCTTCCCATGGCAAGGGTGCAATGCTTGAATCTTTCTAGACTTGTGCTGTGGAGCTAGTGTAAAGTACTGTGTTCTGCAGCTTTTGTAACTAGATAGGTAGGGGTTCTACTATCACAGAAGCCAATTTGAGTGCATGTGGTCATCTGGAGAACATTTTGGTTGGGGGTTGGTATCATGCTTAAAGTGTTTGACTCACAGACACACGGTGCAGTGTTTGATTCTCACCTTTGGGATGGAAATTGGATAAACTTAGAATCACCCTTTAAGGCAGCTAGTCTAGTAATTAGCTATGAACTATGAACTAAGTAAGATGTATGAAACAGCAGTGTAATCAGTACTACTATATGGTATGGAAGGCAGAACAGTGAAGACAGAGCAGTTGAGGAAGTTAGAGGTGATGGAGATGAACTGCCTGAGATGGTGGTAAAAAGTACACTGTGGGGCAAATGAAGAAATGAGGACATCAGAGCAGAAACCAAAGTAGCTCCAATTATAGATAAGGTCAAAGAGACAGATTATGGTGGTTTGGGTAAAAGTGCAGGAAAGCAGAAGACAATCTGATGAAGAACATTTCAAACAGACAGGAGGAAGGCACAAGGAAATAAAGGTATCCAGCAAAAAGAAGGAAGGGTTGTATTAGAGAATACCTGTGACAGTCAGGCATAACTGTTGAAGATAGGAGAATGGCATTGAATCAAGAAAGATGGTGCCATTTGAGTTGACACTCTGACACTGAGTAGAAAATAGGGAAAAGGGAGTTGATGATGATGATGATAATGGTGCAAAGAAGGAGTTTCACTTGTGTTTTAATAATGTTCTAAGGCTACTACTGTGTAGCCTCTGCTTTGTCTATCTACAGCTTGTAATTCCTCACCCAATTGCAAGACCTTAACCATTTTTATTTTGCATTTGGAAGGATTGGCCGCTAAACCTGCTCTGCACAAGGCATTGATCACAGTTTGCAGCTTGGAAAGATGACTGTCCTTATCTTTACAATAAGTCACAACATTGTCCATATATGCAGCAGAAAAAAGAATATAAACTTACAAGTTCCTGTCCAGTATTCCTTGAAAAGTAACAGGGTTCCATGGAATGCAATACATAATCAAAACTCTGGGAATTAAACCACAGCCCTTTCTCTAATGTGGTTCATCAGAGGTATTTGCTAGAATGATTTTGTTGTGTCTATGGTAGTTGGATATCTTGCCTTTCCAAGTTTTTCAATGAGTAAATGGTGAAAATCATTACAAAATCATATCCTAACATCTGGCTTTGGTGCTAAAACAATGGGAATATTCCATGACTATGAGATTCTTCTGTTATCCCTATGTGTAACATCTTCTGGATTTCTTGACTACATCCCTGTCTTTGGGGCACAGGAATCCTATAGTGCTCCAACCTTTCTTCGTCTCTTGGCAGCATAACAATATCATATTATATCAAGGTGGTCCTGCTTAGCAGTACCAAAAACACATCACTATTTTGCTGAAAACTCCTGTACTTTTTAATGTGTGGATAAGTCATCAGTTTTTTTTCTTCTGGTTTTACATTCAAAATCATCACCTAATTCTGTAAGCTGATGTCCTCCCTCCAGGGATTTAGGATATTGATAGAATAGATTGGTTTAGATTTACATTTCCAGGTTGTCTTACTTTATAGTTAACCTCTCCAGCTTGTTCAGGAACCTCATAACACCCTTGGTGTTTGGTCAAAAATGTTTTCAGTATTGCAGGAACCAAGACCAACACCATACATCCAGGTTAAATGTTCCCTAACAGAACATTTTATATTATAGCTGTACTTCTGGGTTGCTTGAGAATATGCACCCAAACAATTGCTGTGATAGTTAATATCCTTTCTTGCATGTCAGAAACATGTCATGGTGCACTTTTGAAAAGGGTTATCTCTTCCTGTCAGGTTTCTTTAGTTATATTTAAAATCCCCCTGGGATCTCTTCCATAAAACAGTTCAAATGGGCTAAAGCACATGGAAGCCTGAGGTACTTTCTTGATGGCAAGTGTAAAGTAGGGCAACGGTGAATCCCAGTTCTTTTTATCTTTATCCATGACCTGCTTAAAGAAGGACATTATATATTTATTGATTGATTTGCTTGTTTGCTTGCTTGTTTGCTTGTTAGTTATTTCATTTGTAAGTAGGATAGTCCAAGTGAGCCAAATCTCATTTTTTTTAGTGAAGGCACGGGAGAAAAGCTTCAAAGAAAAGATGTGGTAGAACTTGGTTATAACACAGACTGAAGCAATATATGATATGCACAAATTAGACAGTACATTTTACAGATGTGCTATAGCTATACATTGTTATGCTATTATTAAAAGAAGTAGTATTTGCAAAGCAGTAAGACAGTGTATTTGGAAGAATGCAGTGATCATTCTATCAGTTTATCTGGTCATACATTCATAGGTTCATAAGTTCATAGAATGTTACTAGGCTAATGGCCCTAGAGTCCTTACAAGCCTAGCCAAGTTATACCCTAGTTACCCTTACAGGCTTAGACATTTTATACCTGAGTTACCTTAATAGAGTATGGTTAGATGGGTGTTATTTAAAGAGTGAGTCTATGACTGGCACCGACTACACTTGTCCAAGAGGGGCATGAGAGACATGGACACCACCCCTGGGGTGAATTTGTGGTTACCCATCCAATTGTCCAGGTTGTGCTTGAATAGAGTCAGTGAGGATCTGTGCTTTGTGTGAATTGGGAGTCTTTTTCCAGAGAAGTGTCAGTCTCTGGGAGATATGTCTGTCTCTCCAGAATATTCTGTTAATATCACAGGCTACGTTTAGCTCCCTGGAGTTTGTGACTCTTGTCCCATTTGATTTGCAATGTGCAGCATTTCATCAGTGCAGGGCACAAGACTGTGCTGTAGGCTAGGCACAAGTTGCCTCTCAGCAGTCTATAAGATACACAGTACAGTGACAGAGCTTTCAGTTTATCCATGTAAGTCAAGGTTTAGAGGCCCTGAATTTTTCTGATGAGAAACCTCTGTGGTCTCTCCAGCTGCTGCAGGTGTCTGGTGAGGTGCATGCAAAAGTGGGCATTGTACTCTATTAGTGGCCTAATGAGAGTCAAGTACAGTAAAGTTATAACATCCTTAGACCTGGATGAGATGTCTATACTTATGAGATGGGTAATGTAAAATGCTTTCCTTACCACTGAGGAAACATGGTGATTAAAATTTAGATTGCTATCAACCTGTGTTACCAAGCCCCACACCACTGGGTTTGAGTTTAGGGGGCTGCTGTCAATAATGCAATTGGTAAGGGATCCTTCTTTGACAAAAGGAATAATAACACATTATTTCACATTTAGTTTTAGTCCATGGCTTTGGCACCAATCATTTGTCTATGTCAGCCCCTTCTGCAATACATCAATACCATTGGGGGACTCAATGATTGCACCCAGTTTGCAATCATCAGCAAACTTGGCAAGGTACAGGCCATCTACTTTAGCCTGGACTTCCAAGAAATAGATTTCAAACAGAAGAGGGCCCTGCATAGATCCTTGTGGTATGCCACTGGTGACTTTGCTGGTAGAGGTGGATTCCCCGACTTTGACAGTGTGTGTTCTGTCAGTGGGCTAATTGGCTATCCATCTACTGAGGTCCACCAGGGTGGCTTGTTTTTTTCAGGAGGATCTGCTTTTGATCCAGTCTGGTACTGCTGAGTGAATACAGTTGTTTAGGTGTTTATACAGAGCATTTGTGTACACCTCTGCATATGAGTCATTGCTGACTGTGTTTGCCACAGGATTGAAATTTTTTTCTCATTGCTTAATAGGCTGTAGTCAGCTTTAGAAAAGTTTTTTTTTTAGTTTTACTGCTCTTATAGTAATGTCAGTGTGATGCCCCTGCACTGGCCCAGTAATCAAGGAGCCTCAGTCCACACCACTGGCAGCAACTAGGGGATGTACACACTAGGAGGATTACAAGTACACATACAGTAAAGTGCAATTTCCCTTAAGAGCAAACATTGATCACATTCAGTCTGGGGCTGGTTTCTCCCTCTCTCTCCAGATCTCCAATAAGACTCCTCACTGGCACAGCTATAGAGTTGAATCTTTAGCCAGGTTTCCAAGCCAAGTCCTCCCAACACTCTCTCTGTCCAACCAGTGCTTCATGTCCCTGCCCAAGTAGCGCGCACGCACACACACACACACACACACACACACACACACACACACACACACACACACACACACACACACACAGTTTGAGATTTGATTTATACACAAACACACAACTGGGAAAGGCTGGCACAGGTTTACTAGCTATGGCCTCTTATGCCCAAACTATAAGGTAGCTATCACTGTCATCAGAACCACTTATTAGTTACTTTAAGGCCCTTACTAAACAGTGTCCAATCCTACTGTGCAATGTTACTATTAATCCAAATGGTAGTCTGACCAAGAGCAAGGTTATTTAGGAGTGGCCTGTACAGTGTCACCAAATACATATTCAAGTACTCTCACAGCTTAAACATGTTTCACAAATATCAATCACAAAGACAGGTTTAAATACATTTAATAATAAATAATAAAAGAACAAGACAATACTCAGTATATCAACACACTAACTTCAGAGTTCAAAATCACAGGAAGTATTTAAAATAACATTGCAGAACAGTCTCAGATAAATAAAGAAAACATCTAAACTAATCTTTACTATATCCCTAACTATATCTAAAAGAGTTACTATGCCCTAAAAACTTACTTACAGAGCAAGGCAAGTGCAGATGGTGATTATGAGTGGATGTTCTTGCTAGCTCCAAGACAAAATACAAAATGCACAGTCTCTCTCTCTATGAGAGAATTCTTAAATTAATATCAAATATTACTGCTGGGTTAGCTTGGATGACATCACGTTTTGTCACCTGGCTTAAGTTCCCAAGCGAACCCCCCCTCCTTTGTAGCATTTGACATCTCCTTGTGAAAAATACACAGCCTTCAGATGTTTGTAGTTTCTAGAAGACATAAAACAATAAAACACTTACAAAACAATGCAAAAGGCACGCTAGTTCTAGACATCCTGTCTCATTGCTGCATTGAAACTAACTTTTATAGCACAATTGTAAAACAATTTAATTTTAAGTTATTTTCTTGACATTTTGCAAGTTAACTCTGTATGTTCCAGTTTCTACTATTAAAACATATACATTTGCAAAGGTATATAGTTTATATACATTTCTGTTATTTTCCAGTAGGGTACACTGTGGACACATCCTTGAAGCTCAACACTGTACAAACCCTGTTTAGCGCACACTTCTGTACCAGTAGTTTAATATACACATAACCTATAGTTCTAATACATTTGGTAACACAAGCAATTGCATCACTGCTGGTATTCACAAATGACATATAACTATTTACAAACTTCCAGATAGCTGGGCTGGCAGAGTCTCCTTTTGTAACATTTCTAGATAAATCATATTAATATTCTCAAATGACATATAAGTATTTACAAAATTTCAGCTAGCTGGGCTGGAAGTACTTTTCTTGTGTCACAGTCAGGTCTGATAGTAACTTCAAATGAGACTCATTTATGTTCTGACCTTACTAGAGAGGGTACCACACAGGGAGGAGTGCAGTGACCCTGCCATGTATGTGAGTACTAAGTCAAGATAATTTGAGCCCCTTGACCGGGTGCAGGCTATCTGTTCCAGGACATTTGTATTGACAAAGTGCAGGGACCTCTGGGGAATTGTGTTTGTGCTCATGTATGTTGCTCAATTGATGGATGGGTAATTGAAGTCTCCCATGACCAAGGTGCTTGGCTGTATGGTGAGGAACTCCGGTAAGTCCAAGTAGGTGCTATGTTTCTCTTGGTTCATGGTGGGGACCTATAGGTAATGATGATGTGGTAGGGTATTTTGCCTATAGTTAGTTAGACCTGGAGTAGCTCAAGAGAGTCATACTGTTTAACCAGTCTGGAGGTGTACTTAGTTTTAATGAAAATGGCTACACCTCCACTTTGGTTCTTTCATGCTCGTTTTGAGGTCTGAACTTGTGGAATGCATTTTACCCTTGCATGGCCAGGGTGCTCTCAGCAGCTTGAACCATGTGTCGGTGACTGCATATATCAACAGTTTCCAGTTAAGGCTCCTAGCATTAAGCAGCATAACCTTGAGTCTGTCTCTAGTGGAGTTTGATAGATCAGAAAGTTTGTTGTCTTGACATTACACAAAAAAGGCACTACTGGGAAGACAGAAGCCTTTGTCAGTATCCAAATGCCTAGAGGAGACAGGTGCAGACCATCTCTGGCAAAGTATCATGGTCTGTTGACCATGTCCTCCCAGGCTGACAGATACTGGATCTCCATGAATTGACACCAGAAGCTAAGCCAATTGCTGAAGTCTATCATTTTTTGTCTATATTGTGGCATCAACCTGGGTGAAAGTAGAATGCTGCTTAGGGATAGGGTCATACCTCCCTAGGACACATAATCTGAGAGTTTAGTTATGTTTCTCTTCATATAGTCCAGAGAAGCACATCTCAAGTCATTCACCCCAACATGGACTATGACAGAGTCATGATGGTACTTGTTGTTGAGCGGCTTGAGTGCATGTATGCTTTGATGGATCTGGCACCTGACAGGCAGCTGACTGTGATCTTCTCCTTGGTGAGAGGAACATCTGTGTGTCTCACTATTGAGTCACCTATGAGCAAGACAGTTGTTTTCAGGTGTTTTGCCTTAGGGACTTATTTGCTGAGATATTGGTATATGTGCAGTTACGTGTAGTAGTTTCTATACTTTTTACAGTGTATGTGCAAGTGGTTTGCACTTGGGAGGTCTCTGAGCTTTTGGTAGTCTTTGACTGAGTACCTCTACATGTACAGATATATGTGTCATGACCTTATCTTGTGAAAGAGCTAAAGTGTGTATGCTGGCAACCTGTTTGATGTCCTGTTTGTTGTTACATAAGAGAACTGATTCTAATTTCATACTGTAATTACTTCTTCACATACTGTAGTTGTTTCTTTTAGGAATCAGTGATTGTCAGTATACATGACATAGTTACTTCTTTGCCTCAGGATGCACATGTCAATCAGGCTGGCCAGAGATATGGTGGGAAAATGACTGTTCATTATGGCAGGTTAATAGTACAAGCACTATTAGGGAATGGACCAGTTTATGCTCTAGTATTTATAAGGGAGTTGATTTTATTGCAGGTTAGGGCTGAAAAACGGTGGCAACACTGCTCAGTGAGCAGCAGAGTTGCCCACAGTGCAACTAGGAAGCTTAGGAGGGTTCCACAGACAGATGTCTAGGGAAAATTTGTGTTTGCAGGTGTTTGCATTTATACATTGTACTGCTAAGACCCATTGTGTGATGCTCAGCATTGCACAAATGAGAGGCTTAAATGCAGGCAAAATTAAACACTTTTAAGCTAATCTACCAATAGGAAAGCACACAATGAACCTTTCTGCAGCAATCCCCCATTCAGACAAGACTGGATCTATACTCTTCTACCACAAGAGTGCAGGGGAAGTCCCTCTTAATGTAAGATGACTGGTTTAGTGTTCAGATGTAACAAGAACAGGCTAGATTCTGCAGATATGAATCTAGTCTATGCTATTTAGGCTAAAGTACAGTTGAAGAACAAGTGCAGAAAGTAATGTAGTCACAGCAATAAAAAAGGAGAAATAATATAGCAATCTGGCACAATGCAGTTTAAAATGTCTTCACAAACAGCAGCCAAGTAGCACAAACAGTCAAAATCAGCAAAAATATATTCACAGGCTCCCAAATGAATAAACAAATGGATTAATGCAACAAGAACAAAATAAAAGCTTCAGTAAGCACTTTCATCTTCTAACTCATGTTGGTGTGAACAACCTGAGATGTACCTCCCTGGACTACATGAAAAGAGACATGGAAGAGCTCTTTGATTTTGTAGCCCAGGCAGGTATGACCATAGCCCTGAGTAGCATTCTGCCATCACCCAGAATGATGCCGCAGTACAAGGACAATATGATTGACATCAACAATTGGCTAAGCTTCTGGTGTCATTCTAAAGGGATCCAGTAGCTGTCTGCCTGGGATGACATGGTCGACAGACCATGATGCTTTGCCAGAGATGGCCTGCACCTGTCACCCCTGGGATTCCGGATACTGGCTAAGGTTCTTGCCACCCCTACAGTGCCTTTTTTAGGCAAGGTTCAAATAACAAATTCACCACCGTAACAAGAACAGGCAAGCAAAAACTGAGGGTGATGCTACTCAATGCTAGAAGTCTAAATCTCAAAATGCACTCACTCGAGGCACTCCTTAAATGGAGAACATCGATATCTGTGCAGTGACTGAGACCTGGTTCAAGGTTCCAGAGAGCACCACTGCACTACCAGGCTATAACTCATACCACACTTTTTGGCCATGTAACTTGGACCAGAACACCAAAGGCGGAGGTGTGTCCATATTCATTAATGATATCCACACCTCCAGGCTAGTTGCTCAGCATAATGTAGCCGAGGTTATCCAAGTGGAACTAGCTCTGGGCAAAACTGCAATCCATATTGTAGCTTGCTGCAGATCACCCACCATGCCCCAGGATTCCCACTCCTCTTTTCCTGATGTACTGGAAAATATTAGGGTTCAACCAAACACCCTAATAATGGGCAATTTCAACTACCCCACCATTAACTGGGAAAACTACTCATGTACCAACTCCTTCGCTCAACACTTTCTGGAATTAATAAACTCCAGTACCCTGGATCAACTTATCCACACCCCCACCAGGGGCAACAATATCCTAGATCTAGTCATTACCAGCATGACTGACCGGTGTTCCACACCTGAAGTCAACGCCTCTTTGATCCGATCCGACCATAAGCTAATTACCCTAGATATCCACATCCTGCCCCCACCTCCCCATTACGGAAACCATGGTAAAAAAATTCTCCAAAGCCAACTTCATGCTTCTTAAGACGGAAGTGGTGAACTTCATGACACCCATGCAGATGGACAATACAGTTACGACTACTGAATCCTACACAATTGCACTTTATAAGCACTTACATGAGTGCATGGATTGTGCTATCCTAAACAGAACCAAGACGCTATCCTCCAAAAAAAGGAAGCCAATCTGGTGGTCCCCTGCCATAAATAAACTGTATAACAGAAGAAAACTGTTGCAAAAGAAAGTAAAATCCCATGAGTGGAGGAGCTTCCTGGTCAGTCTCAGTAAGAAGCTGCAATCCCTGATAAAAATCCTCCAAAGCTAGTTACGAAAACAAAATTGCAACTGATTCTAAAGACAACCACACAGCATTCTATAGCTATGTCAAGAATCTCAATGGCAACACTCAGATCTGCTCTAAGTTACAGCACAATGGCACTAAATATACAGACCCAAATGATATTGCCGACATCCTGGCAGATAGGTTCAGTGTTAACTTTATCCCCCTCTCACCCCCTAAAGAGCCCGTCTCTATACCAGAAGAATGCAAAGTTCCTGTAATCACGGCTGCCCAGGTGAAAACCACACTTTCCAAAGCCAAGAACACAGCATCCATGGGACCGACCAGACAACACCCCAAGCTGCGTTCTACATGAACTACAGAATGAACTGGCACCCCACCTAAGTACCATGTTCAGTCATAGCCTCACCTCAGGCTTTGTGCCTGCTGAATGGTGCACAGCAATGGTTATCCCACTCCACAAGGGGGTAGCCACCACGGACCCCGGGAACTATCATGCCATTAGCCTGATGAGCCTGGTCTGCAAGGCCATGGAATGTATCATCATGAAACTTATAAACAAAGACATTAGTAATCTCCAAACTCTGGACCCCACCCAGTTCGGAATTGTAAAAGGCAGATCATGTCTCCTAAACCTGATAGACTTCTTTGAAGCAGTCACCAAAGCCATAGATGAAGGTAAGGTGGTTCACACAGCCTATCTAGATCTTGCCAAGGCTTTCGACAGCATCCCCCACTGTGGAATTATACATAAACTCACTAAACTAGGTATAAATCCCTATGTCACAAGATGGGTTGCTAACTGTCTCACTGACAGAACCCACACTGTGAAAGTAGCAGACTCCAAATTCGACTTCAGACCAGTAACTAGTGGAGTACCACAGGGTTCAGTCCTGGGTCCTCTCCTGTTTGGTACAGGCTAACACAGAAGGTCTTTGGCTAACGAAGTTCACAGATGACTGCAAACCAGAAGCCATAATCGAAACTCCTAATGATGTGGACATCCTACAAAAGGGCCTCACTGAGACAGATGCCTGGTGTCAAAGCCATGGCCTCAAGCTCAATGCCAAAAAGTGCATTGTCACCCTCTTTGGTAAAAACTATGTACCCATGAACTACAACATAGGTGGTAGTATACCTCACACCAAAAGTGTGATAAGAGACCTTGGGACACAGATGGACAGTAGTCTATCCTTTGATAATCACATCACCACAGTAGTCAGGAAATCCTTCTACATGGCACACCTCATCACAAAAGGTTTCTCATCCAGAAAAAAGAGGTCATTGTTCCCCACTTCTCATCACTCATTAGACCCATTATAGAGTACAACGTCCCTTTTGTTATGCACCTCACAAGACATCTACAACAACTGGAAAGGCCACAGAAATATATCACAAAGAGGATTACCGGCCTCAAACAGATGCTCTACACAGACCGTCTCAAAAAACTCCAGCTTTACTCCGTCGCATATCGCCTACTCAGAGGTGATCTCTGCCTAACATACAAAGCTATGTCAAACCCAGAGCTGTTGGACATGCTCCACTTAAAGAAATCCCAATCCTTCCAAGCTACACGCTTTAGGGACCTAAACCTTGTCACCACAATAAATAGAACATGCCGGAGGGATAGATTCCTGCCCCAGAGACTTCCCATACTCTGGAATAAACTGTCTATCTATATCAAACAAAGCTCCTCATTAGCACTCTTCAAGAAAAATCTTGATGATTGGATGGGAAATGGGAAATTCACCCCTGGGATTACTTCTGTGGCTCTGCTCAATAGTGGCACAGTAAAATAATTTTCTTGGGTGGCAAAAGCTAGGATACCTTTTTGGCTGGGCTTTTATAGCCCCCAGGGCCAATAGCCAAGTACCTACCTATGAACCTATGAACTCCTTTACAAAAACTTCTTCAGACTGATGTAAACAGCAACATTCATGTTTAAATATCTTAAAAAACACCACCTGACATAACATCACATGACCTTACTAAAAACACATGCTCCTAGTGCTTTAACCCTTTCTTTTTCAGATAACTGACAAATTCTTCTCTATTGCTTAGTCCTGGTGGAAAGCAGGCATTTAGCCTTACTTGCCAGCAGTATTCTAACCACCCTAGTTCTTCTTAAATATTAGTAATATTTGCTTCAATGGATACCGTATCAAGTATTATAAATTTAAAGTCTACCTTACATTTGTTTGTGTTATAGTGTTTACATAATGCATTCCTCTCATCACTGGACTGAATGGCATATTTATGCTCATATATCCTTCTATTTAATTCTTGAGTGGCCCTTCCAACATAATAGGATTTGTGTTGACTACCGAAACATAAGTAAATAACATTTTTAGACTTACAACTAAATTGTCCTGGAATTTTAACTGTTATACACCCTATTTCTATTTCATTTCCTTCCGTAAAAATGTAAGTACACATATTACAATTATAACATTTAACCATCCCACATGTTCTGTTACTTCTTTCATTTGGCTTCTTCAGTTTTCCTTGAAAATGATTTTTAAAGTTGTTTCCTTTTCTTTGTACAAATAGAGGACAGAAGTAGTAGTCCACAAAAATCAGAAAAACATGATAGGCCAAAGAAGAGCCATAAAGATGATAATGTGGACTAATGAGGATAAGAAAGAAATTATGTATTGTCACTATTTTGCAAAAAGCCCAGAATTTCCAGACATAAGATATAGAAAACGATTAAGAGAGAAATTAGAGGAAAGAAAAATACTTCCACAAGAAAAACTGTTATAAGCTTCAAATAAAAATTTGTATTCATTAATATAGCAGATTTGTGAAAACAGTATATAGCTCAAGAAACTATTAAATGTTTGAAAAAAGAAGCATCTGAGGAAGTGTGAAAATATAAACAACACAACCTAGAGATTTTTGAACAGTATAAAAAAGAAAAATGGACATGAGAAAGAAAGAGAGATTTGATATGGTGCAACATTTATGCAAAGGAGAAAGCCAAATTATTCAATATAAAGAAGGCAGCCCCAAAGATATTCAAAGAGAAATACAGACAAAGGTAGCCAAATATGGAAAATTTCACAATAAAAAAATAGTATCACAAAGAGAGAATGTAGAAAAAAAGATTAGTAAGGTAGAAGTTAAAAAAATAGAAGGTGAAGTTATGGAGTGCCTGTGAAGTAAAGGATTTAGTGTAGAAGATCTAAGACAGGTTACATCACAGCATGATGGAGTGAGTCCCCAAAGTAAGGAGAAACAGGAAAATCAGGAGACATCTGAAGAGGAAATATGGACATGGGAAAGAAAAAGAGATTATTATGGTGTAATATTTATGCAAAGGATAAAGCAAAACTAACCAATACAAAAAAAGTAGCACCAAAAATATTTAGAGAGAAATAGAGGCAAAGAAATCTGGACATGGAAAACCTTACAATGCAAAAAAAAAAAAACAAAGACAAGGAGGAAAAGTAGAAAAGGTGATTTGTAGTGGAGAAGTTAAAGAAACAGAGACTGAGGTTATGGAGTACCTGTGAAGTGAAGGATCCAGTGTAGAAAATCTAATTCAGAAAGCACCACAACAGGATACAGCAATGGATATCCAAATTAAGGGGAAACCAGTGGAATGGGAAGCAATTGGTCAGGTGCCACATGAAGATATTTTGAAGCCTTCCACAGGAAACCAGTGTAAACTTTCACTTGAAGTTGGACAGCAAGGGAAGGAACAGGAAAATGGAAACTGATGCAGTCAATGTTGAGGAGTCATAGGCTAGTAAGTTCCCATATGACAGAACAATGGATGGTGCAGGATAAAATTGAAGAGAATGTGCCACAGGAAGATGCTATAGAACTTTCTATAGAATGCCGACAGGAAATGGAAAACAAAAATGTGCCCTCAGTTTAGAAGAAAATGAGATAAGAGAAGAGTTGCTTGATTTAATAGACATAGATAGACATATTAAGATCAATGAAATAAATAGACTGTAGAAGGTCAATAAAACCCTAAAAGTCAGAAGTTTGATAAAACAAATGAACACAGTAATTAGGACTGTCCATAGAGATCCATGTGATATAATAGAAGTAAACAGGATATATTACTGTGCAGCTAAATTAATAGCTGATAAGGTTCTACCACAAGAGCATAGGGTAGTGAGGGAAAGGAAGGGGAGAAATTGAATACCATCATGGAAGTATCGAATAGAGAAAATAATAAAGCAATTAAGACAGGAAATGTCACTTTTAGAAGAATATAAAAGAGGGAACAGATCAACAAAAATACTAAGAAATATAGATGTGATAAAAGCAATGAGCGGTATTAGAACAGACCAGGATCTATCATGCACTATCGTAAATAACAAACTAAAAATCTCAGCACAGGAGGAAATACTCAGATGATACTCAGATAAATATAAAGGAAAACTACAAAATAAGCACTTTATTGATGACCCAAAAAGGTTTTATAGAGAATTGGGAAACAAGGTAAAAGGAATTGAAAGACCGCCAAAAAAAGAAGAAATAGATACATTTTGGAGAAGTATCTATGAAGATCTTGTGGAACATAACAAATATGCTAAATGGATAGATGAAGTAAAAGAAAGAATTTGAAGTTTAAAGGTACAGTATATGAAATGAGATGAAGTAACAGCCAGAAAGACTGAAACAAAGTTAAGAAAAGCTTCTAATTCGAAAACCCCAGGCCCAGATGCAGTACCTAATTTTTGGTTAAAAGTATTAACATCTTTGTATGAAGATTTAGCCATGAGTAAGAACTATTTATATGCACACCTCCAACAGACACCAACCTGGCTAACAACAGGAAAAAAACACTGCTCCTACTTAACAGTGAACCTGCAACTACCCTAAAAATTATAAACCAATAATTTGCCTTCTGACAACATATAAACTATACACTGGAATTGATGCTGACAGATTTTATACTCATTTAGAAGAAAACTCAATTATGGCAGTGGAACAAAAGGGCAATAAAAAAAAGTCATATGGAACAAAGGATCATTTGTTGTTAAATAAAGTCATAGTGGAGAACTGTAAAAAAGGGAAGAATCTAAATATGGCATGGATTGACTACAAAAAAAGCATTTGATAGTATCCCACATTCATGGATAAAAGAGTGGTTAAAAATGCATAAGGTACACCCTACACTGATTGACTACATTACAGTGACCATGAAACAGTGGCAGACCACTTTGCAATTAAGCCATGATAAAGGACAAATTATTATCCCAGGGATAAAAATTCTAAGGGGGATATTCCACTGTGACTCTTAGTCACTGCTACTATTACACTGCCTTGCCTTTAACCAATTAAGCTGTCTAGTTAACAGCTTAGGCCATGGATATAATTTGGCTCCTAGAAAACAACAAAGTGCAAAGACTTCTCATCTTCTCTTTGTCAATGATATAAAACTGCATAGCTCATCAGATGAGGAACTGAAAGTACAACTGGAAGTTGTCAAAACTTTTTCAGATGATGTAAGAATGTCATTTGGTCTTGATAAATGTGCAAAAGCATCCTTTAAAGCAGGAAAACTGCAGCACCAGGAAAACTTCAGTTTGGGACAAGAATGTGATATAAAATAACTTCAGCAAGAGGGAGTGTATAAATATTTGGAGATTGATGAAGGATCAACAATAAAACATGAACAAATGTGAATAAAACTTAGTAAGGAATTTAGAAGACTTAATCTTGAAAACAGCTTTGACATGAGTGATTGACTGGCCCTAAAACATGATGGATAGATTAGATAGGAAAACAAGAAGGATGCTTCATGCTCACCAAATGATTTATAAAAATATTCCCCATGCTGAAGGAGGAATGGGCCCCCTTGAAATTGATTACATGTATAGATCTGCAGTTGTGGAACTCCACACATATCTGCTGATCTCACAAGACCTAAATGTAGAGAACGTTTTGAAACATGAGCTGAATAAATCTAATATGATTTTGCTGCTTAACCTAGCAGAAGCATATCGGCATCAAGCAGGAATGGAAATCAAACCAGAATTAGATAAAAATCAGGCAACTGAATGTGCCAAAAAACAAAAGAAAGAATATAAGATGAAGGACTGGATGAAAAGGCAACAAATGTGGAAAATGAATAAATATAGATGCAAGTATAGAAAACTTCTGGAAGAACCTCACGTTGATTAGGAATGAATAGCTAAGGAGAGGCAAATTCAAACCAAGAGCTGAAAGGTTAATACTGGAAGCACAAGGCAGTGGGCTTTGTATGCACTGGTTTACAAAGTCCATTGAACATGTGGGAGAAACAGACAGATGTAGGTTTTGTAAAACAGAAATGGAAACAGTTGCACTCCTCATTACTGGTTGTGACATACTATTGGCAGAAGGACTGTATACTGAAAGGCATAATAATGTAGCAAGACTGTTGCACTGGAGATTGTGCAAACATGGTACTGAAGTGCCTGAAAAACACTGGAAACATGAGCCACAAAACATAATAGAAAATGATGAAGTTTGCATCACATGGGCTCACCCATTGCCAATAGTTCAAAAGATAGATACTAGGGGTGGCCTTGGCCAGATGCTGACTGAATAACAACAGCTTTCATCAGCTCTGCCATAGTTTTTTCATTCCTGACAGGACATTTCATTTTTAAAATATTCCTTTTAGTTTTTTTTCAACAAACTTTACTAAGCTGCAATATCTAGTGCAGGAATATCCAAAAAAAGAATTGTTTAATCTTATAATTTCATGTCAATATATCACTTTGAAGTTCTCTTTCTTCAAACTCTAAGATGAGTCACACAAAAGGAACCTCTCAG
Source organism: Protopterus annectens (assembly GCF_019279795.1). NCBI lineage: Eukaryota > Metazoa > Chordata > Ceratodontiformes > Protopteridae > Protopterus > Protopterus annectens. The sequence goes on along the minus strand of NC_056731.1, from coordinate 1,662,695,352 downwards.
GATTCCTCACCAAGGAAGGATATACAGTTTTTTTTTTTACCAGCTTACAAGAGCTTTCTCTTAAAATGGATAAAATGGACAACAAAACTAAGAACTTCAAAGAAAACACTTCTAGACAAATGGAACAAATACAAGAAATATTAAATCAACAAAAAACTCAGATCTCAGGGATAGAGGATGCCTTAAATGACTTTAAAGGAAGACTGATAGAAGATGAACATAACTTGGAATTTTTACTGAAACAAAACACCTTGTTGCTGGAAAAGATTGATGACTTTGAAAACAGATCCAACAGGAACAAAATCAAAATTTTTGGATTAGCTGAAGGCATTGAAAATGACAAAATAAACTTCTTAACAATGTGGATCCCTAAAACCCTTAATCTCACAGAAGGCATGTCTTTTGGCATTAAACGAGTCCATAGATCTTTATTCAAAGCAGCAACTTTCTCAAAGAAGTCAAATCCAAGATCTCTAATACTAAGATTTTTCTCTTCACAAGATAAAGATCTGATCCTAAAGACAGCTTGGGCTAAGTCTCCTATAAAAATTCAGAACTAAACAATACGATTTGACAATGATTTTTCATCTGTAGTGATGTCTAGAAGAAAATACTTTCTACCTTTAATAAAAGAAGTTAAAAAATATCAGATCAAAGTACACCTGCTCTTTCCAGCTAGACTGAAAATATTTCTTACAGACGGAATAAAAATCTTTGAAGACCTGGACAATACTATATCATTCTTAAAAACAAAAGATGTACTGGATAAAATGGAAGATATGAAATGGAACAACAGTTTGTTAAAGCAAAAAAGCATAGAGAAATAACTGGAAGACCAATGAAAAAAAGAAGAAATTGAAAGAAAAATAACTTAAACTATTTATTTGCACTTTTCAGATAATCACCAAATGGCAAATATTGTTCTTCATTTAACACAGCTCAGCAGTTCTATATTATACAAAGTAAAGTAGAATCTTAAATTCAACACCTATTAACATCATACAGTAAGGTAACTTCTGCTATTTAATATTTATCTTCATAATACTATTTAAATATTTAAATATGTCACAGTTTTGTATATATATATATATATATATATATATATATATATATATATATATATATATTGTCTGTCTATCTATCTATCTATCTATCTATCTATCTATCTATCTATCTATCTATATGTAGCCAGTTTTAGACAAGTGGAAGTACACATTTGATTAAATATAAAACAAACATCTTCCTTTCTTCCTCTTCTTTCACAAATAAACTATATAATGTTCTAGTTACTTGCAGTTAGTTAAAATTGCTAGTGTTTAAAATGTGAACGGTAGTGATGCAGTCAGAGTTTTTTGATGTTTCTTGCTTGTTGTATGAGTATGGAGTTGTTGCAATGTATGTGTCCTTTTCCCTTTTCTTATTGCCGTTTTCTTCTAAGTTTAATATATAAATATTCAAAATGAATGAGTGCAATGCAGTAGTACTCTTTAAGGTTCAGTAGTAATATAATGTGAGTTGCTAGTATATCCGTGCAGTGATAAATTTGGTTCATATTTAGTGGTGAAAATGCTTTTAAATGACTATTGTCAAACAGTATGGTTTTGATTTTACTTATTTACACCAATTATAGAGCTGTTTACTAGTGTTTAACCCGAGCTGGGTATAAGCAAATGAAACAAAATGCTTTCTAAGTTGTGGGAATGGACACAAACATTAGTAATGTAATGAATTATATGTTTTTGTGGGCTCGGAATCTCAGCATGCTTCTAGGCAGAATTGTGGTTGATTTCTGAGATTGTGTTGAAGAAAATGCATGAGCTAGCTAAGTGTTTTTCTTACCTTATAGTGGTTGCTTAAAAATCTTATTCCCGCCACATTCACGAGGGTAGAAACTCTAAGGGTCACCCTGACTCTGCTACAGTTTGCTGTGAGGGAAAGATTAGTTTGCTTTTTATTTGTTGTATTCTGTATTACTTTATTACCTTTTTCTATTTTGTATACTGTGATTTGTTTTCTTTACACTGTGTTTTACTTGTATTCATCTTTTAACTGCATATTAAAACTTGAAAAGACACCACAGCTCTGTCTCTTGTGAATCAGACAGAATTTTTTTCCACCCTTCTACCTGGTCAGTGTTGTGTGCTTAAACACCACTGTCTTTCTAGTTGCCTGCCCCTTATGTTAATTTGACCATTTATCTCATTTCCTCTCTGCTTTTACTGGTTGGCATGAGGAAGCTCAAAATTATCATTTTGTGAAATCACTCCCCTTCAGCTATTTAAATTTATTGGACATCCTACTGTATTCCATAGTACCCGAATAAAAAAAGTGACCACCCCCTTTCAATTTATCTTGCTGTTTTAAAAATAGTGACTCTCCACTAAAACTTAACTTTTTAGACAGGTGAAACTTAAGTTACCTACTTTCACATCTAACTCCTCTAGTGCACACTGCAGTGTTTAGGATAAACCATTTTTTTCTTCATCTTACCTTTAAGCATCTATTGCAAGACCACTAGTTATTGGGGAGCCCACATTCTGCCTCTCAATAGTCATCTTGGGATTAGTGCTTCTGTTTTCTCCTGGTGAGAGAAGGACTGCAGTTACATTATTTCCTAGAGACTGCTAATCATCAGAAAGCTTAATAAGTGCTTTATAGGTGACAGCTTGGAATCTGTGCTTATACTCTGATCCTGGTGAGAGTAGGAGCAGAGTGCATTGATTCCTGACTGTTTCTTGTTGGAGAGTGAGTGTCTGTGCTTAACAAACCTGATTGGTCTGATTACTAATCGAGGCATCTACCAGAAAAAGGCTACAAGCCTACAGACCCTTGTATCATCTGGGACAAGACTGTGGATCACCAAACAGGCTGTGGCATGCTTCTCTTCTTGGGATTGGTGCTAACATTTTGCTTCTGGTGAGAGAGGAAGCAAAGTAGTATTGTATCCCAACAGAGTGAAGTTGTGCTGAAACCAGCATTAGCATTAGCCAGGCAGTAGCTATTCATGCGACTCCCCTCTTTTCATCATTTTTGACAAGCTAATTCTTTGTTTTCAGTAAGTACTGCTTGATTTCTTCCTAACTTCAGAATATCTGCCTAAATACTTCATCCCTAAATTTTCAAGGTCTACATATTGGTTTCCCCTTGAGTGTTTGGCAGTGCTCTGTACAGACTCTGGCACGTTGAGTGACATTTTTCCTGTAAAAGGCTTCAGTACTTAATATATTGAGCTCATATCCAGGCATGTCTAAAGGTCAGTTCCCTGTGCTTTCTCCTGTCAACCTGGTGAAGTTGGGCATCCTGAGGCAATGTAGCAACTGCCTCATGTACACAGAGAACCCTCTCCTCTTACCTCCCAACACTATGACTTGTGAGAGATGCACATATATAGCCAAATTGGAAGCCAGGCACTCTCCAGCCAAGGCTGGATAAGCCAGTCAAGATGAGAAGGATAACACCTGCACCACACCACATTCAACACATAGCCCAACCCGTCCCTCAAATAGTAACACAAATCACACACCTACTTTTGCAGAGGCTGTCAATAAAAATCTGCCCAAACAACAGATACCTCCAAGGCAGAAATGCAAACAACCACCACATCCCAGCACAAACCATGAGACACATAACTCACATAAACAGTGTCAGCAAAATAATAGCACTAATGTTGCGAGTCCAAAATACTCTTTATTTTCACAAAAGTACACAAAGAATTAAACGCTTTCGTCAATGTAAATTTGACTTCATCAGAATTAATTAATACACCTCAAAATACATTCTTATATACAATTGGACGTCCGTTGATTAGTAAAAGCCTGTCACAGGTTGCACAAAACTAATTAAGCAAAGAAAGTCTTAAAGAAAAATATATATAAAAAATGTTTTAAAAAACATTTGCTAAATAAAAATGTTTCCCAAACATATTATGAAATTTAAAACTTGAATTAACATTGTTGTATAATCCTTCCTTAGTAAATGTTGCCATAGCCAGTATAAACTTTTATATACAAAACTGTCCTAAAATACAACCATTAGATCATTTCTGCTTTTGCTTTTAAAATAGAATGAATACTCAAATAATCATTTAAACCAGGAGGAAGGTTTGCAGCCAATCTTAGTTGCCACATAAGCTCCTTTTTATATAATACATTCTGCCAGTCCCCTCCCCTAGCCTCTAAGTTTATTTGATCAAGTATTGCAAATCTATAGCCCGTGTGATGTTCACAAGTAGTGCTATGCTTGTACAATGCATTTGTCTCTCTTTTATTTTTGATGTCGTACAGGTGTTCAAATATTCTAGTCTTAAGGGATCTTTCTGTTTTCCTAATATAATATGAGTTGCAAGTGTTACACTTAGCTAAATACACTAGCCTACTGGAGTAGCAATTGCCCCTCCTAAAATAAACAACACTTCTAATTGTGTTTTCTAAACTAGTCACCTGATCTTGTAAAATATAACAGCAGTATTTGCATCTACCACACGGCTTAGTACCTCTTGTAACCTCATTTTTACTGGACACATATTGTCCTCTCTCTAAAATTCTTTTAATATCCGCCTTTATCCGGAACCATAATACGGATACTCCTGTCATTCCTCAAATTTGTAAGCAAAGTTCTTTCTGTGTTGTTAAGGTTGTAAAAAGTTTTTTATGTCTTTTTTGAGGGTGAATATTACCAACAAGTCCGAGGTGTAGCAATGGGAGCAGCGTATGCACCCACCTATTCAAATTTGGTACTATTTATACTATAACAGCCACCACCCTTTATCTCAGAAGAAGAGTATTATAAAGGGACAAGCTGTTAGAGTAGCCAGGATGACCTCCTTGCATGAAGATGTTTTGAATGAATTTGACCTCCTTAGAGGTATGTTTTTGGACAGGGGTTACTCTGTAAGTTTGGTTGAAAATACTTTAAATGAAGTCTTAAGAGAGTGGGGGAAAAATATTTACCCCTTCTCGGTAAAGGTTTGAATAAAAACAAAATTATGAATTGTGAAGAGAAAAGTGGAACAGTGAATATTATTAATTTTGAACAAACTTGTATTATACAGTATAGTCCCTTATGTCAACAACTAAAAGGAGTTATACAAAAAATTGTAGTATTTTTAAAGTAGATTACGAAGTACACAAGATGGTGGGGGATGAACCGTTTTTTACTACAAAAATTGGACCTAATATTAAAAGAATTTTAGAGAGAGGACAATATGTGTCCAGTAAAAATGAGGTTACAAGAGGTACTAAGCTGTGTGGCAGATACAAATACTGTTGTTATATTTTACAAGATCAGATGATTAGTTTAGAAAACACAATTAGAAGTGTTGTTTATTTTAGGAGGGCAATTGCTACTCCAGTAGGCTAGTGTATTTAGCTAAGTGTAACACTTGCAACTCATATTATATTGGGAGAATAGAAAGATCCCTTAAGACTAGAATATATGAACACCTGTACGACATCAAAAATAAAAGAGAGACAAATGCATTGTACAAGCATAGCACTACTTGTGAACATCACACAGGCTATATATTTGCAATACTTGATCAAATAAACTTAGAGGCTAGGGGAGGGGACTGGCAGAATGTATTATATAAAAAGGAGCTTATGTGGCAACTAAGATTGGCTGCAAACCTTCCTCCTGGTTTAAATGATTATTTGAGTATTCATTCTATTTTAAAAGAAAAAGCAGAAACCATCTAATGGTTGTATTTTAACACAGTTTTGTATATAAAAGTTTATAATGGCTATGGCAACATTTACTAAGGAAGGATTATACAACAATGTTAATTCAAGTTTTAAATTTCATAATATGTTTGAGAAACATTTTTATTTAGCAAATGTTTTTTAAAACATTTTTTATATATATTTTTCTTTAAGACTTTCTTTGCTTAATTAGTTTTGTGCAACCTGTGACAGGCTTTTACCAATCAATGGACGTCCAGTGGTATATAAAAATGTATTTTGAGGTGTATTAATTAATTCTGATGAAGTCAAATTTACATTGACGAAAGCACTTAATTCTTTGTGTACTTTTGTAGAAATAAAGAGTATTTTGGACTCACAACATTAGTGTTATTATTTTGCTGTAAGTGTTTTTTCGAGCACTAATTTACCACCACTTTTCTTGGATTCACATAAACAGTGTGCCACTCAACCAAAGCCTATAAGGCAAAACAATTACCCAATGCACTAATCATAGGTGACTCAATAGTCAGGCACACTGTTATCCCACTCACTAGGTTGAATAAGGAAAAAGTTACAGTCAGCTACCTGTCAGGTGCCAGGATCCACCACATAACGCACACACTTAGGTCACGCTACAACAGGTACAAATATGACTCTGTCATTGTCCACGTTGGTGTGAATGACCTGAGACATATCTCCCTGGAGTACATGAAAAGAGACACAAAGGAGCTCTCTGATCTTGTAGCCCAGGCAGGTATGACCCTAGCTCTGAGTAGCATCCTACTGTCACCCAGAATGATACCACAGTACAAGCAGAAAATGATTGACTTCAACAATTGGCTAAATTTCTGGTATCATTCTAATGGGATCCAGTATCTGTCTGCCTGGGATGACATGATCGACAGACCTTGATGCTTCACCAGAAATGGCCTGCACCTGTCACCCTAGGGATTCTGGATACTGGTCAAGGCTCTTGTCACCCCTATAGTGCCTTTTTAGTCAATGTCCTAAAAACAAAATTACCACCATAACAGCTACAAGCAAACAAAATCTGAAGGTTATGCTACTCAGTGCTAGAAGGCTAAATTTCAAAATGCACTTACTCAAAGCACTCCTTAAAATGGAGAACATTGACAACTGTGAAGAGACTGAGACCTCGTTCAAGGCTCTGGAGAGCACCCCGGCACTACCAGGCTATAATTCATACCACACCTTTTGGCCCCTAAACCTGGACTGAAACACTAAAGGTGGTGGTGTCTCCATATTCATAAAGGATATGCACACCTCCAGACTAGCAGTCCAACATAACACATCAGAGATGCTTCAGGTACAACTAACACTGAGTAAAACTGCAATCCAGGTTGTAGCCTGCTATAGATCCCCCACCATGTCCCAAGACTCCACTTCACATTCCTAAACACACTGGAAAATATTAGGATACAACCCAATAGCCTTATACTGGGAGACTTTAACTACCTCTTCATTAACTGGGAAAATTACTCATATACCAACACACTTGTTCAACATTTTCTGGAATTCATTAATTCCAGTTCCCTGGACCAACTCATTCTCACCCCCACCAGGGGTGGAAACATCCTTGACCTGGTCATTACTAGCATGGGTGACCATTGCTCTACACCAGTAATCAACTCCTCCATGGTCACATCTGATCACAAGCTAATCACCATGGATATCCACATCCCACCCTCACCCTCCCCCCCCAAAGGAAACCACCATAAAAAACTTCTCCAAAGCCAATTTTGGGCTTCTAAAAACAGAGGTGGCTAACTTCACGACACCCATGTAAATGTAAAATATGTGCATGACTGCTGAATCATACACCGATGCACTATATGAGCACATACACAAGTGAATGGAATGGGCCATACCAAACAGAACCAAGATGCTCTCCTCCAAAAAAGGAAGCCAATTTGGTGGTCCCCCACCATAAACAAGCTCTACAACAGAAGGAAAAAACTGTTGCAGAAAAGGGTGAAGTCCCAAGACTGGAAAAACTCCTTTGTTAGCCTCAGCAATAAACTGAGATTCATCATCAAATACTCTAAAATTAGCTATGAAAACAAAATTGCTGCAGGCAATAAGGCATTCTATATTTATGTCAAGAATCTACATGGCAATATTCAGATCTGCTCTGAGTTACAGCACAGTGGCAATACATATACAGAACCTACTGATATTGCCAAAATATTGGCTGACAGGTTCAGTGCGAATTTTACCCCCTTTTCACCCCCCAAAAGGCCTATTACAATACCTGAGGAATGCCAAGTCCCTATTATCACAGCTACACAGGTAAAAACCGCACTGTCCAAAGCCAAGAATATAGCTTCCATGGGACCGGATAATATCCATGGCTGAGTTCTACATGAATTACAAAGTGAACTGGCACTACACCTGAGTACCCTGTTCAATCACAACCTAATTTCAGGCTTTGTTCCTACCAAATGGCACACTGCTATGGTCATCCCACTCCACAAAGGGGGAACTACTACAGACCCTGGGAACTACTGCCCCATTAGCCTGACAAGTCTGATATGTAAGGCTATAGAGCACATCATCATGGACCTTATAAATAAGGACATAGGGAATCTCTAAACTCTGGACCCCATGCAGTATGGATTTGTGAAAGCTAGATCATGCCTGCTCAACCTGATAGACTTCTTCAAATCTGTCACCAGAGTGTGGATGAGGGCAAGGTAGTTCACACAGCCTACCTAGATCTTACCAAGGCCTTTGATACCATCCCTCACTCAGGAATCATAGATAGATTCACTAAACTAGGCATAAACCACTATGTAATAAGATGGATGCCAACTGAATCACTGATAGAACCCACACTGTGAAAGTAGCGGACTCCAAATCTGATTACTGACCAGTTACAAGTGGTATCCCAAAGGGATTGGTCTTAAGTCCTCTCCTGTTGGGCATCTAATTCTCTGAAGTTCAAGCCAACACAAAGGGAATCTGGCTGACCAACTTTACAGATGATTGCAAACTGGGAGCCATTATTGATTCTCCAACTGATGTAGACATTCTACAAGAAGGCCTTACTGTCACCAATGACTGGTGCCAGAACCACGGCCTTAAGCTCAGTGACAAAAAGTGCATTGTCATTCCCTTTGGAAAAAAATTCAGTGCCCATGAACTACCCTATAGGCGGTAGCCCTCTAAACACCGAATATATGATAAGAGACCTGGGGACACAGGTTGACAGCAACCTCTCCTTTGATAACCACATTGCCACTCTAGTCAGAAAGTCCTTCTATGTGGCACATCTCATTACAAAAGGTTTTTCATCCAGGAAGAAAGAGGTCATAATCCCTCTCTACTCGTCCCTCATTAGAGCTATTATAGAATACAGTGCTCCATTTGGTATGTACCTCACTAGACACCTACAACAACTGTAAAGGCCACAAAAATACCTCACTGTGAGGATCTTAGGCCTTAGACATATGCCCTATATGGACAGACTCAAAAAACTCCAACTATACTCTGTCTCTTATCGCCTGCTAAGAGGTGATCTCTGTTTAACCTACAAAGCCATGCTTACCCAGAGCTGCTAGATATACTACACCTAGAGAAATCCCAATCCTTCTACGCCACACACTCCAGGGATCTTAACCTCATTACCACAATAAACAAAACATGCTGGAGGGACAGGCTCCTAACCCAGAGGCTTCCCATACTCTGGAACAAACATCCCATTCACATCAAGCAGAACACTTCACTGGCCCTCTTTAAGAGAAATCTTGACAAGTGGGTGGGCAATAGGAAGTTCACCCCAGGGATCACTTCAGTGGCCTTGCTTGACAGGGGCACTGGGAACTAACTTTGGGTGGCATGATGCCAAGGAATCTTCTTGGTCTAGGCTTATATAGGCTCCAGGGCCATCAGCCTAGTACACACCTATGAACCTATAAGTAAATCCCTCAGTTGCTGTATACAAGGTAACAGACACACTGATGTGATCTTTAAACCGGAAATGTTTCTGGTTACCATAGCAATGCTTATACATCTTGATTTCAAGTCAACCAGTATTTCACATACCTTCATTAGTTTACATTTCCCTTCATTTATATCAAAATAGACCAGTATAAAAATGAAATGGAGGTCTTGTTTTAACCTTGCCAAACTAAATTAGATTATATTGCATACAAAAACAAAATGGCTTCATAAAACTACATGGACAAGCAGTTAATTTTTCAAATTAAAGTGAAGTTAAGATATAACATCCTTTTATTATTAAAAGAGTGAATGAAACACAGCAATATTTTTCCAAGGTAGCTCTCCCTATTTTATTAATAAAAACACTATAGCTAAGACAAGGGCTTTTTAGGGCAGGAGAAGCTATAACCTAGAAGAACACAGGGGACAAATAGTTTTAACCAGACAATAGCCTATATAAGTAAAAGATATTCCCCTGAATTCAGCAAACAGCCTTGCAGGAATAAGTTATTCCTGTACGGCAGGGACTATTCCTTTTCAGGATGGCAGTGCCCCATGCATATGTATGAAGGTATGCTGCAATGCTCTAAAATGGACATGGTTCCATGTATGAGCACAGGAGGTGTGTCTGAGAGCAGAGCTCTCACAATGCACACACCCCCTGCACTCCAGAATTGCCTTTCGGCAATTTAAAATGAGCGAGAATGCTCATATCACCCCCAACCCGTCAGGATAAGAAATCTGGTCAAAGCCATAAGGGATGATCATCCCTACCAAGGCAAAAGTTGATAGAATAACAAACTTAGCATAAGCACATGGTGCACACCTCCCAACCCATCAGAGTAAGGAATGTGGATAAAGCCAAAAGGGACAATCGTTCTACAAAGCAGAAAGTTGATAGAATAACAAGTTCAGCATTAGCAGGGATATTCTGAAGGGTACAAATTAAAAAACATAACAAATAATTTTTTTTTAAACATGTAATAAAGTTTAAGTATAGCTGTGTGGGTGTGTGTGTTGCTTAGCTATACTTAGTCCAGCTTAAACAGCGCAAGAAGTTAAATTGCAAGAGACATCCAATACAAGCAGTACTGCAACAGTGTAGTGGTTAGAGTGTACGCTTTGCAAACAGCCGTTCCTGGTTGGATCCCGACTGTTACCAATTTGCGTTTTACATGAGAAAGCAGTACATAAACATTTTTTTTATAATTAGCTACTAAATAACATATATTTGTTAACCAGAGTACAGTAGTAGGCCCAGATGTGAGGTGTCAGTTTAATACAGTTGTGAAACCCCCATATAAACACGTGCCCCCATACAGTGTAGTCACACATGAATAAATATAATAAAAGCACACTGGGAGATGTCAGGGACAGGAAACAAATTTATAATATGTTTTGAATGAAGAACCAATCCCATACAGCAGATAGTCTATAAAAGGAGATATAAGCAATGCTAAGCATTGCACAGCTCTGCTTACCAGATGTAAGCATTATATAAATATGCCTACTAAGCAATGAGTAGCCCAGCTAAGTGGATTTGCCCATTGGTAAGCAGTGCTAAACCTGTCCCTTTAAGCACTGCCAACCTTAGCTAAGCAGGTTTGCCAGTAACTTAGCTTAGCTAAGCATATTCAAAACTGTACAATCATGGCAAAGGGTGGGAAATTGGCCATATTTAAACCCGACAGGTGGGAATACAGCTCATAACTGGTTGCAGCTTCCCACTGTAGGCAGTATGGCAGGTGTTGTCGAGGGCATGCACTTCAGGGTGCAGCACTGGGGCATACAGGAGTCCAAGGTCATTGTAGGACTCCTGGTAAATAACCATGATGAGATACTGCTGCAGGGCCAGTACCAGGGCTTCCAATATAAAGCGGAAGCCTGTGACCGTCTCACTTGTGATCTCACTAGTGCCACTGGTATCCCTCAGACTGGTGAGCAGGTCTGGCACCACTATGCCAATTTGAAGTGGAGGAAGAGGGAGCTCTTGGATGAGTGGGACCAAGAAGCATGGCAGAGGGTGATGTCCCAGCATTGTGTAAGTATTCATATCAATAACTGTTTACCAAAAGTCCAGCCTGTGTATGTGATGGATAGGTATGGCTAGATATTTCTCTATTCCCTTTACAGCTGTAGCTGAGTGGGCTGTGAATCAGGAAGTCAATGCCAGTAGGCTGCAAAGGCTGAATTATGAGGCTGGTGATTAACAATCCTGCTTGTAGTAGTCATACCCAATAAATATAAAGTAGTAGAAAGTTACCTGGCAGTATAAAAACTGTGTATAAGTTGTACTGAATAAATCAGACAATATGACAATAATAGTCCCATATAGGTGATATTTCAATAAAACCGTAACTGTAAAGTAAACATAACATTCTAAATCCTGGACTGGTTGTGCTTACTATGGTATTGTATGGAATTTAGTGTTACAGTCTCTGAATAGTAATGTTGTATTAACCACTGTTACCCACACTGTGCTACATACAAAATATGTCTAGGAATGTTTGTACAAGACTCTTGTAAGTACAAGGCCTGATTGTACAACCAAGAGAAACTTAGACAGAAAACACTGAAAGAACAGACAGCAGTTTCTAAATAGTTCACTCTGATGAAACTCAAATTGTTGTATTTTTAGCACACACAGCCATGGTTCAAATCATGGGAGTAGTAGTAAGCTGTATGCATAATCATACCTCTCAACTGTACAGATTTTCCCAGAATGTCCAGATATTTGGCTCATATTTTTGGCCTGTTCCTCTTTTTTCCTGGCAAATCAGTGGGATGATCTCAGTATTGTAGTCACCAAATAATGACATACATTTGAGTGTCAGACTTCAAATCCTTCAGAAAATGTATATTAAAACAAATCCTGTTACTCTAGCAACAGCCTAAAAATTTATAAGAGCAATATTCAAAATATGTCCCTATTTGCACACTCATGTTGTCAAGCTTTGTCCAGATGCTGTGTATTAAGAGATTCAGCGATATGTGCATTATTACAACTAGGAATCTGGGAATATGAGCAGAAACAGTCAGGTAGTGCTAACAAACCTTCCCTCCACAAGTCTACCAGGTAAGAGAAGAAAAATGTAGCTAGAAGACAGTTGAAATATACACTGTGTACAAACATACCACTGCCCAAACTGAGGCCATAGGGTATTGTAATAATACCTGTAGAGTAATGATTTGAGCAATGATCATTAAAGTTGTGAGTATGGCAAGGATATCTAAGCTGTTAATTGACATCTCCCTCCCACACCATATCTGCAACAGTAATCTAAACACACAAATCAGTGGGTATGTTTACACCAAACCTACTGTTGGGACATATGTCCTATTGTGCAACAAATATTGAAATGTGTTTCTATTAATGTTCCATGTTGAAATACTATCATTGGTGGCCTGTTGCTATCAATGTAACCTGCATGCTGTTGTAATGGCCACTGTGGTTCCATATATGCATGTGTTCTGTTTGCTATGCAACTGCTCCATATCTGGTGTTTTGGGTTAATGGGAATATCTATGCATACTGTTATGTGTGTGTATGTATATATATATATATATATATATATATATATATATATATATATATGTGTGTGTGTGTGTGTGTGTGTGTGTATAGAGTGCATTCGGACATCGGATCCACACTCTGATCCTCTCACTGCAAGACATCTGACCAAAGGCACTGTAAATGGGGGTGAAAGGGTAAAGGGGCCCAACATAGGGATCTCTTGTAATTATTCCCATTATTCCTTCCTCCACAGCTGAACTGTTCTACCTTGCAACAAAACAATAAGCACTTCCAAGGCTTGGACCCAGGGCCCTGCACAACATAGCCACAACAAGTTACCAGTACACCATCTCAGCTGTACAATGTTGGGATGATTTCTCTAACATATCTTGCAGAACAGTCAGTCTACCATAGGGAATGTACAACATTTTAATGATACATATTCACACACACACACACACATATATATATATATATATATATATATATATATATATATATATGTATATATATATATATATATATATATATATATATATATATATATATACACATATATATACATATAGAAATATAGAAATACTTATAGATATATATGAAGAGAGTATATATTGAGGGTACACAGCATATCAAACAGCCATTATTCCTACTGTTGCCACCTTTTCAAATGGCCAGTGTCTGATTTTTTTCCTACAAATGAAAATTATTGCATGAAACATATACCTACACACAGTGCAAAGGACATGACACCACACACAGTTTGCATATATATAAATGCTTATTTATGTACTATTTCAGTTGTTTATGCCATTTCTTATACCATTTGGGTGTTTGAAATACATAATAACTGATTAGTGCAACTCTCAAAGAAAACATGATACAGTAATCTGATAATATAACATACTTTGCTGTCTAGGCTAAAGCATTCAAGTAGTGCAACAGTGAAAAACACACTTGCCTTGAAGATAAGAATCAATCAACACTTAATTACAGATGTAGTTCAACAGCCTCCAATTACACTCTGTACTTAACCCCCAGGGGGGAAAGTATCACTTGTCACAATGTAAATGTATCAATTACATAACAATGCTTAACTTGAAACGTCACTATCACACTGACAAACAGATCTGTGTGCAAGACAGCAAGCTCTAACCCACCACTGTTCCCATGGTGAAACATGAAAATGTACAGCCATATACCTTAATGTTTATTATTACTGATATCCCTCACATGTTGTAACAGCCTTTGTTAAAAAACATTTAATACCCCTCCCCCATAAAATATCTTACAAAGGCATATAACAGTGTTCTCCATACACTGACCTCCAGACTGTACAGGGTCACAAATGTTTTGTCCAGCTGTAGCCCTCATATACATGGACCCTACCCACAACTTGTGTGAGAGTCCACAACATCACTGGAATGATAGCAGGAAGGTCAGTACTAACTAATGATAGACCATTACCTATCAACCTCTTACTGCATGACATCTGAACAAAGCTTGATATATAGGTGGAGGACAGAGTCTGAAACACAGGGCCATATTTGAAATATTGCTGTTATACCCTGTGAAAGTTGCTGGTGTTACAGGATTGGTTGCAACATACCCTTACTCAGGAATATGAAGTGAGAAACACAAATGGATATTGCCATGTACTGACAGCAATCAATGGAGAGAATGCCACTGATATGTCAGGGACAAGACCTGTGCAGGGAACAGACAATCCTCTGGCAATCATGGGGATAGGCCCACAGTTGAGAGCTATGCAGACAGACTGAATTCCATGCAAAAATAGCATGTACACACAAACTCTGTAAAACTAGCAGTATTCAATGCATATAACAGCAATACTCACACACTGTCCCTAGGTCTGGAACCTTATACAAACATGTAGTTGGCCTGTGCCCACAAGTCCTGTTGTAAGAGGTATAGTGATCTGCTGTGTATAACACTGCTGCTCACACACAGGAAGGATGTCTTCCATACAGGAAAGGTAAAGGGACAATGCCCACATGATGTAGTTATTTATAGTAGTGGGTTGCTATGACATAGGCTATTGGAAGACCTGCATAGTTGCCTGTGTGCAATTAGCAAGTGGGGAACAGCAATTGGTGCAAAAGCCATCACCTGAACATGAGCATCACATATAAAAGCCATGCTTCAACCTACTCAAACCAGCTCAAGTTTTCTGTTAAATAAAGAACATCACCAGGCCTTATACAGTATGGTAATGGGGGATGTACTGGGTGTTAATGAACAATACATAGTATGGCATACTGTCTTATACACATTGACAAACACATACAGTCATAGACACATTTGACAGACCTGGGTTTAGCAGTGCTAACTACCTTGTCAGTGAGTCCAATCTCTTACAGAGATTTTGCATACAGCACTTGCATCATTGGGCTGGATAGTGTAATCAGTTACCTGTATGGTTGATGGTGACAGCGGTCCTCATACAGTGGACCTTGGGACATGTACTGGGGTACCATGGTGTAAAGACATTATACCCAGCACCCACACCCGACATTGGATATTGTACTCACTGAAACCTATGATAATGCTCTGACATACCCACAATCACACGACCAGGATTGCAATACAACCCCTTGTCTATCTAATCAGTGCTACTACAGGGATATGACTTTATTGCACATGCCACAGGGATAGTAGGGTGAGGGTTTGTCATGGCTCTGCTAATGTCAGCAAAATCTCTATGCCTTATAATGTATGGCAAAGTTTATTGTATTTGGAGAATGAGGCCGCAGAATGCTGTCTCCTACAAATATGCACACTCACACACATACATGCACTTGCCAGGACTCAGATGGTAACCCACACCTATCTACTCATTTGTAGAACAGTGTTATGCTGGTACTGCAAGCTCCAGGTAGCCCATAGGGTGAAGAGTGTAACAAGGTATATTTAATGTCAGTTACAGCAGCAGCCATTTCTAAGTATGGCAATGGGGGTATAGTAGCTGAGAAGGCCCTCTGAGTATTTTCAACTACAGGTTTATAAACACACAGACACTGTTATTCTCAGTAATACACACTGACACATTTGTCAGCACTGGGGTCCATAGGTGCAGGTGTTCCTAAGTGTGTACCAGGTTAATGTCCATGGAGAGATGAGAAGAGTAGGGTAATGTGGGTACACTGGTATCATGCCACCTGACATTTGTCAGCAGGCCATCTATCAACCGATGCCACTTGAGTGATCCCCAGGGAGATAGTTAAATTCAAAATCCAATCACCTGTTTTTCTCTTGCAGAGAGCCAGTGAGATGCTCCAATTGACATGTATGCAACATATATTACATAACATGGCCAGTGTCAGGGTTAGAGACCTGTACTGAAGCATGTTCTGTTGACTGTGGTAGTCTGGTTGAGGTATCCATGGCATGTGGTGCATAAAGGGTGGGGTTTCCTAGCTGTGGCATTCATGACACAGCTGGGCAGACATGCCAGTGTCAGTCAATCATAGATTCCCTATAAGCAGTCAAGATGGACATCTGGCATCTGCATATCTGTACTGAGGACAGGCAGAAATTAGCTAGCCAACAGGTTATGCATTAGGTTGAATGTTTTGAAAGACAGATGTCTGACACTGATAGGTATGCCATTACTACATGACAGCAACCCTTAATGACATGCCCTAAATATATCAGATCAATATCCAATAGGAGATACTTAATAACATACTGCTCGTACACCAAGAACACGATGGTCAGTACTCAGAGTCCAACTTTGCATGCAGGGGTGTATGGTTCCAGTACTACAATCTGCAATCTACTCTTACTTGGAAAAGCACTGTTAAATGTAGTAATATAATGATACAATACACACAAGTGTGACAGCATATAACCTGGGATACTACCCATGTATGAAACACATACAAATAGAAAAGATTGTTGTACTAGCCAGGTATAATCAGGTGTCCCATACAGTATACTCACACCCTTGCTACTGTAATTACAGCACATAGAAGCATGTTATGTACATGGAATTAAATACACTTATTATCAGACTAGAATGTGATCACTGGTTACCAGGGCTGAGCTATCTTTAGCAGGTGTAAGCATTTCTTAAATGTAAATGCTAAGCAGATTTGTGCACTACATGGTGTAAGTGCCTATTCATTTAACCATACATTAGCACCACTTACCATCATGCAAATCTGTGCAAACCCGCTTAAAGCTGCTCAAAACTACTTTAACCACTACAGTCCTTGTTCTGCCTAGCAACAAAATAGACATTGCAGCCTTGAACCCAGGACCCTGTGCACTATAATCACAGCAGCTAACCACTAAGCCATCTGAGTTATGAAGATGTCTGTTGTTTTTTTCAAATATATCATTCAGTCCACATACTGAATAGTAGTGAACAACTGCTTTGACTACTACACTTGGTTAGTACTTGTAAGTGGAAATAGTGTGGAATCAATCATGTTTTTATATATAAATATACACATATCAAATATGGTGGGATACATCTGGGAAGGTATATACAATACTCATGTTTGCAAATAATAAGGATATGTGGTACACACACACACACACACACACACACACACACACACACACACACATATACATATATATATATATATATATATATATATATATATATATATATATATATGGGTCTAGGACTCTTGCACAAATGCAGTTTTTACTGAATCGTGAATGGGTGGGCATACTTACGCGAAAATGCTTTTGACCGAAGCAGCATTTTCGCATAAATATGCCTGTTGTGCCAGTCGTACTACTGTGTGGATAAGGGAAAATTCCCTATTCTCCACTGTAGTGCGATCTCGGAGTGAGAATATTAAAGTAGGGGTGTGGGGGGTGCAGCCCCCCTCATGGGGGGTGCAGGGGGGCTTGCCCCCTTGCATAAAAGTAGATTTAATGTTTTTTTTTTAACATACTTTAGCAAAAGCGCTTTTTCGGTAAAAGGACTTTCGTTAACGTGTGTTCGGTGATGGTGGATTCAGACTGTTGAACTTTCGTTCAACAGTCCTAGATCCGTATATATATATATATATATATATATATATATATATATATATATATATATATATATAATATGTAGATATATGTATACATGTACATACACACATATATAGTTTTATATATATATATATATATATATATATATATATGAAATATGTAGATATATGTATACATGTACATACACACACACACACACACACACATATATATAAATAAATAACATGTGCCCATAACATGTAGTGGAGTCATACCTCAGCACCATAAGTCACAACCTCTTAGTGCAAGGGAATGTAATGTAAGTATTGCAGCTATAACTGTAGAATGTTGCTACAGTAACAGGGGTTGTGTCAACAGACATGTTGTGTAGGAAGTCACTTCTGATACTGACATGTACACCATTAGTTACTAACATAAATCATAAAATCATCATAGTGAAGTACCACACAAATCACAGTAATGATCCTGTGGAATACAGCAGAAATATGACCAATAAACATGGACAGTCTGAAACAATCTGGTCAGTCCAGATGCATGCACAGAACACCTTAGTGCAAGACGTGTGGACCAAGCCTAACAAAGGGGATGTTTACAGCCACGAAAATGGGGATATCACACAAATACTGGAATAGATAAGCTCACACAGTTGATGCATTCACACACTCCTGTCTGTCCTAACACATATTAACTGGAGGAACAGAGGTCCCAAGCCCACATACTTCCCATTAGTTAGTGACATACATCTTCACAGCATCCCACTGCTTTTTCAGAAATACACAACACATATGGTGGCCAAGCAATAGTACATCTGACAAATATCTGGACATAACATCACACTAGGTAAATACCCTGAGCTGCTAGGCATGTCACAAAGCATTGTGTAAACTTCAGGCAGACTGCCACAACACTGACCCAAGTTTGATATGGGGGAATACACATGTATTGCAAATATAGAAGGCACTACAGGCATGTAACAACACAGAGTAACAGACACCAGTGTGAAAGTGCATACCCACAACCAATCTCAACACAGTCACAGTCCCATTATAGTAAGTCTAATTAATAGTACAGTATATGGACTGTGTGATCAAAACCATCCTCATATTTGCCACTCACACACTAACCCTACATATACTGGCCCACTTCACAGTGTAGTCTGATGCCTGACTGTGGTATGGGAGATGTCTCAGTCTGGCCCTACAAACATATACGCTGATAGGGTACCAGAAACTGGAGCAGCATGCAACATCAGATAGAACAGGACCAAGAACACTGACATATACCACAGTCTGTACACAGGCCAAGTAATATATTCACAATACACTGCTAGACAATACTGATACTCTGTCAACAGTCACCATAAGTACACAGACCTCACTACTTTACAGACTACAAGAGAATATCCTGGTTTTGTCCTCAAATATAAGGCCTTCTATACTTGACATGTCTAGCAGTCTGATATATCACTGGCTTGTTATCAGGAATGATGTCAGCAAATAATGATATACTGTACATATGCATCGCTTACTGCATGACATATGGACAAAGGGTGACAGACCTGGTGTACAGATCCACAAACACAGGGCCAATGTTGACATATTGCCGTGATAAATAGAGAAAATTCCTGGTGTAACAGGGTTTGTTGTGACATATCTCTTATGAGGGATATGAAGTCAGTAACACACATAGATGTCACCATGTACTGACTGCAATCATCAGAGTATGCTACTGCATTTCTAAAGATAAGAAATGTATGAGCAACACACCACATCTAAGACTCAAAACTCTGGCCAGTCTTCAAATTGCCCTACAGGTGAGAGTTTCCTCAACCACATAACACTGTCATGCCAGACTTTAAATCATGTAGAACAGCCATATCCACATAAACCCTGTTAAACCAATACTACTTCAAATGTAGAACAGCAATACTTACATTCTGTCCCCATGTCTGGAACATCCCCCTCCTATTTGTTGGCCTGTCTCCACAGTGTATGTTGTAAGAGGTATTACCAACTACCCTCTGTGGTGCTGTATGTCAGACATCCACATGAAGTCCTGCTAACAGTGAAGGAAAAGGGCCAACACCCACATGAAGTGCTTAGATATAGGAGTGTGTTTCCATGCAGTTGGCTATAGGAATGATACCACAGCTGTTCCACATGCAATTAGCAAGTGGGGACTCCAGTTCATGCACAGACCATCAGCTGATCATGAGCATTACCTACAAAGTCAAGCTGCTGCCTATGAAAAAACAGATGTACTTTTCCACACTCCACCACAGAGGGGGGGGAGAAGGGGAGATAGAAGGGGTGAGAGAGAGAGAGAGAGAGAGAGAGAGAGAGAGAAGTGTGTTTGTGTATGATCCGTGGGTGGAGGGTGATATCTGGGTATTATAACGGTTGCCTATATTGATTACTAATCCATACTGTCAGATAGTAATTGCACATGAGTGTACACATTTATGGCTATCGATTGTCTACAGCAACCTTGTACAGAGTTTGAAAACTGTTGGCCTTGTAATGTGGACATTGGGACATATAGGTACTCAATATAATGATGTATCAAAACCCACACTGCAATGGAGCCTGTCATTACACAATCACCCCAACAGGATACTGCTGACACACACACACAAACACACACTTACCAGTACTGAGTTTCAAATCTAATCTGACTATGTATTGCTATTACAGTGTGCCATAGTTATTGTATGCACCATGGAGCTTACATACTGACTAGTTGTCCAAAGGTATCTTTGAAGGAGAGTGACATCAGCAGCAGTGCTAAAGGAGGGGTAAGGGAAGTGTAGTAAGTGTGAATGTCCACAAAATTAGGTGTCAACAATGATACACACACACACACACACACACACACACACACACACACACACACACACACACACACACACACACACACACACATACTCTGTCTTACAGAAACACACACATTATCACAGTTGGCAGGATCAGGATTAGAACTCCTTCCTAGCTAGCTTACAACACTACATATTACACAGTTATCGCAAGTACCATAGAACTTATAGGGCTGAAATATGGACAAAGAGTTATTTCAAGGTGACTGACAGCAGGTGTGCTAAAGTAGGGCAATGGGAGGTGTAGTGAGTGTGAATGGCTTCAAAATCTTGCATCTCCACACACACACACACACACACACACACACACACACACACACACACACACACACACACACACACACAAACACACACACATGCCAGTACTGAGATCCATAGGTTCATTGTTTCACAGGTGTGTAGTAGATGAATGGGCCTGAAGGCTGACCTTGGCATCAGGCCGCATGACAATAATCCCCATGGTGGCTCAGGGGTGTAGTCCCTGGAGTGGTCCCCAGGGGTGGATATTGTAGTCACCATCCACTCATCTGGGTTACTATTGTGGGTGGCCAGTGATGTGCACTGCTTCCCATGTATGTGATCTATATTCCATAACATGGACAGTATCTGGGTTGTGCACATGTCCCACATGCATGTTCTTTGACATATGGAAGTGTACTTGAGGTCTCTGGGACATGTTTTGTGGACAGATAGTTATCTTTTGATGTAGCATTCCTGACCTCATTTGGTGAGATCTGGCTATGTAACTGTGATCATGCTTGCACCTGCATTGACAGCATGATACAGGTATTCAGTGGAGTTAGTGGCATCTGTCCATACAGGGTATGTGTATAAGGCATGGTATTCCTTTTGTGGGTTACGTTTGCAGACTCTACAGTTGTTGCAGGCATCCAGTGGTGAACATAGCAAAAGGGCCACTGTATGCATTTATTTGCCTACTGAGGGGATGGAACAGGGTGCCATGTCCTTTTACTTGCTGGATAACACACACTCAGTCAGGAGATGTAACACATCAAAGTACTTTCTGATGTCAGTGGCACTGTTGTGGTCAGCAGGCATGTAGTCCACTGCAATCACACCATGGTTACTATCTGTAAGGCAATATGCAGGTAAATACCAATATAGTGGTTGTTGCCTAGCCAAGTGTGTTAGTGCATGAGACGTGGGTGGATAGTGTTCTCTGAGTAATAGAAGGGTTGCCTATATTGTTCACCAATCCATAATATCACTGTAGGGCTATGGATTGTCTACACCAACCGCTCTGGTGTTTGACATCTGTTGCCCTTGTAAGGTGGACATTGTGACATATACTAGGTCCTCAACATAATAATTTTGCAAAATCCACCCCACAATGGATCCTGTTATTACACAATCAAAGCAACCTTAACACAGAACACTAATGACAGACACACACAATTGCCAGTACTGAGATTCAAACTCCTACCTGGTTATGTATTGCTACTATAATGTACCACATTTATCACACGCACCATAGAGGTTACAGCATGGATGTTGTCCCAAGGTACTTCTAAGGTGAGGAACATCAACAGCCCTTGTAAATACTGGCATTGGGTGATGTAGTGGGTAAGAGATCCCAAAAATAATTTTACCCTACACACACACACACACACACACACACACACACACACACACACACACACACACACACACACACACACACACACACACATGCATTTGGCAGGGGTGAGGTTCAAACCTCTAGCTAACAATCTTTATGGAACATTATGTTATGCATTTACCACTTGCACCATTGACCTTACATGGTGTTGGTTTGACAGCAGGTACTTCTAAGATGGATGATATCTGCAGGACTGCTAAAGTCAGGCTCTGAGATGTGTACTGGGTGTAAATGGGGTCAAAATCTTTGAGGTACAGACATACATATGTAGACACACAAACACTTGCCACAGATGAGATTCAAACCCATACTTATGTAGTTACTGCTACTACATTGTTCTGCATTTATGACAAGCACCATGGAGCTTACATGCTGGAGAGCTGTGCCAATGTATCTTTAAAGATGACTAACAGCAGCAGCAGTGCTAAAGGAGGGGTAAGGGGAGAGTAGTAAGTGTCAATGTCCATAAAATCATGCATTATCAAAGACACACACACACTCTCACACAATTTCACAGTTACCATGTCTGGGATGAGAACTCCTACGTAACTAGTATGCTACATTATAGTATTACTCAGTTATCACAAGTGCTGCAGAGCTTATATGTTGGAGATCTCTCCAAAGGTATCTTTGAAGGTGACTAACATCAGCAGTGATACAGGAGGGGTAAGGGGAGAGTAGTAAGTGTCAATGTCCATAAAATCAGTTATCATCAAAAACACACAGACTCTTTCACATAGTTTCCATGTCTGGGATTAGAACGTCTACCTAACAAGGTATGTTATACTATAGTATTACACAATTATCACAAGTGCCACAGAGCTTACATGTTGGAGAGCTCTCCAAAGGTATCTTTGAAGGTGACTAACATCAGCAGCAGTGCTAAAGGAGGGGTAAGCGGAGAGTAGTAAGTGTCAATGTCCATGAAATCAAGTATCATCAAAGACACACACATTCTCTCACACACACAGTTGCCATGTCTGGGATTAGAACTCCTGCCTAAATAGTATGCGACACTATAGCATTATACAGTTATTGCAAGCGCTATGGAGTTTATGGGGCTGGTACTTGTCCAAAGGGTTATTTCAAGGTAACTGACATCAGCAGGCATGCTAAAGTAGAACAATGGGAGGTGTAGTGACTGTGAATGGCCTCAAAATCATTCATCTCAACACACAAATGCACAGTTTCACAGTTGCCATGTCAGGGATTAGAACACCTACCCAACTATCTTTCTACACTACAGTATTGCACACATATTGCAAGCACTATACAGCTTATAGGACTGAAACTTGGCCAGAGGGTTATTCCAAGGGGACTGACATCAGCAGGAGTGCTAGCATAGGCAATGGGAAATGCAGTGTGTGTGAATGGCCCATAAACCATTCATCTGGAATCACACACACACACACACACACACACACACACACACACACACACACACACACACACACACACACACACTCAATCACACACAACTTTACATTTGACAGGACTGGGTATACAAATGCTCAATGAATACTGATTTGTACTATTGTGTTATACAGTTATAACAAGCACCACAAACACTATAGGGCTGAGGCCTACCAAAAGCAATGTCTAATGTCATTGACATCAGCACGTCATGTGATATTGGCCAATTGGATGTGTGGTGGGAGGGACAGGCCTCATGATGGAAATCTGTCTGTCACTGTCTGTCACTCTCTTCCACACATCTCTGTGTGTGTATGTTTGACATATTATAGTGTGTTAGCCTTGGATATGTGTGAGCATTCCTATCCAGTGTGTGCGCAAAACATGAATGGTGTTCAATGTGATGTGTGTGCACAGACATCTGCGACTGACAGATATGTATAGTCCACTGTTTTGTCAGACTACGGCTTCATTTCTCTAAGTGTAGGAACATGCCCAGTATGACCTTCTGTATTGAATGTGTGAATCCATTCCAGGTAGGTTGTACTCCAGTCCATGGTTTGGTGTTCTACACCTACAGCTAGCAACCTGTTTCTGCAGGATATATGTAGATAGGTTGACAATATGGAGTCACAATGGGTGGCAGATAGTGGGATACTGTAACTATTGTGTCTGTGCTGCTTGTGTTACATGGTTGGTGTTAGCAGAGATATTCAGACATATGTACTGTTTTACACTGTGATGTATTATGTCATCAACTACTGACAGATATACTTATTTGCTCACAGTTATTTCCTGGGAAATACAAGATGAATGAAGCTGTGTCCAGTATTGAGGTCTGCAGCCTACATATTCTTGCACACTCATGCCATTCTGGAGGGTTAGCTGCAGACACTTGCTGATGGGTCTGTGTAAATGGTCCAGTACCTTGGTACTGTGATGGCTGAGGATCCCCTTCTTGTACATATATTGACATAACAGAATGACCATATCCTGGATTGGCCATACCTCTCAGCTGTACAGATTCACCCAGGTTACCCAGAGGTAGGGCTCATATAGCTGGTCAGTTCCCCTTCACATTGTGGTTTATGAGCAGGTTTGTAGCCACCCATTACTGGGTTTGCATGCAGGGGTAGTATGGGCACACATCAGTGTTTCAGACTTCACACACTCCATGACGTCTATGCTTCTACACCCCCACTCTGTTATTCTATCCATGGGTATTGCTGAGAAGCATTGTGGGTGGCACTACAGTTGGAACATGGCCCTGTCATCAACAATACTGGCCATAGGCCACCAAGACACAACCCTCCATGCCTACATGCTGACCACTTCTAGACAATATTGAAGACATAAAAACCTAAAACACAGACCCCTGCATATTGTACACATGCAACAATCTATCTTGAAAATCGGGCCAGCTCAGGTAATCTGTGCTCCACTGTTATTAAACTCATATGTACATATTACTGCATTTCTACATAGGATATTGAGTGGAGGGCACACCTGACAACTTTAAAGATTTGCTATCTCTGTACTGGTATTTCAGGTACTCTGTTGGCTTCCATTTCATTTTGTATTCTGACCTATCATGCAGACTGGAGGCACTTGGGCTTCAGGCCAGTTATTTTACATTAAGAAGTTTCGTGGTCTGCACACTTGTGGGAGGAGAGGCTGGACTCTGCCCTTCTGAGCTGGGAATTTCTGGTTAAAGGCTTATAGCGCCTGCATATTTGAACTGTTTCTTACTAAATTGGTACACCTTGTTTGCTGTAGCATAGACTAGATCCAGGCCTGCTGAATCTAGCTTTGTTTGTATAACTTGAGCAGTAATCCAGGCATTCTTTAAAGTATTCAATTGTATTTATTACTGCTTGGTAGTCACTTGATTAAAGTGTAGCTATCATTCTAAGTCTTTTGGATTAAGCACTTGGGCTCAGACCAGTTGTATTACAATAGGATGGTTTGTGGCCTGCACTGTGGTGGCAGGACAGGTAGCTTACATCATTCTAAGTTGGGAACTGCTGATTGAGTGCTCAGTGTCTGTTATTCTAAAAGTGTATTAGTACTGGTTTAAGCACTTGGGCTTCAGGCCAGTTATTTTACATTAAGAAAGTTCGTGGTCTGCACTCTTGTGGGAGGAGAGGCTGGACTCTGCCCTTCTGAGCTGGGAATTTCTGGTTAAAGGCTTATAGTACCTGCATATTTGAACTGTTTCTTACTGAAATTGGTACACCTTGTTTGCTGTAGCATAGACTAGATCCAGGCCTGCTGAATCTAGCTTTGTTTGTATGCTTGTTTGCTTGTTATTTCCCTGAAATGCTAATTCCACCTAAAACACGGCTTTTCAGCGGTTCTGTGGATCCCTAGTGACATCTGCATTGCTTACTGTACTTATTTCTTTGTTTCACTTGAAAGAAAGTTACTCTTTGTCATTTTTGCATTTAAGTTACCTGTAACACATTGCATTTAAGTTACCTGGCACTTGATCACTAAAGCAATTATATAAGTCAGCACTAAAAAATTAAAAGAACTACACCCTCACAAACTCCCCTTGAGTACCTTGTTCCCCAATGGCCCTTTTTTCAGCTATAAAGGAATTCCCAATACTATTCTAACATGTCCAAAGGTCAGTTGTCAATCTCCTCTCTGGTCCAGCTGGTGAATCTGGGAATCTTGAGGCAATGTTACAACTGCCTCATGTACACAGACAACCCTTTCCTCCTCCCAATAAATTCCAACACATGTGAGAGATGCAACCATATAGCCAAACTGGAAGCTAAGCTCTCTCAACTCAGTACTGGTGAAACCTGTCAGGAGGAGAAGGAAATCACACTCACTACAATTCCAGTCTCACATAGACCTACCACGACAGCAAACCAAACACATAAACACACAAAAACATACTCGGAGGCTCTAAATAAAAATCTGACTAAGCAGCAGAGACCTCCAAAGCAGACACCCAAGCAACCGCTACCCCAAAACAAAACACGTGCAACACATAGCTCACAAAGCCAGTGTGCTGAACAGTCACAGCCCTTAAGGCTAAAAAACACACCTGATACACTTGTAATAGATGACTCTATTGTCAGGCACACTGACGTCCCGCTCACCAGGCTGAACAAGAAGGTCACGGTGAGCTGCCTGTCGGGCGCTAGGATCTGCCACATAACACAAGCACTCAGGTCACTCCAAGGCAAGTATAAATATGACTTCATCATTGTCCATGCTGGTGTGAATGACCTGAGACGTACCTCCCTGGACTACATGAAAAGAGAAAAAGAGGAGCTCTCTGAGCATGTGGCCCAGGCTGGTATGACCCTGACCTTGAGTAGCATCTTACCCCCACCAAGAATGATGCCACAATATGAAGAAAAGATGATCAATTTTAACAATTGGCTTAAGTATTGGTGTCATTCAAAGGGGATCCAATGCCTGTCAGCCTGGGATGACATGCTCGACAAGCCACGATGCTTCGCTAGGGACGGCTTGCACCTGTCACCCCTGGGCTTTTGAATATTGGCAAAGGCTCTTGCTACCCCCATAGTGCCTTTTTTAGGCAAGGCTCAAAAGACAAACCCACCTCCATAGGTATCACAAGGGATAAGAAACTAAGAGTAATGCTACTCAACGCAGGAAGTCTAAACCTCAAGATGCATGCACTCGAAACTCTCCTTAGCATGGAGAACATCAATATCTGTGCAGTAACAGAAACCTGGTTCAAGGCTCCCGAGAGCACCCCAGCACGCCAGGTTATACCTCATACCATGCTTTTCGACCCCAAAACTTGGACCGAACCAGAAAAGGAGGGGGAGAATCAATATTTGTCAAAGATACCCACACCTCCAAGTTGGTGGCACAGCACGAAGCATCAGAGACTATCCATGTGCAACTAACAGTGGGTAAAACTGCCTTCCAGTTTATAGCCTGCTACAGACCACCCTCCCAAACCCAGGAACCCCACTCGGCCTTCCTGAGAACACTGGAAAATATGAAGGTCTCTCCAAACACCATTATATTGGGCGACTTCAACTACCCAAACATAGACTGGGAGCATTACTCTAGCTCCAACACCCTAGCTCAAAGGTTCCTAGAATTTATAAACTCAAATGCTATGGAACAACTTGTTACCACTCCCACAAGAGGGGAAAACATACTGGACCTGATCATCACCAACATGGGGACTCTATGCTCCAGACCAGAAGTGTATCCCTCACTGGTAAGATCAGACCATAAACTAATCTCACTGGATATTCACATTCCGACCCCACCCCATGCCCAGAAAACCACAGTGAAAAACTTCTCTAAAGCAAATTTCACACGCCTCAAAACCGAGGTGGAATCCATCAAAGCCCCTGGGCCTGTGGAAAATATGGCCCAGACCGCAGAATCCTTTATAAATGCATTCTATGAACACCTTCAGGAATGCATGGAACATGCAATCCCAAATAAAACTAAGACCCAATCCTCCAAAGACAGACGTCCTGTGTGGTGGACCCCAGCCATAAACAAACTATACAATAGAAGGAGGAAGCTACTACATGATAGAGCAAAATCCCAAAAAGGGAAGGCATCTCTGATCAGTGTTAGCAAAAAACTATGGGCACTCATAAAATCGTCTAAGGCCAGCTTCGAGAGAAAAATTGCACAGGACACTAAGGATAATCAAAAGGCTTTCTTTAGTTATGTTAGGAACCTGGGTGAGAATTCCCAGATATGCTCAGAACTGGTCCAAAATGACAAAAAATACACCAAACCCACAGACATTGCCAACATCCTAGCTGACAGGCTCAGTGCAAACTCCCCCCCCCACCAAAAGGGCAGATATCTATCCCAGCAGAGTGCTTCCCCCCTGACATCTCAGATGCTCAGGTAAGAGCTGCCCTCTCCAAAGCAAAATACACAGCATCAATGGGACCAGACGGTGTCCCATGCTGCGTCCTACATGAACTCCAAGAAGAGCTAAACCCAAACATAAAACTACTGTTCAATCTCAGCCTTACCACAGGATATGTACCCAAAGAGTGGCGTACAGCAAGAGTGGTCCCTCTCCACAAAGGTGGTGCCTCAACGGATCCTGGAAACTATTGCCCCATAAGCCTGACTAGCTTGGTCTGCAAAGCTATGGAAAGGATCATCATGGACCTCATAAAAAAAGATATTGGAGACCTACAGACACTGGATCCTACCCAGTTCGGCTTTGTTAAGGGCAGATCCTGCCTCTTAAACCTTGTTGATTTCTTTGAAATAGTTACCAAGGCCATTGACGAGGGGAAGGTGGTCCACACAGCCTACCTGGACCTCACAAAAGCCTTCGATACAATACCCCACTCGGACATTATAGATAAGCTCACCAGCTTAAATATAAACCCCTATGTCACTAGATGGGTTGCAAACTGGCTCAAGGACAGAACCCACATGGTTAGAATTGCTGGAGCCATGTCAGACTCCAAACCAGTTACAAGTGGTGTCCCACAAGGCTCAGTCCTGGGACCTCTCCTGTTCTGTATATATTTCTCGGAGGTACAGGCCAACACAGAAGGACTGTGGCTGACCAAGTTCGCAGATGACTGCAAACTGGCGCTATAATCGACTCACCAGCCGACACAAGCATCCTCCAAAAGGGCCTCATAGAAACAGAGAACTGGTGCCAGAGCCATGGCCTCAAGCTAAACGCCAAGAAGTGTATAGTCATCCCCTCTGGCAAAAACAAAGTGCCCACAAATTACCACATAGGTGGTAATCCATTAAGCACGATAGAAGTAATTAGGGAACTGGGGACCCAAGTTGATAGCAATCTCTCATTTGACAACCACGTGGCCAAAGTGGTTAGAAAAACATTTTATATAGCCCACCTATTCATGAAGGGATTCACATCTAGATCAGGGGAGGTCATCGTGCCTCTTTACTTATCCCTCTTCAGGCCCATAAATGAGTACAATGCCCCTTTTGGGATGTACCTTACCAGACACCTGCAGCAACTGGAAAGACCCCAAAAGTACCTCACGAAGAGGATCAAAGGGCTCAAACAGATGCCATATGTTGCCCGGTTAAAAAAACTCCAGTTCTTCTCAGTGGCATACCGCCTGCTCAGAGGCGATCTGTGCCTGATGTATAAAGCCATGTCCAACCCGGAATTAATGGACATGCTGCACCTCAGAAAATCCAAATCCCATCGAGCTACGTGCTCGAGAGTCTTGAACCTCAGCACTGAAATAAATAGGACATACTGGAGGGACAGATTCATAACCCAGAGGCTCCCTTCACTCTGGAATAAAATCCCAGTCCAGGTTAGGCAGAGTCCCTCATTGACTCTCTTCAAGAGGAATCTTGATGAGTGGGTGGGAGATCATAGGTTTACCCCGGGTATCAATTCTGTGTCACTGTTAGACAGAGGCACAGTATACTAACCTCGAAAAAGGGCATAGCAAAATAAATTTAAAATGGATGGCAAAAGCCAAACACACTCTGGTTAGGCTTATAAATGCCCTAGGGCAGATAGCCTAGTATGAACCTATGAACATATGAACCTATATCAGTAGAGTACAGATCTTAGGTTTTATTGACCTACATTTCTATTTCAGACTTCTTACCCTTCAGAACTAACATACAACTGCTAGACCTATAACCAAAAAACACCAAAAATGCACGAGGAGGACACCAAATCTGTTGTGGTCTGTGTAGGTCTGGAGGGGGGCTATTCACCATTGCCATCAATTGGAGGCCTAAGCCGAGCCATTCTTTTTGGTCATCTATACCTGTACTGCTGGCTGAGGCTAGTGTTGGGTATGTAAGCCTCACTGACATGCATGTGTGTGTGCTATGGACACACATTTGGGCCACCACAAGTACTCTAGTGGGATTTGTCACCTTGTGTAGTACTGCCTCGTATGTTGACACCAGTATTTGTTATGGATTTCATGCTGCCCATATAGGTGTCCACTATCTGTTCCCATCCCACTCAGCCAACCAATTCCCTTGCATGCTCACATCCATACCATATATACAACTATCAGAACATACTACTTCATTCAGCAATTGATAGGAAGAGTGACTTACCTTGTGGCTGTGCCAGTATTGGAGACGGTGCTGGAGGGCTGACTATGTCAGATGCACATAGTACACTCCCTATAGATGGTAAAGCACAGGTAGTTTCATGTTTGGCATCCCTTTTATTGTATGTGCGAGTGAGAGAGAGGTGTCATTTCCTGGGTCCCTACCGTGTCAGTGTATGTGCTATGTGTTGCCTCTTTGCCCAAGCCTGAGCATACTGGGCATGCTTCCTTCTGCCTACATGGGCAGGCTGAGATTGTTCCTCATCCAAGTACCTCTGTGCCTGTGATGGCCTTGGCAATGGTGGGGGGCTGTGTGGCCTTGCCCCATGCTGTTCCTACTGCAGCTGTTTCCGCAGGATCATATTGTGCAGTATGGCACATACTATGAACATTTGTGTACCTGTAGCTGGAGCATAGTGCAGGGGTCCACCGGATGGAACCATGACTTGAGCATCCCAAACACACGGTCTATTATGATTCTGGTTTGTGAGTGTGCCTCATTATGGAGTTCTTATTCAGGTGTGTGTACATTTCTGATGGGTGTCATCAGCCATGGCTCGAGTGCGTAACTAGCATCCCCCACTAGGTGGCCATATGGGATGTCCCCACTGGCAAATGACTAGTACAGCTGTGTCATATGCCAGATGTGGGAGTCCTGATAGCTTTCAGGGCTGCCAGCACACACATTCAAGATAATGCCCTGGGCATTGCACATGACCTGGCAGTTGATGGAGGGGAAGCCCTTGTGGTTTATGTAGACCCTAGCCTGCTCACCTGGCAGTACTTTGATGTGTATGTGCGTGCAATCTATAGCACCCACTACCTCAGGGTATTCTGCTATTTGGTGGAAGAGGCGCATATTTCTGGTCAACGCCTCACGGGTGTTGAGGAAATATATGTGCTCATCAGCATGTGCTGACATGGCATCAAAAAACTGGTGGAGTACCCTGGATTCTGATGCCTGTGAGATATGCATGATATCCCCAGTTGCCCTTTGGAAGGTACCTGTGGCTAGTATTCTTAAGCCTACACATACCTTGGTATCCACTGGGATGGGTTCCCCTCTGTTGGTTCTGTGTGTGAGGCATGGCCGGCACAGCTCAACAATTTGCTGTAGAATGTCCCTATCCACCCTATAGCACTCCACTATCTCCAGCTCATGTAGCCCCTGGTAGGTTACCCTGGGTCTGTGTACTCTTCTCCTTCTCCTCACTGTTGGTTGGCCATCAGCATTCACATCCTCACCACCCTCACCCTCTTCCACATATTGATGTATGAGAGCAACAGCAGCCCCTAACATTTTGTTAGTTTTGGCAGGTAAAATTTCCCCATCTGTGTACACCAGTGGTGTAGAGTTTGTGGGGAAAAACAGACTGGAAGGCATTTGCATAGTTTATAGTAGTGAGCTAGGTTGTTCCATGGTTAATTGACTGATTCTGATACATTTCACCTGCCTGCTATGCTATTTCTCCTTGATTGCCTTGCTACTGATGTTTTCCCTTCCCATTTCCTTCCCATTTAAGCCCTGAGGTGTGGAGTGCATACCCAGTGCTCAAATGTGAACAGAGCTGTTATTTCCTGTTTTTTTTTGTTTAAAACCTGGTACACAGCATGCTCACCTGTTTAGGCAATGTAAACACTGCTAGGCAGCCTCAGACACACCCCCTTCCTTAGCTGTGCTTAGCTTAGCACAAACATGGGCCACAGAGCTCTGATAAGCTCACAGCATGCATGACACTCCCTCTTATGAGGTCATCTACCTCTTATACTTATACGATAATGTTGCTGCACCTACATGGTTGGGTGCAAGCTAACACTGAGAGGAAATCTGTGATTCTATATCAGTCCCCTCACTTGAATAAAACAGAATGCGAATTCATAGTTACCACACTCACACTGAGCCTTCCTCCTTAGCAACCACTATTCTCTGCTATTGTCTTATGCATGCCATTGACTAGCATGGCAAAATTCTGATTTGGGTTTAAAAGCTTATTTCCAACTTTTTTTCTTATTTTCGGGCTGATCCCATTTGTGCACCGCTGCCCTATGCTTAACCAGCCGAAATTGGCAAAAAAAAAATAAAAGTTACTTTTTTATAATTTTGCAACTATTTCTCATGCCAGTGGCCATATATTTGGCCACTGGCATGCCTACTACATTGAATACATGCTTTCTTTGGAGGTTTCATGCCTCCATTTTGTAATTTGCAGAAATGTATTCAGTTAGTAACTGAATACATTTCTGCAGGTTACACTATTCCTGCACAGATGCCTGCCTGCTTCCTGGATTGCTAATTCACCTCATTTGCATGGTTTTCACCAGCAAATGGGGTAATTAGCATATAGCAGTGGTGTCAGTGCAGGAATATTGTAGGAGCACTCATGCACATCCTGGGAGCTCGTTCCTGGATCTCTCGTCAGCCATATTGCATGCAGCAGCTCTTGCACTATTCCTGCACTCTGTGCAGAGCTTGCTGAATCTGAGGGACTGTCTTTAAGTTACTTCCAAGCTAAATGGAAAGTGAGTATCCAAAAGCGTAAAGTAGACAATCCTACTTCTTACTAACATTAAAAACCTTTGGTAACCCACTAGTAGTTTTGATAGATGCATTTTTTGAAGACGGAATTTTTTGAAGGTATTAAGTACATGATATTGTATTTGGCAGTATTAATTGTGACATATTATTTAGGATTATCATATTGTCATTTTTTTCAGCCATTTTAATGCATTAGCAAATATGGTATGGGGTTAGTCCTTATACTTTTCAGACAAAAGTTATGCAAGTTGAATGAGTATCAAAATTATTTTGATGTTAGCCAAGATATGATATATAAATTACTGCTGACACAATATTACATTTACTGAGCATTGTGTTAGACATAAGAATGGTACTTATCCTATTCTCAAACCAACCGAACAGTAATCTGATGTATTAAAAATAATGATTCACTAACATGTCATTGCTAATGTGACACCCATGCACTGGCCCAGCAATCAAGGAGCCTCAGTCCTCACCAATAACACCAATGAGGGGCATCCATATAGGGAAAAGGATAATAAATACACACAGTAGAGTACAATTTCCCTGAAGAGCACACAGAGATCACAGCACTCTCTCTGTCAACCAGTGTTTCATGTCCCTGCCCAAGTAGCTGACACACACACACACACACACACACACACACACACACACACACACACACACACATACACACACTTTGAGATAAGAGTTATATACAATCACACAGACACTCCTGGGCAAGGCTGGCACAAGTTCTCCAGCTGTGCTCCTTTTACCCAGACTATACGGTAGTACCACTTGCCACCACCCAAAAAGGTCCTTATGAAAGGGTATCCAATTATTACTGTGCAATATTATTATCCAAATGATAAGTGCAACTGAACAGTCAAGGCTTATTTGGAATGGCTTGGCCAGTATCACTATATACATGCAATGTATCTAGAGTTTAAATTAACTCTACATAAAACAGCCACAGTTGAAAGATTTAAAAATATTTAATAATAAATAATAAAAACACAAAGCAATATGTCTTACTACACAGTGCTAGTCAAGAGTTCATAGATCGCAGGGAAATGCGTAAAATAATACAGTAGAAAAGTTCTGGCATCAATACAGACAAAAAATCCTAATCTCAGGGGCGGCCCGTGCTATTGGACTGCCGGACTGCAGCCCCCTCAACTATAAAATAAAGAAATAAAAGAAAAAGTAAAGAAATAAAAAATAAAAAATCGCAGACTTTCGCGCATGCGCACTAGTCCGGACTGCTGCTGAGACAGTCAGGAGCATGCGCAGATTGTCTCAGCAGCAGTCCTGACTGGGAAACATGTAGAATGGAGCTCCCAGAAGTCTATGCAGTTTTAAACTGCATAGACTGTCCTGGGAACTCGCTGGGAAAACGCGTCGGGGTCGGACTGCAATGTCGGCAGTCTGGAGTTTGCTGTAGTCTCGTCGGGAAGATCTCATGACAGGGGGGCGTGGGCGTCGGGCTGGTGTGGATTTGCCTGGGTTTTGGATAGGGATGTGGATTTATGGTGGTTTGCTACAGGATTGGATCGGTTTTGCAGCTACAGGGATGTGGATTTATGGGGTCTGGTGTGTTTCGGTGGTTTGCAGCTACAGGTAAGAGTGTGTGTGTGTGTGTGTGTGTGTGTGTGTGTGTGTGTGTGTGTGTGTGTATGTGTGCGTGTGTGCGTGTGTGTGTGTGTGTGTGTGTGTGTGTGTGTGTGTGTGTGTGTGTGTGTGTGTGTGTATGTGTGTGTGTGTGTGTGTGTGTGTGTGTGTGTGTGTGTGTGTGTGTGTGTGTGTGTGTGTATATGTATATGAGAGACCAGCACAGGCAGGTGACTCTGGGCAGCCAGGGAGACTAGTGCCTCATGGACAGGTCTAGGGCAGCCTCAAAATATGTATGTTGTGACTGTGCAAATCTCCATCTCTAGGGATATCTTCTCCGGGGAAGGTCACAAGGATGATCCAAAGCAAATGCAGAAGATAGAGAACTCCATCGTAGAATGATTTGCTTTTGAATTTCAATTTCTCATTATTTTTTGCTATGTTTAGGATTAACAATTTTATGCATTTATCTAAGTAAACTAGAGCTCCTTTGTATAGTTAATTGCTATGTTAGTATCAGAGCTAGTTCTGAGACAGGCACATTTTGAGATCTTGTCATAGAATACAGTTTGCCCATCTGAAATTATTAAATTTAGAGGTATTTCTTACAGGGGCTTTGGACATTTTGATCACAAGTTTTGTTTCAATTAATTAGAAATTGGGAGACTGGGAAATAGTATATGTGCATGTTATGTTTGTGAGGACCAGATCTATAATATTGTATCCTTTAGTTGATTTATTAACTATCTTTTCCAGAGATGTTTTTATTAAGTCCAAGAGCTTATGAACAGATCCATCACCGGTGGTAAAGGTGCATCAGGTTAATTGATGAGAAGGTGAAGACTCCTAAAATAAACTAATTCTTAACAGGGAGTTTGCCAAGTGCTTTTAGGAATCTAGTAATTATCAAGGGACATGGATGGTGCTGTGTATCAGTAGTTTACCTTGCTCAACCTGAGTTCTGATTGTGAGCATATGGAAATCTGCCTAGAGGTTGTTTGACCCTTGACAAATATGGAGACACCACTGCAGTTGCCTTTAGGACTGAAGGCATTTGGTAGGCACAAAACCCTGGCATGGAGGTTGCATGCTATCTGTAGTGTACTTAATGTATCTGTTATGTGGTATTCTTTCATAAAGTTAATGCATGATTAAAGCAATAGATAAAGCAGTGTAGCATACATATAAAATGGCTTTTCAGCTGTAATTTTGCTTCATATTTGATCTGATCTGTTCGTTATAATATCTGTGGTTTGTAAATGCTGCAATGCTTGATATTTGATGGTGCAGTGGTGGCATTGTTGCCTCACAGCTGCAGGTTCTCAGGTTTGATCCTTGGCTGGGGTGCCTTCTTTGTGGGGTCTGTATCTTCTCCCTGTGTTTGTGTGGGTTTGCTTTTGTGTCCTCCCATGTTACAAAGACATGTCTGCATTATTTCTTCCTGGGCCTCTGCTGAAAATTGTTTTTCTGTTCCATGTCAGACTGTCCTGATTAAGAAATGTTAAATAAAATTGACAGGCATTTGAATTTCAGACTTCAGGTTTCTGAATGATTAATTCCTTACATATTTGATGGTGCAGTGGTAGTATTGTTGCCTCACAGCTATAGGTTTTCTGGTTTGATTCTTGGCTGGGGTGTCTTCTGTGTGGAGTCTGCATCTTATCCCCTGTGTCTGTGTGGATTTGCTCTGGTGTCCTGCCATTTTACAAAGACATGTGTGTCTACAGTATTTCTCCCTGGGCCTCTGCTGAAAATTGTTTTTGTTCCGTCAGAAGTAAAATTGACATGCATTTGAATTTCAGACTTCATATTTTTCAGAAAATACATAGTAAAACAACCTTTTATTCTAGCAATAAATATATAGTAACACAACCTTTTATTCTAGAAATTTTCTAAGTTTATAAGATGACTATTTGAAATTTGTCCTTATTTTGGGACTGTATTACCCTGTTATTGGCTTTGTCCAGGTATTTTGTGCTAAGGTTGACAGCTATGACAAGAACTGAATTCACTGAATATGTTTGAGGGCTGTTTTCCCTCATTACTGGGTTTGTCCAGGTGTTTTGTGCTAAGAGGTTGACAGCTATGGTGAGAACTGAATTCATTAAATGATAGCCATTTAAGTTTCAGTCTTCCTCTCTTTCACAAAGCAGCTGATTTGGCGTAGTGGTATGTTGCTCTGACTGTTTTGCACAGGGACCTTGGCAGTAAAATGTATGGTGGTAACACAGCATTTTTCTTTCACAAAGCAGGTGATTTGGCATAGTGGTATGTTGTTCTGACTCTTTTACACAGGGACCTTGGCAGTAAAATGTATGGTGGTAACACAGCATTTTATTCTAGCAGCTTTCCAAGATTATGCAAGCAATGTTTAATGTGTCCCTGGTTTTTGCCCTTTTGACCCACCCCAATAAATTTGGCTTTTTTCCAGATTTCTTGTGCTGCGAAGTTGAGATGCAGTTGAGTATTGAATAGATTTTACAAGGAGCTGAGAGCTGCAGGGGAAGAGAAGTTTAGTGTTGATTATGCTAAGTCAGCTTGCATTGCTAATAGCACAACAGGTTGTGTACTTGCTTTTGATGCAGAAGGTTGTTGGTTCTACTCCCATAAGGGGTGAATGCTGTCGTACTGAAAGTTAAGATACTAACTATGAGCCTGTTATCAGTTTGCCATCCATTTCCTATTGCAATATTAGTAGCTTATTTTTAAAGCAATTTAGGCAATTTATTCCTCAGGGGCATCAGACACTTTATTTTTCGATGAAACCATGAAATATAAAGGTGTTTGCTAGCAGCAACCTATTCATTACAGATTTATTTAACGTGGAATTATTTAGATGACTTTTTTACTACTTCAGAGATTGTGCATATTTACTGATAATGGTGAACTGTAGAATTGTGCATATTTACTGATAATAGTGGACTGTAGAAGTTTGAGTAGACTTTTATGAAGGAAATGTTCTGAATTGGGCAGTTTTGTCATTGGTGCATGCATTTTGTTTCATTGTTTACTGGAAAAATGTTCAAAGCAATAGGAAGTTGTATCAAAGAGCACATGTATGTTTCATATGCAAGGGGCCTATTATTTGAAAACAGCCCAGAATTAATCTTTTATCTGCCACGGGTAAAATGTATTTTCTTTGAATGTGGGTTTCAATGTTATTTCAATGAATGTGAGTTTTAAGGGTAGAGAAGTTTTAATGCCAAGTTTGTTTAGCAGATGTCTTAGTGTTTGTGCTGTAAAATGCAAAATAAAACTTTCAAATGAAGTTCAAATCATCATAGAAGTAAATCAGTATGCACATTAGTGTTTATGGTAAATGGAGTGAAATAGCAAAGTAATGGATCACTGGAATGGCTGCAGGGAAGGGGGGGCTCCATTCGACCATGGTTTTGTGAGGGGGAAGGGCGGCAAACTTAGGCAGCCCCAGCTGAACTGTACCTCCCAACTGTCCAGATTTGCAAAGAAAGAATAGATTTTTTTGTTTCTTATTTTTTTTCTGGCAAATCATTTAGGAATTAAGTCACTAAATAATGGCACACTGAGTTTCAGACTTCATAACCTTCAGAAACATGCATGTTAAAGTAAGACCTGTTCTATCAACTGTCTCAGTTTATACAAGAGCAATTTTTAATACTGTTTATATTTTGCCTTGTCCAGATTTATTGCATTAACAGGTTGAGAGGTACATGCAAATAAATTGTTTTATAGAATTAGGCTTAGCCAAACCTCTCAACTGTCCCTGATTTTGGCTCAAAATGTTGCTCTTCCCCTAATGATCCCTCCGCAAAATAGCAATTTTGGAAGAAAATATGGAGGGTTTATAATTAAGAAATAACTGTAACAATCAGTTAGATTACTTTTATTTCAGAAATGCATGTAGATTATTTTATTTTGTCAGCTGCTCAAGTTAGCAGTACTAATATTAAAGTGTCCATTCTTTGACAGGTTCCCAGCTGTATTGTGTTGCTATTTTATATTTTTACATCCACATTTTTGGTCCATTTTTCATAAAATTGTGTTTTTTTGGCAAATTAGTGACAAATTATTAAACACTGAAGTTAGAAAATAATGACAGACATTTGAGTTTCAGATTTCATACCATTCAGAAAATTCATACTAATGCAAGACCTCTATTATCTTTCTAAATTTATAAGAGCAATATTTTAAAAATTGTCCTTATTTTTGGGCCTTTGTCCCATTTCTTTGCATGGCTTTGTCCAGATTTCTTGCTCTGAGGTTGAGAGGTATGACAAATGTGTCAGGGCCATCACAAGTCAGCCAGAGACATTTCAAACTGTGACATACTTGTTGCACCCCACTCCCCCATGTAGTGACACTGGATGTGTCGAAGCAAGACAAGGAGTAGTTATGCAGTGTAAATGTGCAGAGTATCCCCCCCGCCCCATCCAAGGTAGACACAAGTACTAGAGTGGCTTTTCATCTATCCTTGATTTTTACAGAATGGTCTGGTTTCTGTCATATTTTTTGTACTGTTGATTTATGCTTATTACTCAAAATGCCTGTTGCTCTGTGTTTAAGTAGCAATACTTTAATGACCATCAGGTAAGCTTGGCTGAGATTGCAAGATGCAAGTAAGCTTTAATAAGCATACTGTTAATAAATTACCAACATTGAAAGCCTTTCTGTTGCCATGTAGAGAATACTTAACTAGATAATGTATAAGCCTTGGGTATTGAAATGCATATGACAGTATTTGTAATAAAGGACAGGATTACATTATTTTAAGAATCTCATTACACTTGAAGACTTCCAGTCATCTCTGCAGGCTTTACCCATAAACAGAATGCCAATTGTGTGGCCCATAACCTGTACAGTAATCCTTTTAAGCAATGTATCTTGAGCTTATTTCTTGTTTGCTTTTCATTTTTTACTTTGATCATGTTTTCCCCAAGAAACAAGTAGATGTCAGGCAGCAGGTCTTTTTTATTTTGGATAAGGAACATTTTTACAAGTAGGGGCATCAAAGATTTCTACTTTCAGCATGTTATTTGGTACTTTAATAAAGCTGAATATAAATTATAATTAGAACTGCAGTGCAAGAAGTGGTTTGAGTTGAGTGCTGCTTGTTTTTCTTATACTTGATTTTGATTGGCATTCCATTAATGTATTTAAAAAAAGTAATTTATTTTTTCATGCCTCACAACCTTTTTTTGTTTCCATCTAGATATTAAGCTGTCATGCAGCCAATGCATTGAAATATTTTTATTCTTCTACACTTCATTTTGTCTTGATTGGACTCTCATAATGACGGTTTAGCACCCAGGGCAGTATATTTAGTTTTTGTGGTTTTGAGCATAGCTCCTCCCCTTTCTAGTTGGCCACACCCCTTCCCATTGGCCCCGCCCATTCAGCTGTCTCCTGCAGCCCCCCTTTGATTTGAAGTCACCAGCCGCCACTGCCTAATCTAATATTCCTAGTTCCTAGCTATATCTAAGAGAAAACACAGTTCTAAAATAAACTTACGTATAGAACACAGGCAGAGTGTTGATGAGTTGGATGTTCTCAAGACAAATGCTCAATGCCCTCATCCTTTCTGTTCTTAAAATGATAACAAAGTACCACTGATTCATTTCAGATACATCCTTTCTTTCTGGTTCTCAGGCTAACAGAATCTCAGAGGTTAGTAGCCCTTTTGATCTTGCAGCTGGTCAGGAAGCTAGAACAATAAAAGGCATTATACATATAAATTCTAGCCATTAACTCTGGCCTCAAAACAACAGACATCTCAGCTCCAAGTTTTAGATCAAAGAATTTCACAATGCTTGACTTATCAGCTTTCTTGCAGCAGAGTGCACTATTGTTACATTTTTCCAGTTCCACATCTAACAACATTTTCTTCCATTTAAGAGAACAAGCCTGTAGCTCATATTAATATTTACAATTAACTGAATTATCGACAAAATTCCATCTGGCTAGGCTGGCAGCCTTTACATATCTTCACAGCTAATAATTCAGAGTTCTGTTTGCCTATACATTAATATTCTGATGGAGCCTGAGTACTAAGTTCTCTGCAAGTAGTGTTAGCTTTATACAGTATATCTTCATATATAAAAGCACAAACATTTACAAATCATATGTTAGAAAACGAGTAAAATGAGGAGAAAGGAAGGGAGAAGGAGGAGAAAAAATATAAAATCCAAATTGTTTAATGTTATATAAATAGTTATATTAAGAGAAGCAACTAATATTTAAATTGAATGAACAAAAAGCATATAATAAATTTATAAATAAATCACCTAGAGACATGTGAAGTTGTTGGTTAAAGTATTTTGTTCATATGCACAATTCATACTATTCTTATTTAGGAGGATATAACTTGTCAGTTTTCAAGAGTGTTATAAAACAAATGTGAATTTAAATATCTTCTCTCACATATCAATAACAAAAAAGGGAATTGAAAAGAGGCGTGAGGAGAGAAGGAAGAGGTAATGATAAAGTACAAAATTAGGATGTATAAATATGTTTTAAAGTAAAGATTTTAATCTTAATAAGCTGAATGAAATCTAAAATTAAAAGAAAACACTTATATTTACTATCCTATACTGTGATATAAATGTTTTCTTCTTGATTTTATTTTTTAACAACAAAAGGTTGACAAAAATAAGACAA
The DNA here is from genome assembly GCF_019279795.1 of Protopterus annectens. Lineage (NCBI taxonomy): Eukaryota > Metazoa > Chordata > Ceratodontiformes > Protopteridae > Protopterus > Protopterus annectens. The sequence continues at coordinate 1,662,653,440 of NC_056731.1, read as the reverse complement.
ATAAGGATTATCCTTCAAACTCTATTAATTTATTATATGTTCCAGAGAGTGAATCATAGATATATTTTTAACTCATACTTAATAATAAGAATAAATATGGGTTTGTAGCAGAATGATGTTTAGATCTTCTTTAGTTACTGTTGGATAGAAGGAAATGCTTGGATAGTATTATTATCTGAGCAGGGAGTTTTAGACTCCAGCTGGGAGGGGAAAGTATATGTAATGTTATTTTTACAGTTAATAAGAGCTATTGAAAGGCTCGGGATGTCTATAAAAATCCTTAATATAATTTCTATATATATAAGCTTTGTCAGTACATACATATTCATTCATGAGTTACCAATATATAGTGGAGTGATTACAAAAATCATACATTGTATGAATTCTATAAAAAGAAGTCTTAACCCCATTGACTTAACATCATGACATTTTTAAATTGTATATCATTAAATATTAATGGTCTAAATAATGGCTGTAAGAGAGAGAATCTATTTAGATACTTAAGATCACTCAATTCCCAGATAATTTTTACAAGAGACACACTTGTTGCAATCTGATATTAATAGGCTCAATCCCAAAATGAATACTGTGCTATCAAGCTCACATCATACTTAAAAAAGAAGAGGTGTAACAATACTATGGAAAAGCACCACCCCTGTACCTAAAATAATTATTACTAATACTTATAAAGATGATAAAGGCCTAATGTGTTCAGTTACATTGGAAATTAGCAAAAAATATTGCACACTCATACATCTACACTGGTTTCCTAGGATATGAGTAAGAAGTGTAAGGAAACAAATGAAACAAATCATAAATCAATTAAAAGGCAGTCTTATAATGGCAGGAGATTTCAATTGTATAACAAAAGAGAACAACTCGAACTCCGCAAAAAAAGAAAAAAAAAGAAAACTATTTTCATCGGCTAAAGAACTTAAAAACATTTTTCCTCTAGTATACCTCAGAGACATTCAAGATTATGCAGTCCCAGATTCGCTCTTCTTCACACACTACTCTCACAGACACAAAACGTAAGCAAGAATTGATAGAATATATATATCTATATATATATATATATATATATATATATCTATATATATATATATATATATATATATTCATGGATTTAAAAAATAGTTTAGATAGAGTAAAGACTATAACATGTCCATTTTCTGACCATAATGCAATAACCTGCCAACTCATACTAAAGAAAATTTTAGAAATCCAATTAGACAGATACTTGCTTATATAATTAATTTAAAAGAGTTTAAAGAATTTCTACAAAAAGAGATTGGAATTTATTTAAATTCTAGTAAGACTCAAGATACTTCTAGCATATACATCTGGGATGCCTTCAAAGCATATATTTATTTCAGAAGCATATCTTGGTATGCTTATAAGAAAAAATAATGAGATAAAGTTCTGATAGAACTACAAGATAAAATAGATAAGCTACAACTCAATAGTCAAAATACAAACCCAGATAAATTACAACAGATAAATGAACTGAATTTAAATCACAAAACAAAGATAAATTGTGAGAGAATGAAAATCATAAATCATACAGTTAATCCAAGGTATATGCATAAGCTAGCTATGAGAACAAAGATATATAATTCATCCAATCATATCAGAGAAATATTTTCACCTTCCAAAAGTAAAAAAAGTTTTAGATTTAGAAGATATATTAAAAGAATGTAAGGACTATTTTACAAAAATAAATGAGGAAAACATGTTAATAGACCCTAATGAAAAAATAAAAACATTCATAAAGAAATATATTAAGAAAAAAATAAATATTGATCAGATTAATATTATATATAAACCTATTTCAATTTCTGAATTAAAGTCACATATTAAAAAGTTAAAAATAAATAAAGCTCCTGGCAATGATGGCATTATCCCTGAATTTTATAAATTAATGACAAAAGAACCTCTAAATATACTACTTGATGTTTTTAATATGGTTAAGAACTTAGAAGCAGTTCCCCCTCCTGGGGTTACTCTCTCCTTGTCCCAATATTAAAGACAGATAAAGATCCAATAAAATGCTCATTTTATAGACCAATTTTATTGTTGAATGTTGATTTTAAATTATTTATGGCTATAAAAACAGACAGATTAAAACAGTTTCTTCCCTCTTTAATTGATAATGATCAGACAGGTTTTATTCTGAATAGGAATATATCTGATAATATAAAGAGAATAATGTCACTAATTGATCTGGCCAATAAAACAAAAGAAAGTTTAGCAATAATAAGTCTTGATATTAACTGTGCCTTCGATTCTGTAAATTAGAAGTATCTTTCATTAGGGCCTAGGGCTATATTCATAAAGGTTACTGTGAGGTGTATACGATGTGTACCCCTCACTGTTACCTTTTGTCATTGTAAGACAGCTTTACTGCAGTGCTTTTGGAAGGTGACATGCAGCTGCATGGAGGACAAATGAGGCAGTGTGGAGCATGGCATATGCTAGTTAGTCATGTGCTATCCCCTGGAACTGTCTGTGGTAAGACATCTACACAGCTAAGCAATTCATGGAATCACTCAGCCATGTAGCTCAACATGACTGTTTCTCTCCACTCACGGTAGTCTTCCATCATGATCGAGGTAAGCGCTGGGGACTTCAGTGGAAAAGTAGTGATAGGAGGTATGTGTGTGTGTGTGTGTGTGTGTGTGTGCGTGCGTGTGTGTGTGTGTGTGTGTGTGTGTGTGTGTGTGTGTGTGTGTGTGTGTGTGTGTGTGTGTGCGTCTCTGCGTGTGGGTGTGTATGGGTGTGTGGGTGTGTGTGTGTCTGTAAGGGGCTGCATGTGTGAGTCTGTGTCTGCCCAGGAGGAAGCAGTAGCTGTAGGGAAGTTAGTGTGGGGGTAAGTTAGGTAGGTGTGTGCGCGTGTGTTTGTTTGTATGTGTGTACATGTGTATGTGTGTTCATGTGTATGTGTGAGAATGTATGTGTACGACTGTGTGTGTGTGTGTGTGTGTGTTTGTGTGTGTGTGTGTGTGTGTGTGTGTGTGTGTGTGTGTGTGTGTGTGTGTGTGTGAGCGCGCAGGCACGCGCGTGTGTGTGCATGTGTCTGTGTGTGTCTATGTGTGTGTATCTGTAAGAGGCTGCACGTGTGAGTCTGTGTCTGCCCAGGAGGTAGGAGTAGCTGTAGGGAAGTTAGTGAGGGGGTAAGTTAGGTAGGTGTGTGTGCGCGTGTTTGTGTGTGAGGGAGTGTGGTTGTGTGTGTGTGTGTGTGTGTGTGTGTGTGTGTGTGTGTGTGTGTGTGCATGTGTGTGTGTGTGTGTGTATGTCTGTAAGGGGCTGCATGTGTAAGTCTGTGTCTGCCCAGGAGGTAGGAGTAGCTGTAGGGAAGTTAGTGAGGGGGTAAGTTAGGTAGGTGTGTGTGTGTGTTTGTTTGTGTGTGAGTGAGTGTATGTGTGTTCATGTGTATGTGCGTGAGTGTATGTGTACGACTGTGTGTGTGTGGGTTGAGGTGACTGTCACACTTCCATGCACCCATAGACTAATGATTAGAGACTGCAATAGTTGGGTGAGGGGAGCCACTAGCCACCAGGGATACCTCTTAAATCTTATGCCTGAATGACACTTAGAATGCAAATTAAGGTTGGGGGGAGTCACTAGACATTAGGGAAATCTTTAGCTAAGTGTCTTAATAGTGCACAGGGATAAGGGGAACACTAGACACCAGGTTTAAATCTGTACAACATGCCTGAATGGCATTTAAACTCAAAGTGTGTCTGTGTGTTGGAGGGGGTGAAGATACCAGGAATACCCTATTATGGCATGTCTTTAAGGCACCTATTTAAAAAATAAAGGTGTGGAAACCACTAGACACCAGGAGTAACACCTTCTGACAAATACACAGTTGAGAAAAGAAAAAAAAAATCTAAGTACAGAGAGATTTCAGACCTGCACTCTTGGCACACAAAACTCCAGCATTAGTCTGCTGAGCTAACTATGAAGTTAGAGCATCAGAGATTTTTAACATATATACAGGATCACAGGTATTACGCAATGCCTGTAACATTTTGTGATATACATGGAAGAAGAACAGAAATACTAAGCATCACTCTCAGCCTTGTAGCACAACAGTGGAGGGTCACTAGAATAAGAGCTTTGCCTTAGCATGGATTTACTGAAATATATGAAGTGTGAAAACTTATTATGGATGTTATGACAGCATGATAGGTACTGGGCATGTGGTGTGTGTGTGTGTGTGTGTGTGTGTGTGTGTGTGTGTGTGTGTGTGTGTGTGTGTGTGTGTGTGTGTGTGTGTGTGTGTGTGTATGTGTGAGTGTGCATGTGTGTGTTTTACTGTGTGGTTGTGTGTGGGAGAGTGACTCAGGGGGAAGGGGTGCCTGTGATACTAATGCTGACTCATAGATATGGAAATGAGCTAATAATGAGGTGTTTCTTTATTGCGGCTGATGTGTCAATAAATCGTTGAAGCAAAGTCTATTTCCATCAACCCTTAGCATGAGCAGTAGGGTTCTTAATGAATCCTTGTGATAAAGTATTTTTAAAAAAGTTTTCATTAGGGAACTCTTCTTTTACTAGAACTAAAATCATTACTGTGTTAAATTTTTACTGATCTATTTCATAAGGATGTGCTTTGTATGTGCATATTTTGTATGTGCACTTGGATTGTGTATATGTTTGGCAACCATTTGTACTGCTACGGCTCAGGCCATGTCTGAAATATCCATATTTAATCATATTTTTCTTCTACGTGAGACAAACAAATTATCTGGGTTGCACATTCTACATTTTTTTCATTAGTTAAATTGTCTCGAGTGATATTTTAATACACAGGGAATTTCTGGAGCTTTGACATTTCTAAAAAAGATTTCAAGCCTGCATAAACGAAAGCATCTCGTGATTCCTTGCTGGTTGAGGAAAGTAAACCTATTTTTTTTTTTTCTGTGACTTGCTGATAGAGCTGCTTTTTGTTTTACCTGTTCCATTTTGTTTTCTGTTTTAAGGAATCAGCTTGGCTGGGTAGTACTCACCAATAGGGTTGCCACCTTTCATCGTGGCTAAAACCGGAGTAAAGCCACACCTCTCATGTCATCAGTAACCCCACCCACATTCCAACCATTTTGTGACATCATGATGATATCATTTGGTGAGGAACGCCCACTTTTTCCATTCTTGCTGCTTCCTTTTGGCTGATTTACTATGCTTTTCTGCATAAAAAGCATAGTAAATCAGCCGATTTACAAACTCTAATAGTCTGTTTCCTTTTTGAAACAGAATACCGTAGTTTGTACAGGGTTTTCTGGACTACTGCAGAATCAGTTTGATTTCCAGATAGTCCGGAAAAAAAACAGAGGGGTGGCAACCCTACTCACTAACATAGGAGAGCACTGCACCCCTCCCCTCGTGTGATGTCCTCCTTGTTAAGACTGTACCATAAATCAGTGTTGTCCAATGTAATTATAAGACTAGATACTCCATCAAGCTCAAAAATTCTTAACAATTTTACAAAGACAAATTACCTCTTACTAAGTGATGGTATAAAAAGTTTCAAAGCCCCCTTGAACACAGATAACATGGACTTCTATGCTCCTTTGAAGAGGTATACACCAATGCCTTGTATAACCACTTAAGCAGTTGTACATAATTGGCTGTACCTGACTGGATTAAAACTAGGTCTTGCCAAAAATCAAGCCACCTGGTCCCCTTGCTATACAACAAAAGAAATAAACTAATGGCAAAGAACAAGCGGGAACTGGCTCAACTGATAAAGAAATCCCACTCTAGCTTAAACAAACAAATCAGAGAGCTTGTCAAGCCCTCCAAAGCTGATTACAAAGTAAAAATAGCCTCCTTAGCTAAGGGTAATCACAATGCATTCTTTAACTATGTTTAAAATCCAAAAGGGAATACCCAGCTATGCGCTGAACTGATTGTGGGTAGCACCACTGATACTCAACTGGAGGTAATAGCCAACCTGCTAGCTGACAGATTTGGAGCAAACTTCACCTCCCCAACCCTCCAGTCATTCTTCAAAGTATACCTGCCACCATTTCTCAACCTATTATTTCAAGAGAGCAGGTCATTTCAGCACTCTCCAGGCCAAAAACATGGCATTTATGGGACCAGACAGCATCACTGATTGCTTTTCAAACACCTTAAAATATGACCTAGTAGACCCCCTTGGATCCCTATTTAACCACAGCCTGTTAACTGGCTATGTTCCAACAGAATGGAGGACAGCAACAGTAATCCCTCTGCACAAAGGGGGACCATCAACTGACCCTGGGAATTATAGGCTCATAAGCTTGACTAGCCTCATCTACAAGGCCATGGAAAGAATCATTATATACCTTACTAACAAGGACATAGGTTATTTCCAAACTCTGGACGCAACCCAGTTCCGATTCATTAACGGTAGATCATGCCTGTTAAACATGACTGACTTCTTCAAGAAAGTCATCAAGGCTCTGAACGAGGGAAAGACTGTGCATGCCACCTAGCTTGACCTAGTCAGAGCATTTGACACAATTCCCCACTCAGGTATTATAGAGAAACTCTCCCATTTGGGAATTAACCCCTACATTACCAGATGGGTAGCCATTTAGCTCACTGACAGGACACATACTGTCAAAGTGGGTGACTTCACCTCTAGCAAAAGACCATTCACCAGTGGTGTACCACAGGGTTCTGTGCTGGGCCCCTTACTGTTTCGAATTTATGTCTTAGAAGTCCAAGCAAATTAGATGGCCTGTGGCTGTCCAAGTTCATTGATTATTGCAAATTGGGAGCAATCATTGAGTCCCCAATGATGTTAATATACTGCAGACAGGGTTAACGCGACAAGTGATTGGTGCCAAAGTCATGGATTAAAGGTAGATGGAAAAAATGCATTATTATTCCCTTTGGGAAAGTTGACATCCCTGCTAATTATACTATAGACAGCACCTTCCTAAGTGTAGACCCAGTGGTACATGATTTGGGTGCTATGGTTGATAGCAGTCTAACCTTTGACCATCACATATCCACAGTAGTAAGGCAATCCTTCTTTGTGGCACATCTTATAAGTAAAGGTATCACATCTAGATCTAAAGATGTTATAATTCCATTATATCTGGCCTTCATCAGACCAATAATTGAGTACAGTGCGCCCTTTTGCATGTACCTCACCTGACACCTGTGGTGGACAGGAGCAATAAACAAACTCTATAATAGAAGGAAAAAAATTGCTGTTCAGGGCCAAGAAGGAGCAGGTGCCAAGTTGGAAGCAATCTCTCCTTTGTGTAAGCAAGCAAATAAGGTCACTGGTGAAATCCTCTTAGGCTAAGTTTGAGTCCAAATTGGCTACATCCACCAAGTGCAATCACAAGGCCTTCTTCACATATGTCCAGAATCTCAAAGACAACAACCAAATCTGCTCTGAACTGGTGGTCAATAACATCACATACACAAATACCATAAATATATCCAACCTGCTGGCAGACAGGTTAATGAAAACTTCAGCCCCTGTCCCCATTCAGAAAACCAGAACATCCCCAGCACCTGCCCCCCCTCCCCTCATCACCAGGGAGCAGGTCCTTAATGCCCTCTCAAAGGCAAAAAATACAGTCACCATGGGACCCGATAACATCCCTGGCTGTATCCTACATAAACTCAAGCATGAGCTCTCAGCTCTGTTAGACACCCTATTCAACCAAAGCCTGAGTACTGGTTTCATCCTACCGAATGAAGGATAGCCACTGTCATCCCTCTACACAAAGGTGGAGTGTCCACTGACCCAGACAATTATAGGCCCATCAGCCTAACTAGCCTGATCTGCAAGGCCATGGAACACATTATCATGGACTTCATAAACAAGGACATTGCCAACTTCTAAATGTTTGACCCCACAAAGTTTTGTTTTGTCAAATGGAGATCATGCCTGTTAAACTTGGTTGACTTCTTTGAAACAGTCACCCAACTATAGACAAGGGGAAGACGGTACACGCTGCCTACCTTGACCTAGCCAACGCCTTTGACATTAGTTCCCACTCAGGCATAATAGATAAACTCTCCCAGCTAGGCATCAACCCTTATGTTACCAGATGGGTAGCTAAATGGTTCTCATATAGAACCCACTCAGTCAAAGTAGGGGAAGCCCACCTCTAGTACTAGACTTGTAATGAGCGGTGTACCCCAAGGATCGGTCTTGGGGCCTCTACTGTTTGGAATATTCTTTTCTGAGGTGCAAGCCAAAACCAGTGGTCTGTGGCTGACCAAGTTTGCAGATGACTGCAAACTGGGCGCTGTCATAAATTCCCCTAGTGATGTGAACATCCTCCATATTTGAACTGCTTCTTACTGAAATTGGTACACCTTGTTGGCTGTAGCATAGACTAGATCCAGGCCTGCTGAATCTAGCTTTGTTTGTATAACTTGAGCACTAATCCAGGCATTCTTTAAATGATTCAATTGTATTTATTACTGCTTGGTAGTAACTTGATTAAAGTGTAGCTATCATTCTAAGTCTTTTGGATTAAGCACTTGGGCTTCAGACCAGTTGTTTTTCATTAGGAAGGTATGTGGCCTGCACTGTGGTGGCAGGACAGGTAGCTTACATCCTTCTAAGTTGGGAACTGCTGATTGGGGGCTAAGTGTCTGTTATTCTGAAAGTGTATTAGTTCTGGTTTAAGCACTTGGGCTTCAGGCCAGTTATTTTACATTAAGAAGGTTCGTGGTCTGCACTCTTGGGGGAGGAGAGGCTGGACTCTGCCCTTCTGAGCTGGGAATTTCTGGTTAAAGGCTTATAGTGCCTGCATATTTGAACTGTTTCTTACTGAAATTGGTACACCTTGTTTGCTGTAGCATAGACTAGATCCAGGCCTGCTGAATCTAGCTTTGTTTGTATGCTTGTTTGTTTGCTTGTTATTTCCCTGAAACACTAATTCCACCTAAAACGCAGCTTTGCAGTGCTTCTGTGGATTCCTAGTGACATCTGCATTGCTTACTGTACTTATTTCCTTGTTTCACTTGAAAGAAAGTTACTGTTTGTCATTTTTGCATTTAAGTTACCTGTAACACATTGCATTTACGTTACCTGGCACTTGCTCACTAAGTCAGCACTAAAAAATTAAAAGCACTACACCCTCACAAACTCCCCTTGAGAACTTTGTTCCCCATTGGCCCTTTTTTTCAATTATAAAGGAATTCCCAATACTATTCTAGCATGTCCAAAGGTCAGTTGTCAATCTCCTCTCCAGTCCAGCTGGTGAATCTGGGAATCCTGAGGCAATGTTACAACTGCCTCATGTGCACAGACAACCCTCTCCTCCTCCCAAAAAATTCCAACACAAGTGAGAGATGCAACCATATAGCCAAACTGGAGGCTAAGATCTCTCAACTCAGTACTGGCATAACCAGTCAGGAAGAGAAGGAAACCACACTCACTACAATTCCAGTCTCACATAGACCTACCACGACAGCAAACCAAACACATAAACACACAAAAACATACTCGGAGGCTCTAAATAAAAATCTGCCTAAGCAGCAGAGACCTCCAAAGCAGACACCCAAGCAACCGCTACCCCAAAACAAAACACGTGCAACACGTAGCTCACAAAGCCAGTGTGCCGAACAGTCACAGCCCTTAATGCTAAACAACACACCTGATACACTTGTAATAGGTGACTCTATCGTCAGGCACACTGACGTCCCGCTCACCAGGCTGAACAAGGAGAAGGTCATGGTGAGCTGCCTGTCGGGCACTAGGATCCGCCACATAACACAAGCACTCAGGTCACTCCAAGGCAAGTACAAATATGACTCAGTCATTGTCCATACTGGTGTGAATGATCTGAGACGTACCTCCCTGGACTACATGAAAAGAGACATAGCTGAGCTCTCAGAGCATGTAGCCCAGGCCAGTATGACCCTGACCTTGAGTAGCATCTTACCCTCACCAAGAATGATGCCACAATATGAAGACAAGATGATCAATTTCGACAATTGGCTTAGGTATTGGTGTCATTCAAAGGGGATCCAATGCTTGTCAGCCTGGGATGACATGCTCGACAAGCCACGATGCTTCGCTAGGGACGGCTTGCACCTGTCACCCCTGGGCTTTTGGATATTGGCAAAGACTCTTGCTACCCCCATAGTGCCTTTTTTAGGCAAGGCTCAAAATACAAACCCACCTCCATAGGTATCACAAGGGATAAGAAAGTAAGAGTAATGCTACTCAACGCCAGAAGTCTAAACCTCAAGATGCACGCACTCGAAACTCTCCTTAGCATGGAGAACATCGATATCTATGCAGTAACAGAAACCTGGTTCAAGGCTCCCGAGAGCACCCCAGCACTACCAGGTTATACCTCATACCATGCTTTTTGGCCCCAAAACTTGGACCGAACCACAAAAGGAGGGGGAGTATCAATATTCGTCAAAGATACCCACACCTCCATGTTAGTGGCACTGCACAAAGCATCAGAGACTATCTGTGTGTAACTAACAGTGGGTAAAACTGCCTTCCAGGTTATAGCTGCTACAGACCACCCTCCCAAACCAGGGACCCCACTCGTCCTTCCTGAGAACACTGGAAAATATGAAGGTCTCTCCAAACACCATTATATTGGGCGACTTCAACTACCCAAACATAGACTGGGAGCATTACTCTAGCTCCAACACCCTAGCCCAAAGGTTCCTAGAATTTATAAACTCAAATGCTATGGAACAACTTGTTACCACTCCCACAAGAGGGGAAAACATACTGGACCTGATCATCACCAACATGGGGACTCTATGCTCCAGAACAGAAGTGTATCCCTCACTGGTAAGGTCAGACCACCAACGAATCTCACTGAATATTCTCATCCCGACCCCACCCCCTGCCCAGAAAACCACAGTGAAAAACTTCTCTAAAGCAAATTTCACACTCCTCAAAACCGAGGTGGAATCCTTCAAAGCCCCCGGGCCTGTGGAAAATATGGCCCAGACTGCAGAATCCTTTATAAACACATTCTATGAACCCCTTCAGGAATGCATGGATCATGCAATCCCAAATAAAACCAAGACCCAATCTTCCAAAGGCAGACGTCCTGTCTGGTGGACCCCAGCCATAAAGAAACTATGCAATAGAAGGAGGAAGCTACTACATGATAGAGCAAAGTCCCAAAAAGGGAAGGCATCTCTGATCAGTATTATCAAAAAACTAAGGGCACTCATAAAATCGTCTAAGGCCAGCTTCAAGAGAAAAATTGCACAAGACACTAAGGATAATCACAAGGCTTTCTTTATTTATGTTAGGAACCTGGGTGGGAATTCCCAGATATGCTCAGAATTAGTCCAAAATGACAAAAAATACACCGAACCCACAGACATTACCAACATCCTAGCTGACAGGTTCAGCACAAACTTCTCCCCCCATCCCCACCAAAAGGGCAAATATCTATCCCAGCAGAGTGCTGCCCCCCTGACATCTCAGATGCTCAGATAAGAGCCGCCCTCTACAAAGCAAAAAACACAGCATCAATGGGACCAGACAGTGTCCCAGGCTGCGTCCTACATGAACTCCAAGAAGAGCTAAACCCAAATATTAAACTACTGTTCAATCTCAGCCTTACTACATTATATGTACCCAAAGAGTGGCGTACAGCAACAGTGGTCCCTCTCCACAAAGGTGGTGCCTCAACGGATCCTGGAAACTATCACCCCATATGCCTGACTAGCTTGGTCTGTAAAGCTATGCAAAGGATCATCATGGACCTCATAAATAAAGATATTGGGGACCTACAGACACTGGATCCTACCCAGTTCAGCTTTGTTAAGGGCAGATCCTGCCTCTTAAACCTGGTCGATTTCTTTGAAACAGTCACCAAGGCCATTGATGAGGGGAAGGTGGTCCACATAGCCTACCTGGACCTCACAAAAGCCTTCGATACAATACCCCACTCTGGCATTATAGATAAGCTCACCAGCTTAAATATAAACCCCTATGTCACTAGATGGGTTGCAAACTGGCTCAAGGACAGAACCCACATGGTTAGAATTGCTGGAGCCATGTCAGACTCCAAACCAGTTACAAGTGGTGTCTCACAAGGCTCAGTCCTGGGACCTCTCTTGTTCGGTATATATTTCTCAGAGGTACAGGCCAACACGGAAGGACTGTGGCTGACCAAGTTCGCAGATGACTGCAAACTGGGCGCCATAATTGACTCTCCAGCCAACACAAGCATCCTCCAAAAGGGCCTCATAGAAACAGACAACTGGTTCCAGAGCCATGGCCTCAAGCTAAATGCCAAAAAGTGTATAGTCATCCCCTTTGGCAAAAACAAAGTGCCCACAAATTACCACATAGGTGGTAATCCATTAAGTACAGAAGAAGTAATTAGGGACCTGGGGACCCAAGTTGATAGCAACTTCTCATTTGACAACCACGTGGCCACAGTGGTTAGAAAAACATTTTATATAGCCCACCTAATCTTGAAGGGATTCACATCTAGATCAGGGGAGGTCATTGTGCCTCTTTACTCATCCCTCATCAGGCCCATAATTGAGTACAATGCCCCTTTTGGGATGTACCTTACCAGACACCTGCAGCAACTGGAAAGACCCCAAAAGTACCTCACCAAGAGGATCAAAGGGCTCAAACAGATGCCATATGCTGCCCGGTTAAAGAAACTCCAGCTCTATTCAGTGGCATACCACCTGCTCAGAGGTGATCTGTGCCTGACGTATAAAGCCATGTCCAACCCGGAATTAATGGACATGCTGCACCTCAGGAAATCCAAATCCCATCGAGCTACTTGCTTGAGAGACTTGAACCTCAGCACTGAAATAAATAGGACATGCTGGAGGGACAGATTCATAACCCAGAGGCTCCCTTCACTCTGGAATAAAATCCCAGTCCAGGTTAGGCAGAGTCCCTCATTGACTCTCTTCAAGAGGAATCTTGATGAGTGGATGGGAGATTGTAGGTTTATCCCGGGTATCACTTCTGTGTCACTGTTAGACAGAGGCACAGTATACTAACCTCAAAAAAGGGCATAGCAAAATTAATTTAAAATGAGTGGTGAATGCCAAACACACTCTGGCTAGGCTTATAAATGCCCTAGGGAAGATAGCCTAGTATGAACCTATGAACCTATGAACCTAAGAGGGCCTTACCCAGACTAATGACTGGTGCTAGAAGCCTGGCCTCAAACTGAATGCCAAGAAATGCAGCATTATCCCCTTTGGGGAAAATGTCATCCCCACTAACTATCCCATTAATAACAATATACTAAGCATGCAATCAGTCATGAGGAACTTGGGCACCCAGGTTGATAGCAGCCTGACTTTTGACCACCACATTGTCTCTGTTGTACAGAAGGCTGGCCCATCTCATAAAGAAGGGTATTTCATCCAGGAACAAGGAGGTCATAACATCCCTGTACTCCTCCCTTATTAGACCCATTATCGAGTACAATGCCCCCTTCGGCATGTACCTTGCCAAGCACATGTAGCAGTTGGAGAGACCACAGAGGTTCCTGACCAGGAAAATTCAGGGTCTCAAACACCTATCCTATACAGATAGGCTAAAAGCCGTATTCCTCTAGTCAGTCTCATACAGACTGCTCAGAGGTGACCTGTGTCTGGCATACAAGGCCATTTCAGACCCAGCCTTAATGGAGTTGCTGCAAATCCATAAAACAAACTCCACTCATGCAATCTGCAAGCAAGGCCTTAACCTGGTCTGTGACATTAATAGAACTTGTTGTGGGAGAGATTTGTGTCCCAGAGACTCCCCCATCTGTGAAATAGACTCCCTCTCCATGTCAAGCAGAATACCTCTCTAAACCTCTTTAAGAGGAACCTGGACGACTGGATGGGAAACAGAAAATATACCCCTGGGATCCCACCTGTGTCCCTGCTGGACAGCGGAAACAGGTGCTGACTTTGAGGGAACATGGGTTAAATTCTTGGTTAAGCTTATAAGGGCCTCTGGGTCAATAGCCTAGTATCATCCTATGAACCTATGAACAATTGAAGAGACCACAGAGGTTCCTCACCAAGAAATTACAGGATACACAAAACATGTCTTACACAGAAAGACTGAATCCTCTGTCACTGTATTCTGTCTCCTACAGGTAGCTAAGGCATGACCTGTGTCTGGCTTACAGGGCAGTCTCTAACCCGAACATGATGGAAATGCTACACATTCGTAAATCAAACTGCATGAGGGTCACTCACTTCAGGGATCTTAACCTAGCCTTTGACATAAACAGGTCATGGTGGAGAAATAGATGCATCTCCCAGAGACTGTCATTTCTCTGGAACAAGCTTCCAATTCACATTAAACAGAGTCCCTCAGTGACCCTCTTCAAACACAACTTAGATCAATGTATGGGTGACCGCAAATTCACTCCTGGGGTGGTACCCATATCCCTCCTGGACAGAGGAAGTTGGTATTAACTACCATAGACCCTTACTTCTGCAAACTTCACTCACCTAAAAACTGACAATTGGGGCAACTCGGGATTAATATGGCTAAGGGCTTTAGGGCAGTTAGCCTAGTAACCTTCTATGAACCTATGAACCTATGACAAATGTAATACTGCTCAGACAAGCTCCACATGGGTTTACAGAGTGGTCCTAGCAGCAAGGAACTCGAAAAAGCGACTACCTTCTGGATTTAAGTATCTTTGCTTTTTTTTCACTGAAAATAGCTTCTGCTGCTTACTTTGAACTAGCCTGAACTGTTTTTTTACTGATTACTGCATTTATTTTAAAATCTGCACTTAAAGTTACATTTAGTCGAATGTAGTCGAAAGTTTGCTTGTTTGATTGTTTAATTGAACTGTGGAGGCTGCCCACTAAAGTGTGCTAGCCTGTGTAACTAATTTATCACTGTCTCTGCATTTTCTGTGTATTTCTGCAAAAAAAACAAAAAACCAAAAAAATAATCCTTGTTTTCCCGCCTTTTTCGACTAGTTTAGACCAGTATACAGGCATTGCTGTATTCTGGGCTGTGGTGTAGTTCCTGTGTTGTCCATTACCTTACTTGGATAGAAGGAAGTTTCTTTGCTCACCAGTGGGAGTGGGGAGCCTTGAGCAGCCTACCTGTCCTTGGGGGAAGTGACCTCAGCACAAGAAGCTGTTAGTAATTGGTTGTTTGGGACCATTCCTAGCTCTTTTGTAGTTCACTGCTTAAAATCCGCCTCTGGGCGTTTTTTTCTGGCTATACTGCTCAGACAAGCTCCACGTGGGTTTACAGAGTGGTCCTAGCAGCAAGGAACTCGAAAAAGCAACTACCTTCTGGATTTAAGTATCTTTGCTTTTTTCACTGAAAATAGCTTCTGCTGCTTACTTTGAACTAGCCTGAACTGTTTTTTACTGATTACTGCATTTATTTTAAAATCTGCACTTAAAGTTACATTTAGTCAAATTTAGTCGAAAGTTTGCTTGTTTGTTTAATTGAACTGTGGAGGCTGCCCACTAAAGTGTGCTAGCCTGTGTAACTAATTTATCACTGTCTCTGCATTTTCTGTGTATTTCTGCAAAAAAAAAACAAAAAAATAATCCTTGTTTTCCCGCCTTTCTCGACTAGTTTAGACCAGTATACAGGCATTGCTGTATTCTGGGCTGTGGTGTAGTTCCTGTGCTGTCCATTACCTTACTTGGATAGAAGGAAGTTTCTTTGCTCACCAGTAGGAGTGGGGAGCCTTGAGCAGCCTACCTGTCCTCAGGAGAAGTGACCTCAGCACAAGAAGCTGTTAGTAATTGGTTGTTTGGGACCATTCCTAGCTCTTTTGTAGTTCACTGCTTAAAATCCGCCTCTGGGCGTTTTTTTCTGGCTATACTGCTCAGACAAGCTCCACGTGGGTTTACAGAGTGGTCCTAGCAGCAAGGAACTCGAAAAAGCGACTACCTTCTGGATTTAAGTATCTTTGCTTTTTTTTTACTGAAAATAGCTTCTGCTGCTTGCTTTGAACTAGCCTGAACTGTTTTTTTACTGATTACTGCATTTATTTTAAAATCTGCACTTAAAGTTACATTTAGTCGAATTTAGTCGAAAGTTTGCTTGTTTGTTTGTTTAATTGAACTGTGGAGGCTGCCCACTAAAGTGTGCTAGCCGGTGTAACTAATTTATCACTGTCTCTGCATTTTCTGTGCATTTCTGCAAAAAAAAACAAAAAAACCAAAAAAATAATCCTTGTTTTCCTGCCTTTCTCGACTAGTTTAGACCAGTATACAGGCATTGCTGTATTCTGGGCTGTGGTGTAGTTCCTGTGTTGTCCATTACCTTATTTGGATAGAAGAAAGTTTCTTTGCTCACCAGTGGGAGTGGGGAGCCTTGAGCAGCCTACCTGTCCTTGGGGGAAGTGACCTCAGCACAAGAAGCTGTTAGTGATTGGTTGTTTGGGACCATTCCTAGCTCTTTTGTAGTTCACTGCTTAAAATCCGCGTTTGCACGGCTTCTTGTGATGTCGCATAGCGCCGGTTAAACAAGGTTAAACTTTTTTCTGGCTCCGCCAAGTCTGCTCTTCAATTTTTCCCTTAGAACTGTTCTACTTGCAATCTAAACAGCCTATACTCTATCTGAAAAGCTCAGCACTTGCTCCTAAAGCATTTTGTATACAGGTAAAGCACTCTTAAACAAACAAAAGTACTTCATTCACCTAAATTCTGTTGAGTACCCATTTCCCTATAGGTCCTTTCTGACTCAGTTACACAGCAATCTTTTTCACTATTTCTAGCATGTCGAAGGGTCAATTGCTGGCGTCCTCTCCTGTTCAGCTGGTGAATCTGGGAATCTTGAGGCAATGTTACAATTGCCTCATGTACACAGACAACCCCCTCCTCCCAACAAATACAAATATATGCGAGAGATGCAACTATATAGCCAAACTGGAGGCTGAGCTCTCTCAATTCAGTACTGGCAAGACCAGTCAGGAGGAGAAGGTAACCACGCACACCACAAACCCAGTCTCACATAGAACTATCACAACTGCAAACCAAACACATAAACACACAAAAACATACTCGGAGGCACTGATTAAAAATCTACCAAAACAACAGAGGCCTCCAAAGCAGACACCCAAGCAACCACCACCTCAATACATAGCACATGCAACACATAGTTCACAAAGTCAGTGTGCTAAACAGTCACAGCCCTTAAGGCCAAACAACATGCCAGACACACTTGTAATAGGTGACTCCATAGTCAGGCACACTGACGTCCCACTCACCAGACTGAACAAGGAGAGGGTCACAGTAAGCTGCCTGTTGGGAGGTAGAATCCGCCACATAACACAAGCACTCAGGTCACTCCACAGCAAGTACAAATATGACTCAGTCATTGTACATGCCGGTGTGAACGACCTGAGATGTACCTCCCTGGACTACATGAAAAGAGACATAGAGGAGCTCTCTGATTATGTAGCCCAGGCCGGTATGACCCTGACCCTGAGCAGCATCTTACCCTCACCAAGAATTATGCCACAGTACAAAGACAAAATGATCAGTTTTAACAATTGGCTTAATTACTGGTGTCATTCTAAGGGGATCCAGTGTCTGTCTGCTTGGGATGACATGCTTGACAAGCCACGCTGCTTCACAAGGGATGGCTTGCACCTGTCACCCCTGGGCTTCCGGATATTGGCCAAGGCTCTTGCCACCCCATAGTGCCTTTTTTAGGCAAGGCTCAAATGACAAACCTACCTCCCTAGAAAACACAAGTGGAAAAAACTAAGGGTAATGCTGCTCAATGCCAGAAGTCTAAACCTCAAGATGCACGCCCTCGAAGCCCTCCTCAGTATGGAGAACATCGATGCCTGTGCAGTGACTGAAACCTGGTTCAAGGCTCCTGAGAGCACCCCAGCACTATCAGGTTTTACCTCATATCATGCTTTCCGGCCCCAAAACTTGGACCGAACCACAAAAGGAGGGGGAGTATCCATTTTCATCAGAGATACCCACACCTCCAGGTTAGTGGCAATGCACAAAGCATTGGAGACTATCCAGGTGCAACTAACCATAGGCAAAACTGCCTTACAGTTTGTAGCATGCTACAGACCACCCTCTCAAAATCAGGAACCCCACACAGCCTTCCTGAAGACACTGGAGAGTATGAATGTCTCTCCAAATACCATCATTTTGGGAGACTTCAACTACCCAAACATAGACTGGGAACATTACTCAAGCCCCAACACCCTAGCCCAAAGGTTCCTAGAATTCATAAACTCAAATGCAATGGAACAACTAGTCGCCATTCCCACAAGAGGAGACAATATACTAGACCTGATCATCACAAACATGGGGACAAAATGCTCCACACCGGAAGTACATCCCTCTTTGGTAAGATCAGACCATAAATTAATCTCACTGGAAATCCACATCCCGCCCCCACCCCTGCACAAAGACCACAGTGAAGAACTTCTCAAAAGCAAACTTCACACTTCTTAAGACTGAAGTGGTATCTTTCAAGGCCCCTGGGCCAGTGGAAACCACAACCCACACTGCTGAATCCTTTGCAAATGCCTTCTATGGGCACCTTCAAGAATGCATGGATCATGCAATCCCAAATAAAACCAAGACCCATTCCCCAAAGGCAGGCACCGGTCTGGTGGACCCCAGCCATAAACAAACTTTACAACAGGAGGAGGAAGCTACTACATGACAGAGCAAAATCCCTAAAAGGGAAGGCATCTCTGATCAGTACTAGCAAAAAACTACGATCAGTCATAAAATCATCCAAGGCCAACTTTGAGAGAAAAATCGCAAAAGACACAAAAGACAATCACAAGGCCTTCTTTAGCTATGTTAGAAACCTGGGTGGAAACACCCAGATATGCTCAGAGATAGTCCAAAATGACACAAAATACACTGAACCCACAGACATTGCGAACATTCTGGCAGACAGGTTCAGTGCAAATTTCTCCCCCAAAGGAGAAATAACTATCCCAGCAGAGTGTAGCCTCCCTAACATCTCAGATGCCCAGGTGAGAGCCGCCCTCTCTAAAGCTAAAAACACAGCATCAATGGGACCGGATGGTGTCTCGGGCTGTGTGCTACATGAACTCCAAGAGGAACTAAACCCACACATAAGGCTGCTGTTTAATCTTAGCCTTACTACAGGATACGTACCCAAAGAGTGGCGTATGGCAACAGTGGTCCCACTTCACAAAGGCGGTGCTTCTACGGACCCTGGAAATTACCGCCCCATAAGATTGACGAGCCTGGTCTGCAAAGCTATGGAGAGGATCATTATGGAACTCATAAACAAAGACATTGGGGACCTACAGACATTGGATCCTACCCAATTTGGCTTTGTCAAGGGCAGATCCTGCCTTTTGAACTTGGTCGACTTTTTTGAAACAGTCACTAAGGCCATTGATGAGGGTAAGGCAGTTCACACAGCCTACCTTGACCTTGCAAAAGCCTTTGACACAATACCCCACTCGGGCATCATAGACAAACTCACCAGCTTAAATGTAAACCCATATGTCACAAGATGGGTTGCAAACTGGCTCAAGGACAGAACCCACAGGGTCAGAGTTGCTGGAGCTATGTCAGACTCTAAGCCAGTCACAAGCGGTGTCCCACAGGGCTCAGTCCTGGGACCCCTCTTGTTCGGCATTTATTTTTCCGAGGTACTGGCAAACATAGGAGGATTGTGGCTGACAAAGTTCGCAGATGACTGCAAACTGGGCGCCATAATTGATACTCCAGCGGACACAAACATCCTTCAGAGAGGCCTCATAGAAACAGATAATTGGTGCCAGAGCCATGGCCTTAAGCTGAACGCCAAAAACTGTATAGTCATACCCTTTGGGAAAAACAAGGTACCGACAAATTACCACATAGGCGGTAATCCATTAAGTACGGAAGAGGTAATCAGGGACCTAGGGACCCAGGTTGACAGTAACCTCTCATTTGACACTCACATTGCCAAAGTGGTTAGGAAGACCTTCTATATTGCCCACCTTATCATGAAGGGTTTCACATCTAGATCAAGAGAGGTCATTGTGCCCCTGTACTCTTCTCTTATCAGGCCAATGATTGAGTACAATGCCCCATTTGGGATGTATCTCACCCGACACCTGCAGCAGTTGGAAAGACCCCAAAAGTTCCTCACCAAGAGGATAAAGGCTCTTAAACATATGTCATATGCTGCCCGACTGAAAAAACTCCAGCTCTATTCAGTCGCATACGTCCTACTCAGAGGTGATCTGTGCCTGACGTACAAGGCCATGTCCAATCCTGAATTAATGGACATGCTCCACCTCAGAAAATCCAAATCCATCAGAGCCACGAGAACAAGTGACTTAAACCTCAACACAGAAATAAATAGAACGTGCTGGAGGGACAGATTCATAACCCAGAGGCTCCCTACACTCTGGAACAGAATCCCAGTCCATGTTAGGCAGAGCCCCTCACTGACTCTATTCAAGAGAAATCTCGACGAGTGGATGGGAGATCGTAGGTTTACCCCGGGGGTCATCTCTGTGTCACTACTAGACAGAGGCATAGTAAACTAAACCCTAAAAGGGCATAGTATTCTCATCCTAAGGGGTGGTGTAAGCCACATACACTCTGGCTAGGCTTATAAATGCCCTAGGGCAGATAGCCTAGTACGAACCTATGAACCTATGAACCTATTAATATGTAAAACCATGGAAAATCTAACAGATGAAAACATTAAAGGTATAAAAATAAGAGGCAAATGGTGTAATCAGAAAGTAGACTGTCAGGATTTTTGTCGAGACTGGTAATACATATATTGCCAGTAAAAGAAAATATGCTGTATAAGAAGAAAAGTGATTGAATATGTTTACATAATAATAGATGTAAATATGTTAAAAGAACAGCTGGAATTTGTTGACCAAAGGCAGTGGGTAAGGTTTCAACTCCCTTGCTCCCAGGCAAAGCAATATATGCACTTTATATACTTAGCTATGCTGATTCATTAAATTATGCTAGCATCAAAGAATGTATGCTTATTTGCATTAAAACAAGACCAGACATTTACAAAAGGATATTCTGAGACCATCGAAGAAAATCAGATGATAGTGTTAATGAATATATTGCAGAAATCAGCCCTTATTTTCACAAATGAGTGAAGGGATGTAAATGCGAAATACTTGCAGATTTTTTTTGGGCAGGGAGCAAGTACTGAGTATTTTCACTGAGGACATGAGGATTAGGTTATAGAGTGCTAGTGTGACACTGCTAAGGAGATGGGAAGGACAGAGAACCTCAGTCTGGTTAGTTGATTGCCTACATGGGGGAGGACTTAGCACTGCACAGGGGTATACTGGAACCCATGAGGACAGTCTAGGGTTTGAGTGAATGCCCAGAGTTTGGAGTTAAATTTTAAAGATGTAGGCAAAGATGGCATATACAGATTCACTATCTACTGAGAAAGGATGAGACAATACAGAAAGCATCAAGAAAGGCTAATATTAGGAAAGTGATCAGTTTTTTAGAGACAGCAGTTACACCTATCACAAAAATCTG
Source organism: Protopterus annectens (assembly GCF_019279795.1). NCBI lineage: Eukaryota > Metazoa > Chordata > Ceratodontiformes > Protopteridae > Protopterus > Protopterus annectens. Next base: position 1,662,631,984 of record NC_056731.1, on the reverse strand, counting down.
TATCCGATACCAGTGGAAGGGGAGGAGGCCATTTCTACTCTATCTTAGTAAATGGGAAGGAGGCCATTGCTACCCTATCTTAGTCAATGTGAAGGAGGCCATGCTAAAAGGTGCACAACCTCAGGAAAAAACATATTCAAAACAGCAGTGGTCAGACATGGGTACCCCACTCCACTTAGGGCCTTCAATGAGAAATCATGTCAAGTATTTTTAGCCAGAGTTAATCTAGATTGAAAAAAAGAGGGAAGGTTGACAGCAGGTGGCTATATTTAAGGGCATCCATGCTGATGTTCCAATATAGAATGACAATGAAAGTGCTGTGCCATGTGTGCATGCTGTTACATGCAGCCAGGAATGGAAGCAATCATGCTGCAAAGACAGTCGGGAGAAGACCTAGTCAGTGCCCACACCTTCACCAAGGGCTGGTAATGTGGCTGCTTCAGAGTGAGAGCTAGTCAATAAAAGGAAATGGGGAACTGAGCTACAGCAGCTGAAAAGTACAGGGCTTCCTTTGAAAGGTGATAATGCAGGGGGGAGAAGTAGGTGAGAGTAGTTAGCCAAATTCTGAGCACCACTGGTAGATGGTATCAGACGTTTGTTGGAAGGGGAGTTTGAGATGGTCATTAAAGAGGAGAAGCTGAGACTGACTAAGCTGTCAGACCCAACTTTAGAGGACTTGAGGGAGGTAGTGAAGGTCAATGATAATAAAGGTCAGATGGAGCCCATATACTGAGGCATAAGACTGCTATGCATGGAATGGATCCCTGAAGGAGGGCTATATGAAGAAGTAAGTACCACCCAATGTCTGCTGATGGGCATTCTTGGCTATAAATGTGATATTCCCTTTGCAGAACATATTGGCATATGGTGTACTAAAAGATGGCTTGTTTATTGACCAGGGATTGCAAGGGATGTGACAGTGTACTGTAAGACTTTGCAACATTGCTGGAAGTCTGGCAAAACTGGTGACAGAGCCAAAACTGCTTTAAAGCTTTTATCTGTTAATGGAGGATCATTTCAGAGGATAAGCATGGATATTGGGGAACCCATGTATACTCCAAGTACTACAGGTAAGGGATATATCCTGGTAGTGGAGGATTATGCATTAGATACCCGGAAGCAGTGGTTCTGTCTTCAACTGAAGCACAGACAGTGGAAAATGCTTTACTAGATATTTATAGCAGGGTAGGTTTCCCCAAGAGAAACAATGACAGATAAAGGAGCCAACCTTATTGCATGCCAGTTGGCCTGCTTGTGGAAGTGTTGTAGATTAAAGTATCTAAAGAGCACTCCTTACCATCCTCAGAGAAATGGTTTGGTAGAGAGGTTAAACTCTACACTGAAGACCATGCTAAGAGCATTTGCAGACCATTTCAAGAGAAGTGGGCAAGTATCTGCTTCATCTTCTCTTTGTATACAGGAATCTTCTCATAGAATCCAGTTTGTTTTACCCTGTGATTTGATGTACGGTACTATGGTGAAGGAACTTTTGTATTTACATTGTGATGAGGGGAAGATGATTATGATTCAAACCAGGAGTCTGATTGGGAGTATGTCCCAACTGCAGTACTAAGTTTGGGGAGCTCATGGGCATGGCTCTGGAGCACCTAGCGCAGACACAGCAGTAACAGAAAGTCCAGCATGGCAGGACATTCAGAGCCAGAGAGTGTTCTGTAGGGTAGGAAGTGATGGTGCTTATTCCTGTTAGACATAACAAGCTGTAGGCATCATTTTTTTATGTATATGATGGCCAGCTAAGCATACACGTCAGACTTAAACTATGATCCTCCCATTAAAAATCTGTACCTATTACCAAAGGAGTACAACAATGATCCATTCTTCCCTCCCTCTTCTTCTCCATATTCATTAGCAAACTTCTTTGCGATTTCCCCCATTTCCCACTTACCCTGCACACTGATGATAAAGTCATTTTCTTATTAGGTCACTTTCACACTAACATTCATTGCCAACTCCACTTGGACTTACATGAGCTCTACCAATGCCTCATAAGCCATAACCTAGTTTTCAATTTCACCAAGACCAAAATTATGCTTTTTGGAGCTCAACAGAAAATTCTCCAAGCACTTGACTATTTAACTATCTTTGACTTACACAACCATTCCATTGAGACAATCTCCATGTTCAAATACCTAGGATTATGGCTTGTGCAGTCATTAAACTTTCATTTCCACATCAACAAAGCGAGAGCCAAAATAAACTTTCTCCTCTTCTGGACCAAAAAGATCTCCCTTTTCTATCCCAACCAGCCAGAGCAGTCAATGACAAAGGGGCACTCCTTTCTCAACTTGAATATGGGCTTCCAGTTTTTGCTTCTGCCTCCAAGAAAAACATCTTCACACTCCAGATTAACAGCATCTGCCAATTTATTCTAAACTAGCTTCTCTGTGAGCAACACTGTATCACCTCAAGCAAAAGCCAAATGGCTACCCATAAACAAAGATCTAATCTACTGTTAAGATTGAAACTCTACAGACTACTCCAGCATTACACATTTACTCCTCTTGCAGCTAGACTTCATGAAAAAAACTCCTCATCCAACCTGAGACACTACTCATACACCACACCAGCTTTCTTTACTCCTAGACCCAAATTCCACAGTACAGCACATGCTTTCTCCTCCCAGGCACCTACTCTTTGGCACATGCTCATGATTCACCTAAAGGAAATCAACAGTTATTCCAAATTCAGAATGCAACTCAGAAAGCATGTCTTTATCAAACCCAAATACTCCTGCTTCAGCGCAGGCATATCATGTGACACATGATCCCTATCTTCATACCAAGACTTCTCTCTCAAGATTTACGGAAAATTAATGTATATATTGTACATTATACTCTGCTTGATTGTACATTGCACTAAATGTATATACAGAGTTTTTTAATGTAACTAGTCTGAACTACTCTGTTACTGCTTACATTTCTGCATTTATTTGTTTGTGAAATACTTTTTATTTCATCTGGCCTAATCCTGAAATTAGTAAATACTGATCAGTGCACTACCCTGGTAAACATATACATATATATGTATATTAATAAATAAATACAAATAAAGTGGGGCATAGGGCAAGTGGGACAAATGGAAAGCTTCTTTGATGGATTTTATCCTTGAAGTCCTTTAACCTGACCATTAAGCATTGGAGTAGTACTGCTAATGCCAATGCAGACAGACTGTTTTTAAAAAAAGAATGGGGTAGAGTACCATATGACTGTACCCTTGTCTCAAATTCAGTTATTCAGGGGTACCTCTAGAAAGAGAGGAGAATAGTGCTACCAGGGAGGGTGTCAAGCTAAAGAAAGATGATTTAAAATATGTTGCATTTTTTCTTTTTACTTATTGTAGACTGTTAGCACCATTATAAATTGTATTTGAACAAGGTTTTAATCTGCAAAATGTGTGTTTCCTATGGCCTAAGGACATGCAACCTTTTCTGTTTTGAATATAAAAGAACATGTAAAGACAAGAAATGTCTTTTTGCTGTAATTTTCTGTTGTCTACCAAGAAATACTTAATTACTTGCATATCATTAAGCCACATAAGGGTGGAGACAGAAAAACTAATAGTAATATAATGTAATTAAAGTACATTTCTGAGGAAGCAGACTTTTTATATAAATGCATTGTTTCTTAGAAACTTTCAGAATGGGTTCTAAAGTGGAATTACTTATTTTTCCTAATATAATCAGATGTGATGTAACTAGACCTGTGTTTCTGTGCTGCTATTTGATGACACCTGGGCTCTGGGGAAAAGAACTGAGGAAATGGAATGTAAGCATCAGAGAGTGGTCCTAAGTTTTAATTTTAGTTTTGCTGAAGATATTAAGGAGGCCACTTACCTATCAGTAAGTTAGCTACAGTTTCTGCCTGTTATCTTCTAGGAGCTTATAACACTAAAGGTTCTGTACTCTTTAAGGCAGAGGTAGTTGGATTTATTTATCAGGTTTTCTTTAGATATTCCTGTCTGTATAACCACTCACGCATGACACACCTCATGGAAGTTAGACTGTCTCTCATTGCTCTGCATATTTAATCTGTATCTTCACTGTTTGCTTGTTTTTTTGTTTTTTCATTTCAGTAAAGTTTATTTATTTATTTCAAGCTCTTAAGGCTGATCTTTATTGTATTTCTACTTTTATTATTTATTATCTGCGATGACGTTTATCAAAATTTACCATTGTAGGATGAGAAAGCCAACGTATCCATCTTCTCAAGTGGCTAGACCACTTGAGCCTACTACCAGTGAAAATATTAATATGTATAATTTTATATTTGGCTAAACCAAGGCTGCAGGTATCTGTTGTGCTTAGAACTCTTGCCCTATCTAGAATGGTGGCAGTACTATCATGCCAGATCAAAGCATAGCTAGGATGGCGCAAAGAGGCCTGCCAACATGGATGCAAAATGGTAGGGAATGTGCTCATCAGATGCAATTTTTTTTTTCTTTTTTTTTTTTTTAATTTTCACTCCTCACATGTCCTGTATGAGACAGAAGAGTGTAAGGGTTTCAGGACATGCTGATTCTCCCTTTAGAAGACAGGAGCACCAGATTTGAGAAGGAACTTTTTTTTTACTCTCACATAGAGCATAAGGGTGTAGGTCATTGAGACATGAGGGAGATCCAGACTGGAGATGAGACTTTTTTTGGTCTTACATAGAACGTGAGAGTATTGGGAATTAGAATATCAGAGTATAGGGCAAGGTAGGAGCACCAGATTGGATAACGGACTTTTTTTTTTGCTCCTCATCTTTGTGTTGAAGGGTACCAGATTGGGGAGTGACACTGGGGTGCAAATGAAACAGCTCTGGTTCTGATTCCATAAAGAAAACCCTTCCTGAAATGTCCACACGCTTGTGTGTGTGTGCGTGTGTGCGCGCGCGCGCGTGTGTGTGCATGCGTGCGTGCGTGCATGTGTGTGTGTGTGTGTGTGTGTGTGTGTGTGTGTGTGTGTGTGTGTGTGTGTGTGTGTGTGTGTGTGTGCATGCGTGCGTGCATGTGTGTGTGTGTGTGTGTGTGTGTGTGTGTGTGTGTGTGTGTGTGTGTGTGTGTGTGTGTGTGTGTGTGTGTGCTTTATGCTTAGGGTAAGGGTTAGGTAAAGGGATAGCTTGATAGATTTAGTGCATGTGAAAGTGAGAAAATAACTTAAGTGAAATGCAGATACTATGTATAAGTGGAAATGGAAAACAATGTGGTTCACAGAGAGAGAGAGAGTAGTAAGAAAAGGAACTGGGATGGTAGGTCAAAGACTCAACTCAAATGGTAGTCAGCATGGAGGCCAATCTAATAGTGGATGTTGGAAGTCCATACCTAAGACAACAGGGCAAACTCCCTTCATGCTTTTAGGATAAGGTTGCATTTCTGTGAAGAGACTATTGAATTAAACTTGTGTGCAATTCTATTTTTTTTTTATTTTAACCTGCTGAGTATCATTAGTGTGAGTCAAGAGATCTTCCCTTTGATGCCAGTTTCACCTTCCTTCATGACTGTTTTTAAATGGTAGGATTCAAACCCCATCTGTGCCAGTCTTCCTTTACATTGTTCACATTGACGACATCCATCTGTGACATATCTTATGGAGGCTAGACAACATACCCCCGGAAACCAAGTGCAGACAGTCATTTTCTATATGAATAAAGTGGAGTGTTTATGACACTATGTTTTCAGCTGCTTTCATCCTTGGCTATACTTGGTTTCCAGATATATTGTGCTGTTTGGTTCCTGCTTTTTTTTTTGTCTTCTGGATCCTGATTTATGCTCTATAGGTTAGACAACATGGTGTGTGTGTGTGTGTGTGTGTGTGTGTGTGTGTGTGTGTGTGTGTGTGTGTGTGTGTGTGTGTGTGTGTGTGTGTGTGTGCGCGTGTGTGTGTGTGTGTGTGTGTGTGTGTGTGTGTGTGTGTGTGTGCATGTGTGTGTGCATGTGCACTTGCATGTCCATGTTTGTGTGTATGAGTATGAGTTCATGTGTGCATGTTTGTGTCTGTTTCATTTAGTAAGCCTTTTGAGCCTTCTGACATGACATGACATGGTTTCAGTTTAACTCACTTCACTTCCTCTCCATTAACATTATTGCTATCTTCATAGGTTCATAGGTTGGTTCTAGGCTATTGGCCCTAGGGCCTATACAAGCCTAGCCATAACAATTCCCTGGCTATTTTTCCCCACAATATTTACTTCCCTGGATCCCTGTCTAGCAGGGCAACTGAAGTGATCCCCAGGGTAAATTTCCTATCTCCCATCCAGTCGTCAAGGTTCCTTTTGAAGAGGGCCAAGGAGGTGCTCTGCTTGACATATATGGGCAGTCTATTCCAAAGTATGGGGGATTCTCTGGGTCAGGAACCTATCCCTCCAGCATGTTTTGTTCATTGTGATGACAAGGTTTAGGTCCCTGAAGCGTGCGGTTCTGATGTAAGTGTAGCACGTCCAACAGCTCTGGGTTTGACATGGCCTTGTATGTTAAGCAGAGATCGCCTCTGAGTAGACGATAATGGACAGAGTATAGCTGGAGTATTTTTAGTCGGTCAGCATAGGGCATCTGCTTTAGGCCTGTGATTCTTTTAGTGAGGTGTTTCTGCAGCCTTTCCAGTTGTTGCAGATGCCTAGTGAGGCACATATCAAATGGGGTGTTGTACTCTATGATGGGTCTAATGAAGGATGAGTACAGTGGGACAATGGCCTCCTTTTTTCTGGATGAAAAGCCCTTAATGATGAGGAATGCTGCATAGAAGGATTTCCTGACTGTTGTGGCGATGTGGTTATCGAAGGTGAGACCACTGTCCACCTGTGCTCCTAAGTCTCTTATCACACTTTCAGTGTTTAGTGTACTGCCACCTATGTGGTAATTCATAGGTACATGTTTTTTCCCAAAGGGGATAACCATACACTTCTTGGCACTGAGCTTGAGCCCATGGCTCTGGCACCAAGCATCTGTTTCTGTAAGGCCCTTATGTAGAATATCCACATCATTTGGGGATTCAGTAATGGCTCCCAGTTTGCAGTCATCTGTGAACTTTGTTATCCAGAGTCCCTAAGTGTTGGCCTGTACTTCAGAGAAGTAGATACAAAACAAGAGTGGTCTCAGGAATGAACCCTGAGGTTCTCCACTTGTCACTTGTCTGGAGCTGGATTTGGACTCGGCTACTTTTACAGTGTGGGTTCTGTCAGTAAGCCAGTTCGCAACCCATCAAGTGACATAGGGATTTATGCCCAACTTAGTAAGTTTTTGTATGATTCCAGAGTGGGGGATGGTGTCGAAGGCCTTGTCAAGGTCCAGATAGGCTATGTGGACTGCCTTATCCTCATCCACAGCTCTGGGGACTAATTCGAAAAAGTCAATCATGTTCAGGAGACACGATCAGCCCTTCACAAACTCAAACTGAGAGGGGTCCAGTGTTTGAAGGTTGCCAATGTCTTTGTTTATAAGTTCCATGATAATCCGTTCCATGGCCTTGCAGACCAGGCTCATCAGACTGATGGGACAGTAGTTCCCAGGATCCAAGGTGGATCCCCCCTTGTGGAGTGGGATAACTGTAGCTGTGTGCCACTCAGTGGGCACGAAGCCTGAGGTGAGGCTATGATTAAACATGACACTTAGGTGAGGTGCCAGTTCATTTTGTAGTTCATGTAGTACACAGCCCAGGATGTCATCTGGTCCCATGGATGCTGTATTCTTAGCTTTGGAGAGTGGGTTTTTTACCTGTGTGGCTGTGATTACCGGAATTTGGCAATCTTTCTGTATTGAAATGGGCCCTTTAGGGGATGAGAGGGGGGTGAAACTGGCACTGAATCAATCTGCCAGGATATTGGCAATGTCCTTGGGATCAGTATATTTAATGCTATTCTGTTGTAGCTCAGAGCAGATCTGAGCATTGCCATTTAGATTCTAGACATAGCTATAGAATGCCTTGTGGTTGTCTTTGGAATCTTTGGCAATTTTATTTTCATAACTAGCTTTGGAGGATTTTATGAGGGATCTCAGCTTCTTACTGAGGCTGGTAAGGGAGTTTTTTGCATCATGGGATTTTCCTCTTTTCTGCAATAGTTTCTTCCTTCTGTTGTATAGTTTGTTTATGACAGGGGACCACCAGATTGGCTTCCTTTTTTTGGAGGAGAGTGTTTTGGTTCTATTTGGGATGGCACAATTTATGCACGAGTAGATGTGCTCGTACAGTGCTTTAGTGTAGGATTTGGCAGTCACACTTTCAGTTGCTGTCTGCATGGGTGTCATGAAGTTTGTCACTTCTGATTTGAGTAGCATGTAGTTTGCCTTTGAGAAGTTTTTTACAGATGTTTCCTTGCTGGGGGGCGGGGGTGGGATGTGGAGGCCAAAGGTGATTAGCTTATGGTCTGACCTAACCAACAAGGGGGTGACCACTGGTGTGTAACATCGATTTCCCATGTTGGTAATGACCAGGTCCAGGATATTAGAGCCCTTGGTGGGACTATGGATTAGTTGATCCAGGGTGTTGGAATTTATGAATTCCAAGAACCGTTGGGCAAAGGTGTTGGTACACGAGTAGTTTTCCCAGTTAATGGCAGGGTAGTTGAAATCACCAAGTATTAGAGTGTTTGGTTGTATATTAATATTTCCCAGTATGTTTAGAAAGGTGTAGTGGTAATCTTGGGACATGGTGGGGGGATCTGTAGCAAGCTACAGTTTGGATTACAGTCTTACCTAGTGTTAGTTGCACCTGGTGAATTTTGGATGCATTGTGTTGGGCAAATAGCCTGGAGGTGTGAATATCTTTGGTGAATATGGACACTCCTCCACCTTTAGTGTTTTGGCCCTGGTTTGGTGGCCAAAAAGTGTGGTAAGAGTTGTAGCCTGGTATTGCAGGGGTGCTCTCTTGAGCCTTGAATCAGGTCTCAGTTACTGCACAGATACTAATGTTCTCCATTTTTAGGAGTGTCTCAAGAGAGTGCATTTTGATGTTTAGACTTCTAGCACTGAGTAGCATTACCTTCAGATTTTGCATACCTGTACCTCTTATGGTGGTGGTTTTATCCTTGAGCCTTGCCTAAAAAAGGCACTATAGGGGTGGCAAGAGCCTTAACCAGTAACCTGAATCCCAGGGGTGACAGGTGCAGACCATCTCTGGCAAAGCATCGTGGTTTGTCGATCATGTCATCCCAGGCAGACAGATAGTGGATTCCCTTTGAATGACACCAGAAGCTTAGCCAATTGTTGAAGTCAATCATTTTGTCCTCATACTGTGGTATCATTCTGGGCAAAGGCAGGAAGCTACTCAGGGCTAGGGTCATACCTATCTGGGACACATGATCCAATAGCTCTTCCATGTCTCTTTTCATGTAGTCCAGGGAGGTACGTCTCAAGTCATTGACTCCAACATGGACAATGACAGAGTCATATTTGTACTTGTTGTGGAGTGACTTGAGTGCATGCGTTATGTGGTAGATCCTGGCACCGGACAGGCAACTGACTGCAATTTTCTCCTTGTTCAGCCTGGTGAGTAGGACATCAGTGTGCCTCACTATAGAGTCACCTATGACTAAAGTGTTGAGTACGTTGTCTTGCCTTAGGGGCTGTTGTTGGGGTGACACACTGGTGTTGTGAGCTATGTGATACATTGGTTGTGATTGGTGTTTGTTTGTGTTTCAGCTTCAGAAGTCCTTGTTGCTTGGGCAGGTTAATGTTAAGGGCCTCCTCATATGTGGTTTAGTGTTGCTATGTGTGGGTGTTGGTAGTGAGGGTTTTGAAGAGCTATGTGTTACTTGAGATGTAGTGTAGATGCAATCCTTCTCCTCTTGATTGTCTAGCACAATCTTGGCTGGAGAGAGCTTTGCTTCCGGTTTGGCTATGTAAGTACATCTCTCGCAGGTTGTAGTGTTGGGTGGTAGGAGGAGAGGGTTGTCTACATGAGGCAATTGCTCCATTGCCCCAGTATGCCCAGATTCACCAGGTGGACAGAAGAAATCACCAGACGCTTACCCTTGGACATGCCTGGTTAGGTGCTTTTTTTTTTTTTTTTTGTAAAGTACAAGAACTGTTTTCCCTTACCTTGACAAGGTACTTTGCAACTATCGGCTGTTTAGTGCCTACGAATAATTTCTCCTTATTGGCAAGAAGAGTAGAGTGCTTGTATCAGTTTAAGGCTTCCTTTTGCTTTCCAGCAGGTTTTAGAGCAAGTGCTAGTGACAGGGACTCCAACCAGAAAGAGTCAGGAATCAATGCACTCTACTCCTACTCTCACTAGGATCAGAATATAAGCACAGATTCCAAGCATATGTTTTTTCCTTTCTCACAATCTTACATAGCTTTGCTCAAGTAGCAGCATGATTACATTGTATCCTCTACAAGTAATAATCAATGTAATTATGTATGTACTGTATCTACTTTCGTAGTTACTGCCACTCTTATACTACATTGTCGCCAATCTGCCTTCATCGTTTGTATTTTACAAGTCTTATCTGTAAACACATATTGTGCATAGTTGAACTTGCCAGATTCTGCTTATCTGTTCTCAGTCTATGTGTTTATTGTTACTGTATTATTTATTCAACTTTTTGGTATATTCCATGCCTTGCTTATTCTTTTTTTTATTTTTTTATATGATCTAATATTTTCTCTCTGATTTATGTAAACTTGTATTGCAACTTACTGGAGCTTTTCTCCTCGAGTCTCCCTGAAAATGGGCTCTCAGCTCAGTTGGACCAACCTGGTTAACAAACATCAAATAAATAAATAAATAAACAAACAAACAAACAAATAAATACATAAATAAATAAGAGGGTTGTAAAATATATACTAGGAAGGAAGAAATACATTTGCAAAAGTAAAACAAAATGCTTTAAAGAGTTTCTGTGTTTGAAAATAAAGGAAAGAATACAGTGGAAGGATCACTCGTGCAGCTTAATAGAATTATTTCATTATATAGACATTTGGCATAAACTAGATGCTTTAAGTTCAAAATTTTGCTTTATTCTTCTCTGCAAGCCAATTCACTGAAAAGTCTGAAGGGGTACAGGTTGCTGCATTTCTCTGTGTGGATGGGGAAGAAGTTGTTTATATATTTTACTTTTCATGAAGATGAAACAGAGAAAAAGCATCACTTAAAGAAAAAAAAAAACATTAATGTCAACCTAACCAAAAATTGTCATTTATTAGACTTTTTTATACAAGGATACATACAGAGGCCATAGATATGTATGTTATTGAGATGAAACATGGAGCAAATGAGTGCAAATTTGGTGAGCTGAATGATTAGCTATTAAGAGACAGAGAACTTTTTTATATAAGAAATGATGAAAAAAAGGTGTGTGTGTGTGTGTGTGTGTGTGTGTGTGTGTGTGTGTGTGTGTGTGTGTGTGTGTGTGTGTGTGCCTGTGTAAAGCAAGTAGCATTAATACTACACAGATAAAATGATTAGCTGATAAAAATGTTTGCAAAATAAAATATTAATATATAGTGTAAAATAAAATATTAGTAAAATTAAAACAACAATGAGAAATAAAGGCAGGATGCCTTTTGAAAGTAATGTGCATGAAACACATGACTAACTGTTGATACAATGTGGTCAGTTATAAGCGTGTAAGGAAAAACTACCCTGCATTTAGTCAAACTTGCAGAATATTTGCTAGTTATTGGCAGTTTGGAAAATTAAATATGTTCAATGAAATTTACATTGTTTTGAACAGAGTTTTTGTCTATAAAACTGCCCCTGTGTCAGACTGTAACAGATCTCTAAGCTGAATGTAAAACTTATCTACTCAATAATTTAACTCTGGAATTTATTTTACTCAGGAATGAGGTTGCAGGACTGTAAACTATAAAATATGTACATGTTTGAAAAGATGTATAAAACTTGTGATTCTTTTTTTGTACCGTGTATACAAACATATACATGGTAAACTTTACTACTGTGCTTCCAATTATTTCTGTCTTAAGTACATTGATTGTACACAAAATAGAACATGTGAAGCATATCTATCTATCTATCTATCTATCTATCTATCTATCTATCTATCTATCTATCTATCTATCTATCTATCTACCAACAAAGCCTTCTGGTGCATGTTAACACGCAGTGTGCATGGACCCAACCAAATGCATATAGAACAAAAATATGTCCAGCACCACAAGTAAAATCCAATCACTCTATCTTTAAGATAAGTATCCAAAAAGAACCAGAATCAGCTGCAGTAAAAGATTATTTATTAAAAATAATCCACAATGTCATGGTGGCCAGCTACACAACCAGCAACCCAAAAACAAGTGAGACCCAAACCAGTTTTGCCCCCTGGCATCATCAGTGGAATAGTGCATCCCTTGTTACATGAATTAAATACACCAATTTTTAAAGTCATAGCTTCATCATTCAAAAACATTTCTAGATGAAAAACATACCACTCTATAAACATTTTATATCACATAATTAAATACATATGTATGTAAATACACACTTTGAAAAATATACCTATATATGCATAATTATGTGAAAAAAATCCAAACTGAGGTTATTATCAATATTTTCATAACTATTAATAAATGAAATCAATCACCATTATGGCTGAGGCGTAATAGAGGACAAACCATGATTATCATTTTTTATCTACTTTGCTAACTCACATTACAAAAAACATACACACACACACACACACACACACACACATATATATCACACACACACACACACACACACACACACACACACACACACACACACACACACACACACACACACACACACACATATATGTATACTTAAAGCATCATAAGCAAAGGAATGGTCGAGATGGAAAATACCTTCAGGAGTTTGATAAAGAAGTGACTGCTAATGATGAAGAACTAATAGTCAATTTGACATCCTATTGTCTAACACATGAAGAAAAAATGTTTTGAATAAAGGCTTGAATTATGTACCATCGCATTTTCTGTCTCAGTATGATATTTGCATGGAGATTAAAAGTTTATGTAGAATCTTGAACTTAAAGTATTTTTTTCATACTAAGGGTGAAACTGCTAATGTGATGTTTCATAATTTTAAGGTTAAAAAAAGTACCTTTACCCCTCCTTATCATCCTAGAGTAACATTTTTTGAAGATACTGTGTTAAGAGATTTACTCGGAAATCAAAATGACATATTTAAACATTATGGTGACAATTTATCTAGGATAGAAAGAATGGGACTGAGACAGTTAAGAGACAATAAGGATATAGTGATACTAAAGGCTGACAAGGGTGGGGCTACAGTAATTTGGGAAGCATCTGAATATATTAAGGAAGCTCAAGACAGTTAAGTGATGGTAGATTTTATTATAAACTACCATTGGATCCCACTGTTGATTTCAAGCAAAAAAATTGATGGAATACTGATGGAATATAAAATGAAAGGTTGAATAACAGATGCTATGTACAAGAAATTAATAGTGGAAAATCCTAAGATGCAAATTTTTTATATTCTTCCTAAAATACATAAGAAAATTTATCCGCCACCCGGTAGACCAATAGTATCAGGTAGAGGGTCCTTGATGGAACCCATTACTATGTATCTAGAGTATCAGTTCAAGCCGGTATTACATCTGGTTAGATCTAGGTTAAAAGATTCAAATGGATTTTTGATATTAATGAATGACTTGCAAGTTACTCAGAGTTCTTACATGTGTACCTTAGATGTGCAATCCCTTTACACTAGTATTCTACACCATGGGGGCATCACTGCTATTAAGTTTTGGTTGTCTGAATATGGTTTGTATTTTGTGAACATTGTCAGTTTTTGATATAGTTATTAAGATTGGTGATGGAGCATAATGTCTTTTATTTTGGTAAAGAATGTTATCTACAAGTCAAGGGAACAGCAATGGGTACCACGTTTGCCTCAGTATACGCTGATCTCTTTATGGGATACACTGGGCATGTGTTGACGTATAATGAAAACAACTTATTTAAGATGGATCTAGTGATGTGTTGATGCTTTCTAGATGATTGTTGGGCAATTAGGTTTGGTTCATTAATCAAGTGGAAGGAATTTGTTGAATATTTAAACTCTAATGAGTTTGAAATAAAATTTGTAGATAGAATAGAAACTTCCACTATTGATTTTTTAGATGTCCACATCACGAAGGCGTTGGATGGGACCATGACTACTGGGCTTTATAGAAAGCCATTTACCAAAAATGCTTTACTGGAGGCTGATAGCTGTCACCCAAGACACACAATTACCAACATACCTAAAGCCAAATTTCAGAGGCTGAGACAAATATGCAGTGATGATATGAATTATTATATAGAAATAGAGAAAATGGGAGATAGATTTGTTCAAAGGGGCTAAAATAGATCTCAAATTAATAGAGAAAAAGAAACAGCTCTCAAATTAAGAAGAGAATTTGTCTCACAAGATACTCGGGGGTCAGAAATTATGGTTGAACAGTTTAAACCTAGGTTATTAACAACTTATGGCACCAACACCTTTAAAATCAGAAATGTGATAGATAAACATTGGCATATATTCAAATCTGATGACTTCTTTGACCAATACCTTGAAGAACATTGTTCCTATAGTTATAAACATGGCAGGAGTATTGGTGAGTGTTTATCATGGTATAAAAGGATGAACATTGAAAAAATGAACAAAAGGTAGTATTTTAAGAGGTTGCAATTGGTGTGGGAAGTGTGTATATTGTAAAGTGATATCAAAATCTAAGTCATTTACTTCAATAAATACTCCAAAGGTTTTTGAGATTAGATACTTGATCACCTGCTGCACAGAGTGGGTTGTCTATATGGCAATCTGCCAATGTGGAGCTTTCTATATAGGCCAGACCTCTAGAACTTTTAAAAATCTTATAGCGGTAGACTTAAGTGACATTAATTGTCAGAGAACTAGGAGTGCACTGTACAAACACAAGACTAAACATTCTGCACATTTTCTCTTTGTAGGAATTGATTTGGTCTGGGGCAAGAATGTTCCTGTGGTAGAGAAACATGAAATTTTGGACAGAAAAGAATGGTTACTGATAATAAATCTAGGGGCCATGTATAGACCCGGCCTTAATGAGTATCTCTAAAGTACACATGTGTGTGTGTGTGTGTGTGTGTGTGTGTGTGTGTGTGTGTGTGTGTGTGTGTGTGTGTGTGTGCTTTTTGTAATGTGAGTTACCGAAGTAGATAAAAAATGATAATTATGGTCCGTCCTCTATTATGCCTCAACCATAATGGCGATTGATTCGATTTATTAATAGTTATGAAAATATTGATAATAACCTCAGTTTGGATTTTTTTCACATAATTATGCATATATAGGTATATTTTCGTAAATGTGTATTTACATACATATGTAATTAATTATGTGATATAAAATGTTTATAGAGTGGTGTGTTTTTCACCTAGAAATGTTTTTGAATGATGATGCTATGACTTTAAAAATTGGTGTATTTAATTCATGTAACAAGGGGATGAAGTATTCCACTGATGACGCCAGGAGGAAAAATCGGTTTGGGTCTCACTTGTTGTTGTGTTGCTGGCTGTGTAGCTGGCCACCATGACACTGTGGATTATTTTTAATAAATAATCTTTTACTGCAGCTGATTGTGGTTCTTTTTGGGCGCTTATCTTAAGGATAGAGTGCTTGGATTTTACTTGTAGTGCTGGACATATTTTTTGTTCTATATCTATCTATATAAATATATCTATCTATCTATATATATATATATATATATATATATATATATATATATGTGTGTGTGTGTGTCTATATATATATATATATATATATATATATAGAGAGAGAGAGAGAGAGAGAGAGTGAAAGATACCATGAGATTCAATATAAATACACATATATGGTCCAGATCCCTTAACGCCTGCACTAAGTGTGCACCGTTCTGAGTAAACAGATAACACAAGCATAACTCACACCTTCTTCCTCCTAATTTTAGTTTTCCTACAGATTTTTTGCAGCTTTAAATATCAACACAGATTCATAAAGGTTACCACAAAGTGTAGACTACATGTACACTTAATGTAATCTTTCTGAGTGACTAGAAAGTAAAAATAAAATCTCGACCCCCAGCTGGAACAGGAATTTTTAGGAACTATTCTAAGGCTAATCTCCTGCTATTAAGTGAGAACCTGGCAAAATTTCAAACCCTCATAAACCCTGAAAACACTTCTGCTTATGCATAACTGTTCACAGAAACCCTGTACAAGCATGTTAATAGCTGCATAGAGGCAGATGTACCCACCAGGAGGAAGTACAGAACTAACTAAAAACAAACGGGTCTATATTAGAAGCATAAACGGTTGGAATGTTGACAACCTGTTGATCGACACGTTATGTGTCGAATGACCATTTTAGTGAATGGCTACAACATTGATTTCTTTCCAAGGGAAAGAAATCGATAGGCCAGATATGAAAAACACATTATAACACACACTATAAAGAGGGGGACTTCGGCCCCCACACTCCTTAATGTGGGGGGCTGTGCCCCCCAACCCCTAACTAAATATACTAACTCCAAGATCACACTACAGTGGGGAAAAGGGCAGATTTAACACAAAGGCCTACCGATTTCTTTCCCTTGGAAAGAAATCAATGATGTGGCCATTCGCTGAAATGGTCATTCGACACATACGTGTCAATCAAGAGGTTGTCGACATTCTGACCGTTCGTGCTTCTAATATAGATCCTCAGAAAACAAGCTGCACTGGTGGAATCAAAAAAATCAATCAGCTATATAACAGGAAGAAAATCATGGCAAAAATTAGGAGGTGCAGCACCCAGCAGGATAAAAGCACTCTCATCAAACTAAACAAACAACTCAGAGGACAAATAAAGTCTACCAAAACCAAATTTGAGGTAGTTTGGCCTCCCAGGGCAAGGACAGCCACAAAGTATTCTTTAGCTATGTCCGTAATCTCAAAGGCAATACACAAATGTGTGTAAAGCTCATTGTAAATGGAGCCACCTATACTGAGCCAGAAGATATAGCAAACCTCCTGGCTGAGTAATTCAGCTCAAACTTTACTTCTGTCTCCCCCTCAACCTTCCCCCAGGAAATATCATCAAATATAACTCCCCTTACCATCATTAAAGAACAGGTCCTTAATGCTCTCTCTAAGAGCAAGAATACTGCATTAATGGTCCCAGACAATATCCCAGGATGCCTTCTAAATAGCATGAAACATGACCTATCAGGGCCTCTGGATTTTTGTTTAACTGTAGCCTCCAAACAGGATTTGTGCCTCATGAAAGGAGAAAGGCAACAATCATCCCTCTACACAAAGGTGAGCCATCTACAGACTCTGGAAATAACAGACCCATAAGTCTCACTAGTCTAATATGTAAAGCCTTGGAAAGAATTATCATGTAGATAATCAACAGAGATATTGTAAACCTCCAGACACTGGACCCAACCCAATTTGGTTTCTTCAAGGGCAGAGTATGCCTACTTAACATGGTAGACTTCTTTGAGAAGGTCACCAAAGCAATGGATGAAGGCAAACTGGTTCACACTGCCTGCCTTGACCTGGCCAAGGCATTTGACACAATACCCCACTTGGGCATTATTGACTAACTCAAGAGGTTAGGTACAAACCCGTGGATATCCAACTGACTCACAGACAGTACCCAGGAAGTTAGAACTGGGGTGTCCACCTCTACAAAGAGGCCAGTCACAAGTGGTGTCCCTCAGGGATCAGTTCTTGGACCGCTCCTTTTTGGTATTTACTTTTCAGAAGTCAAGGCCAATGTTAATGATCTCTGGCTAACTAAATTTGCAGATGATTGCAAATTAGGAGCTGTCACTGAATCTCACACTGACACAAATGTTCTCTAGGAGGGGCTGATGCAGACAAACAATTGGTGTCAGAGCCATGGACTAAAACCAAATGCCAAGAAATGCATACTAGTATCCTTTGGGAAGTCATCCATCCTTGGTAACTATCATATTAATAACACACCCCTTACAGTTGACCCAGTAGTCAGACACTTAGGGACACACATAAATAGTGATCTAGCCTTTGACCATCACATGTCTACAATGGTGAGGAAATCATTCTAGGTTGCACGACTTATAAACAAAGGTATAGGTTCATAGGTTCATAGGTTGATACTAGGCTATCTGCCCTAGGGCATTTATAAGCCTAGCCAGAGTGTGTTTGGCTTTCGCCACCCTTTTAGATTAGTTGACTGTGCCTCTGTATAGTAGGTCACAAAAGGTAGCCCTTTTAAGGTTAGTTTACTGTACCTCTGTCAAGCAGAGACACAGAAGAGATCCCAGGGGTAAACTTACGATCTCTCATCCACTCATCAAGATTTCTCTTGAAGAGGGTCAGTGAGGGGCTCTGCCTAACATCGATTGGGATTTTGTTCCAGAGTGAGGGGAGCCTCTGGGATATGAATCTGTCCCTCCAGCATGTCCTATTTATTTCTGTGCTGAGGTTCAAGTCCCTGGAGTGTGTAGCTCTAAGGGATTTGGATTTCCTGAGGTGAAGCATGTCCATTAATTCTGGGTTGGACATGGCTTTATATGTCAGACACAGATCGCCTCTGAGTAGGCGGTATGCAACTGAGTAGAGCTGGAGTTTCTTTAGCCGAACTGCATAGGGCATCTGTTTGAGCCCCTTGATCCTCTTGGTGAGGTACTTTTGGGGTCTTTCCAGTTGTTGCAGGTGTCGGGTAAGGTACATCCCAAATGGGGAATTGTATTCAATTATGGGCTTGATAAGTGATGAGTAGAGGGGCACAATGACCTCTCTTGATCTAGATGTGAACCCTTTCGTGATAAGGTGGGCTATATAGAAGGTCTTTCTAACCACTTTGGCAATGTGATTGTCAAAGGAGAGATTGTTATCTACTTGGGTCCCCAAGTCCCTAATTACTTTTCGTACTTAATGGATTACCACCTATATGGTAATTTGTGGGCACTTTGTTTTTCCCAAAGGGGATGACTATGCACTTTTTGGCATTTAGCTTTAGGCCATGGCTCTGGCACCAGTTATCCATCTCTGTGAGACCCTTTTGGAGGATGCTTGTGTCAGCCAGAGAGTTGATTATGGCACCCAGTTTGCAGTCATCTGCAAACTTGGTCAGCCATAGTCCACCCGTGTTAGCCTGTACCTCGGAGAAATATATACCGAACAAGAGAGGTATTGTTCCACTGTATTCTGCATTCATCAGACCAGTCATTGAGTACAATGCCCCCTTTGGTATGTATCTAACCAGGCATATCCAACAAATGGAATGTTCATAGAGGTTCCTCAGTAAAAGAATACAGGGAGTAAGTATTCTGTCCTATGCAGACCGCCTCAAGGCCCTATCCCTGTATTCTGTCTCCAACGGGCTTTTGAGGGGACATCTATGCCTGGGATACAGAGCATTGTCATACCCCATTCTGATGGACCTCCTACATAACCACAAAACAAACAGTACCAGAATTAACCATTCTAAAGACTTAAACCTTGCCTGTGATATGAATAGGACCTGCTGGAGACATAGGTATGTATCCCAGAGACTACCCTGTCTATGGAACAGGCTCCCCATCCATGTGAAGCAGAGTTACTCCCTAACCCAATTCAAGTGCAACTTGGACAATTGGATGGGAAATCGGAAATTCATCCCTGGTTTGGCATGTCTTTGGATGAATATGGACCATATATCTATATATATATATATATATATATATATATATATATATATATATATATATATATATATATATATATATATATATATATATATATATATATATATATATATATATATGTATGCAGTTTACCTTTACATGTGTGTAATGCACATGTGTGACATGCACAAGTTTTCGGAAGGCTGAAAACAAAATGCATCGGATATGCAATAAGCGAATGCACAGTAATGTTTGCTCATTGCAGATTTGGCATTTTTGGTGCGAGCTGCACTATAGTGGGGATCGAGAAGTGGACCTTTTTCCCACTGTAGTGAGACCTCAGAGTTTGAATAATAAAGTAGGGAGTGTGGGGGTGCAGCCACCCACATGGGGGTGCAGGAGGGGTGCAGCCCCCTGCATTACGCTTTGTCTTTGAATTGAAGTTCGAAAACCAGCGAATCTGGTTTTCGATTTGCTGATTTTTGAACTTCGGTGCAGATTGGACTGACAATTTTCATCTTTCTGGTTCGCACAAAGGGCCATTCGGTAGGTTGATTTTCAACCTTTCAAAGGTAAACCATATGCATATATGGATCCCTATCAGATAATAGAAACTTCATATGACTGAAACTCATTTGACTGAGACCATAAGATTGAAATTTGAAAATACTGAAAAATCACTTGACTGAAACCCATAATACTGAAATCTTACAATACTAAATTTCAACATACTGAATTGCAAAGTGGACAATATAAAACCAGAATAAGTAGGGGCTATGCCCCCCACACCCCCTAACTATATATACTAACTCCAGGATTGCACTACAGTGGGAAAAAGGCAAGTATAGGGAACGTATATATAGTTAGGGGGTCCCCCCACCTATTCTGGTTTTATATCGTACACTTTACAATTTAGTATGTTGAAATTTAACATTGTAAGATTTCAGTATTATGGGTTTCAGTCCATTGCTTTTTCAGTATTTTGAAATTTCAGTCTTATGGTCTCAGTCAAATGGGATTCAGTCAAATGCAATTTTTATCATCTGATAGGGATCCATATATATATATATATATATATATATATATATATATATATATATATATATATATACTATAAAATGTCCAGCAAATAAGTAAACACATTTGAAAGACCATGTAACTAATTTGCTGTCTTGAGCTGTAAAAAGTATGTTAAAAGACTTTGCAAGTTTCTCTTAGGGAGGAAGGTTGATACTTTGAGTCAACAATTGCTTCTTTTGAATCTCTAATTAGATTCAGATGTTGTTCCTCTGTGTATGGAGGGGAAGAGCCAGAAGGAGAACAACAAGGCAATTTATAAACAGGCCAGAAGTGGTTTGTCCAGGCCACTAGCTCTTGGGAAGTTTCCAGATAGTACCATGGACTGCAGTTCACTAAGAGGAAATCATTTTAAAAGAATGTTGTTGATGGTACGTCTCCCATTGTAGGCCCATTGCAAGTCATTCTTCTAGGAATGAGATGGAATAACCCTCTATGCAGAGACTGTTGAACCAACAGGCACCTTTTACTATCTACAGTAAGTGCTTCTCATGACTTGCTGAATATGGATTGGATTGCTGCCCTGTACCATTGATTTTCTTTCTGCATTTGTGTTTCTGCTTGTCATATGCTAAATATTCAAATAGTATAGATAAGAACCAGTAACTCAGTGAGATATAGATAGGAAAGATTTTGCTGGTTAGACAGAGGTTTCTTTTAAGTATTCTAGTTGCTCAAACTACTTATTTTTTTCTATTTTCATATTATAATTTACAATTATATATTTCTCAGCATATAGGTTCATAGGTTTATAGGTGTGTACTAGGCGAATGGCCCTGGAGCCTTTACAGGCCTAGCCCATAGGATTACCCTAGCATTGTGCCACCCGACCTTAGTTCCCAGTGCCTCTGTTGAGTAGAGCCACTGGAGTGATCCCCGGGGTGAATTTTCTATTTCCCATCTACTCATCAAGATTTCTTTTGAAGAGAGCCAGTGAGGTGCTCTGCTTGACATGTATGGGAAGTCTATTCCAGAGCATGGGCAGTCTCTGGGTTATAAATGAACCTGTCCCTCCAGCATGTTCTGTTGACTATGTTTGAGCTCTCTGGAGTGTGTGGTGCGGAGTGATTGGGATTTCTTTACATGTAGAATTTCTAACAGAGCTGGGTCAGACATGGCTTTGTAAGTCAAGTTAAGATCGCCTCTAAGTAGGCGATATGAGACAGAGAATAGTTGGAGTTTTTTGAGTCTGTCCATATAGGACAAGTGTTTAAGGCCTAGGATCCTCTTTGTGAGGTACTTTTGTGGCCTCTCCAGTTGTTGCAGGTGTCTAGTGAGGTACATGCCAAATGGGGCATTGTACTTGATGATTGGCCTAATGAGGGAAGAGTAGAGGGAGACAATGACCTCTTTCTTCCTGGATGCAAAACCCTTAGTAATAAGATGTGCCACATAGAAGGACTTTTTGACCACAGTGGCAATGTGGTGGTCAAA
Organism: Protopterus annectens; assembly: GCF_019279795.1. NCBI lineage: Eukaryota > Metazoa > Chordata > Ceratodontiformes > Protopteridae > Protopterus > Protopterus annectens. The sequence goes on along the minus strand of NC_056731.1, from coordinate 1,662,609,878 downwards.
AGAGAGGTTGCTGTCAGCCTGTGTTCCCAGATCTCTTATAAAGCCTTCTGTGTTCAGTGGACTACCATCGATGTGGTAATTTAAGTGAACTGGGTTTTTCCCAAGGGGATAAAGACACATTTTTTTGGCATTGAGCTTAAGGCCATGGTTCTGACACCAGTCATTAGTCTCAGTGAGGCGTTTCTGTAGGATTTCACCATTACTTGGGGAGTTAATAATAACTCCCAACTTGCAATCATCTGTGAACTTTGTCAGCCAGAGTCCCTTCGTGTTGGCCTGGACTTCAGAGAAGTAGATACCAAACAGGAGAGGACCCAGGACCGAGCCCTGTGGGACTCCACTTGTGACTGGTCTTCAGTCTGACTTGGAGTCAGCTCCTTTCACACTGTGTGTTCTATCTGTGAGCCAGTTTGCAACCCACCTAGTGATATAGGGGTTGTGCCTAGCTTAGTGAGTTTTCCTATGATTCCTGAGTGAGGAATGGTATCAAAGGCCTTGGCCAGACCAAGTTAGGCTGTATGCACCACCTTTCCTTCATCCACAGCTCTGGTGACTGACTCAAAGAAGTCAACCAAGTTGAGCAGGCAAGATCTACCATTCATAAAACCAAACTGTGTAGGATGCAGAGTTTGGAGCTTCCCTATATCCTTGTTTATTAGGTCCATATGATGCGTTCCATAACTTTGCATATCAGACTCGTCAGGCTAAGGGGGCAGTAGTTCCCAGGTTCTGAAGTCACTCCTCCTTTGTAGAGAGGGATGACTGTAGCAGTGTAACATTTGGTAGGAACAAAGCCTGAGGTAAGGCTGTGATTGAACAGGGCACACAGGTGAAGTGCCAGTTCACTCTGCAGTTCATGTAGAACATAGCCAGGGATATTGTCAGGTCCCATAGAAGCTGTATTCTTGGCCTTGACAGTGCTATTTTAACGTGTGCAGCAGTAATACTGGGTGCCTGGCAATCTACTGGTATTGTGATTGGTCCTTTGGGGGGGGGGGGTAAAGTTGGCACTGAATCTGTTGGCCAGTATATTGGCAATATCTTTTGGCTCGGCATAGGAGGTAAAATTTTGCAGTAGTTCAGATCAAATCTGGATATTGCCATGGAGATTCCTTACACAACTATAGAAGGCCTTGTGGTTGTCTTTACTATCTGCTGCAATTCTGTTTCCATATCTAGCTTTAGAGGTGTTGATGAGGGATCCCAATTTTTTGTTGAGTCTAATAAGGGAGTTTTTCCAGACTTGGGACTTTACCTTACTCTGCATCAGTTTCCTCCTCCTGTTGTAGTTTGTTTATGGCAGGGGACCACCAGATTGGCTTCCTTTTTTGGAGGAGAGCGTCTTGGTTCTGTTGGGTATGGTGAGATCCATGCATTTGTGTTTGTGTTTGGATAGTGCATTAGTATATGATTCTGTGGTCATGCAACTATTCTTCATTTGCATGGGTGCCATGTAGTTACCCACCTCTGTTTTTAGGAGCTCAAAGTTAGCTTTGGAGAAGTTTTTCTTGATGGTTACCTTTGCGGGGTAGGGGATTGATGTGGATTTCCAAGGTGATTAGTTTGTGGTCGGATCTAACCAGGGAGGAGTTGACTATTGGTGTATAGCAATGGTTGCCCATGTTAGTAATGACAAGGTCAAGGATGTTGCTACCTCTAGTGGGGGTAAGAATGAGCTGGTCCAGGGCATTGGAATTAATGAATTCCAGGAATCATTGGGCAAGTGTATTGGTACATGAGTAGTTTTCCCAGTTAATGGAGGGGTAGTTGAAGTTGCCCAGTATGAGAGTGTTAGGTTGGACCCTAATATTCTCCAGGGTGCTTAGGAATGTGGAGTGTGAGTCTTGAACATGGTTGGGGACCTACACAATCTACAATCTGAATTGGTGTCTTACCCAATGTTGCACCTGAAGCATTTCAGATGTGTTATGTTGGGCTACCAGTCTAGAGGTGTGTGTATCCTTTATGAATATGGAAACACTACCCCTTTGGAGCTTCGGTCCAAGTTCTGGGGCCGAAAGGTGTGGAATGAGTTATAGCCTGGTAGTGCAGGGGTGCTTACTGCTGCCTTGAACCAGGTCTCTGTTACAGCACAAATGTTGATGTTCTCCGTTTTAAGGAGTGCTTCCACCGAGTGCATTTTGAGATTTAGATTTCTAGTTTGAGCAGCATGACCCTCATATTGCATTTGTTTGTAGCTGTTATGGTGGTAAATTGGACTTTGGAACACCGCCTAAAAAGGCACTATAGAGGTGGCAAGAGCCTTGGCCAGTATCCGGAATCCCAGGGGTGACAGATGCAGGTCACCTCTGGCAAAGCATCGAGGTCTGTCAATCATGTCATCCCAGGCAGACAGATACTGGATCCCCTTAGAATGACACCAGAAACTTAGCCAGTTGTTGAAAATAAAAATTCTGCTTGAACTGTGGTATCATTCTGGGTGATGGTAGGATGCTGCTCAGGGCTAGGGTCTTACCCACATGGGCTACATAATCTGAGAGCTCCTCCATGTCTCTTTTCATGTAGTCCTGGGAGGGACATCTCAGGTCATTCACACCCACATGTCCAATGACAGAGTCATATTTGTATCAAACAAAACCAAAAAAGTAGCAACAAATGAATAATCCACAGAAAAGCAAATGCAGGCCAAAGGACTCCACAAAGAAGAAGTGGTAAATCCACTTTATTTATACAGCAGTAAAAGGTTAGCTCTTTCGTCCCTGAAACAAACTAGGAACTTCATCAGACAAATAAAAAATGTTCCAACAGCTTTTTAAATCTTGCGAACTAAAGTGCATGTGTAGTGGTATCACAAACCACACCTCTAAACTCAACTAAACCACACCCCTGGTTCATGACATATATATAGCCTTGCTTAAGAGAAAATACCTGAATGAATGACTTGAGTATAAAATGTAATGTATAAGATAACATATCAAACATTTTAAAATTGTAAACAAATATAAATACTAAATAGATACTGTTAAGATGCATATCTAATAGGCATAAATAAGTAAAAAAGCATATTTTTTCTATTAAAAACCTTGTGCAAAGTACTTGTAAAATACTTATAAAATCAAGTATTTACATAAAAGTAACTTGTATATATGTAAATACATATGAAAATCAGGTGTCATCTATTCAAGGCTTTTAATTTTAAAACACTTGAAATAGAAACAGCCTCATTCAACCCAGGCCAAACCTTGGCATTTAAGTGCAACTGCCATATCAATTCTTGTCTTTCCAGTAGCAGTGGCCATGCACCCCCCTCCATTGTTCACTGCTACACTGTCCGACACTATAAATCTAAAATTGTGTCCACTGTTTTCCTTAACCTATTTTGCCAAAGAATTAGACTCACATTCATCTCGGATGTCCCCCATATGTTCCCCAATGCGATGTTTGAACTTATGTTCAGCTTTTCCTATGTAGAAACACATACATTGGGAACACTTAGCACAATAAACCACTTTTTCTGAGTTGCAAAAAAATTTACCCAAAATTTTGTAGCTCGTCCCATTAATATTAATTTCATTCACTGGCAAAATATATGGGCAAAACTTGCACTTACCACACTTAAACATATAGCTTGTTTTTTTGGGGATGTTTAGATTTTCAAAAAAGCATTTCAAATTCTTGCCCTTTTTATAAACACAGACTGGGTATTCACCTACATGTTTCATGCTATCCCTGTCTGTACTCAATAAACTCCAGTTCTTATTAAGTGTTCTTTTAATAAAGTGGCTGTCAGAAGAGAATGTTTTGATGAATATGGCACTATTGTCAAACTTGGCTTTATTATTCTCTTTGTTTGTTACCACGTCCAACCATGTTATGTCTATTGTTGATGGAGCATGGTAGGATTCTGCCACCGAACCATCTAACAGTAGGTTCTGGTCAGTAGGTCCGTCCCCAAATAATGCCCTAAAATGTCCATTTTGTCTCTTTGTAATGACTTCCCTCATTACTTCTTGAATTAAATCTCTAGTGTAACCTCTCTTTAGGAACATATTTTCTAAATTATTACATTCTAAAAGAAAAATTATCCACAATGTTACCATCCTCGCAGCTCTAACGAATTGCCCTTTCAAGACAGCTCTTTTTTGGGTGTGAGGATGGTTGCTAACATAATGGAGAAAACTATTACAATATGTTTCCTTTTGCTACAGCTCTGCCAAGAACTTTTTGTGTGTACTGTACTGTACTGTACTGCCAAGCTACAAAATTTTGGGTAAATTTTGTTGCAACTCAGAAAAAGTGGTTTATTGGCTAAGTGTTCCCAATGCATGTGTTTCTACACAGGAAAAACTGAACGTAAGTTGAAACACAGCATTGGGGAACATATGATAGACATCAGAGATGAATGTGAGTTTAATTCCTTGGCAAAACATGTTAAAGAAAACAGTGGACACAATTTTAGATTTATAGTGTCGGACAGTGTAGCAGTGAACAATGGGGGGGGGGGTGCATGGCCACTGCTACTGGAAAGACAAGAATTGATATGGCAGTTGTGCTTAAATGCCAAGGTTTGGCCTGGGTTAAATGAGGCTGTTTCTATTTCAAGTGTTTTAAAATTAAAAGCCTTGAATAGATGACACCTGATTTTCATATGTATTTACATATATACAAGTTACTTTTATGTAAATACTTGATTTTATAAGTATTTTCCAAATATTTTGCACTAGGTTTTTAACAAAAAAAATATGCTTTTCTACTTATTTGTGTTCATTAGATATGCGTTTTAGCAGTGTCTATTTAATATTTATATTTGTTTACAATTTTAAAATGTTTGATATGTTATATTATACATTACATTTTATACTCAAGTCATTCATTCAGGTATTTTCTCTTAAGCAAGGCTATATATATGTCATGAACCAGGGGTGTGGTTTAGTTGAGTTTAGAGGTATGGTTTATGATGTCACTACACATACACTTTAGTTCACAAAATTTAAAAAGCTGTTGGAACATTTTTTAATTGTCTGATGAAGTTTCTAGTTTGTTTCAGGAACGAAAGCGCTAACCTTTTACTGCTGTATAAATAAAGTGGATTTATCGCTTCTTCTTTGTAGAGTCATATTTGTACCTGTTGTTGAAGGACCTGAGTGCATGCATTATGTGGCGAATTCTGGTGCCTAACAGGCAGATGATTGTTACTTTCTCCTTATTCAACCTAGTGAGTGGGACATCAGTGTGCCTCACTATCGAGTCACCTATGACTAGTGTGTTGGGCATGTTGTTTTGCCTTAGGGGCTTTGACTGAGTGGCACACTCTTTAGGAGAGTTGTGTGCCTCGTGATTAGTTTTGTGTTGTGGTGGTTGAGTGCATTTCTGTCTTGGAGGACTCCACTGTTTAGGAAGATTTTTATTGAGATCCTCCACGAAGGTGGGTGTGTGGCTTGTCTTTTTATGTGAAGGCAGTGCTGGTGTGTGTTCTGGAGGGCTATGTGTTCCATGTGATGTGGTGTAAGTGTTGACCTTTTCCTCTTGACCAGCTATTCCGGTCTTTGCTTGAGAGTGTGTGGCTTTCATTTTGGATATATAAGTGCATCTCTCGCAAGCCTGAGTGTTGGGAGGTAAGAGGAGAGGGTTGTCAGTGTACATAAGGCAGTTGCTGCATTGCCTCAGGATGCCCAAGTTCACCAGGTTAATAGAAAAAAGCACAGGGAACTGACGTTTAGACATGCCTGGAGGGGTGGGCATTAATAATAAGTACTGCAGCTGTTTCCTTGTAGAACATTTAGTGCTGGTAGCACTTTTGTGTGCTACAATAAGTGCTACAAGACGTCTGGTAAAGTGCTAAACTAATAAGCTAGTAAAAGTGTAAGAGAGGAGAGAACTAGCAGATCTAAGGGAAAAATTGAAGAGCTCAGATGCTTACAAACAGTCCCTGATACAGCAAATCTGCATCTGGACTAGACTAGTTACAGGAAAGGCATAGGAAAATATTTAACTATTGGTTATATTACTCAACTTCTTTTTTAAGTAAAGTATTTTTATTTATTCTCCCTTAAAAGCTTGTGGCAGATGCATGCATTTAATCATGTATTAATTAATAAGAAGGCATTTGCTATGAATGGTGACTAGCTGCTGGTATCCACTTCTGATTAGCAAAAGTACTCTGCTATACCTAAATGTTTGTGTTCAAAGATATTTGGCATATTTTTGGCATATTTCGTATAGGTGGAATTCTAACTGAAGTTCTCCAGTAAATTAATCTAGAGTTCTTATCGTGATCTACCTCATGCCATGACAAAAAGCTCTGGTACTGGGAAATATTACAAGCCTCCCATGGAAATCACTGTATAACTGTGTGTTTGAGTGTAACAGAATGTAATAGCATATTCAAAGTATAGTTACTGAGGATAAAGGAGAACCGGGAGGTACTGAACTCATAGAGAAATGGGAAAGCTGGGACTAAACCCCTTGATAATTGGGTGCTCAATTTGAAACCTGTTCCTGGGACTGCATGGTGTAGAACAATATCCCAGGGAAACATTTGATATTTACTGTAAACTTTTGATGCTGAGGTCCAGTTAGTGAGCTGTTTTGTCATTAATTTGTGTTCACATTTTATATTTCAGTCTTTTTGGTATTAGTGGTATTAATCTTGATGAAATAACCCCTGGCAGTCATTCGATTACTTTGGGCAGTGGAGGAGAGCCAGGGACCATAGCACCTGCACACCATCACAACATATACAACTTACTTAAGGAAAAAAAAACTTTATATAACAAACTCTGAAAAGGCAGCAGAGAGAGTGAGATATAGGTACAGAATGCAATATTTGTCAAAAAATATAAACAATAGAAAATAGAAGTCAATGAAGAGAGAACTGTGTGCAGATTGTTAAACTGGTCACTGGGTGGTACCATTACATCAAAACTGCTGATATGTCAGTAAAAATAAAAATAAAAAAAAGTTCAGACATCGTTTTCAAAGAGTTGCTCACACATTTCAAAATGGTCTGCTATACAGATGCCAATAATTCAGAAAATCATTGACTTCAAATAATTGTCTTAGTCTCTTGTGTCATTCTAAGGGATCCAATTTCTGTCAGCCTGGGGTAACATGATCAATAGACCTTAATGCTTTGCCAGAGATGGTCTTCACCTGTCACACTTGGGATTTTGGCTACTGGCAAAGGCTCTTGTCACTCTCATAGTGCCTTGTTTAGGCAACGTCACAAGGACAAAATTCCCAGCGTAAACGTTTCATCAAAAAACAGCCTCAAGGTTATGCTGATAAATGATAGGAGTCTTAGCATGAAAATGCACTCACTGGATGCAGTCCTCAACTTGGAAGATGCAATGCTGACATCTGTGTAGTCACGGAGACCTGGTTCAAGGTAGTGGATAGCATCCCAGCCATAACGTGTTACACCTCTTAGCACACGTTCAGACCACAAATGGAAGGCAGAGCACCTCTTTGGCCCTCTAAAAGTGCAATCTGGATGATTTGAGGGGTAATCATAAATTCACCCCAGGGGTTCCATCTGTGTCACTCTTAGACAGGAAAATAGGTGCTGATCATAGAAACAAGGGCAGAACTTGGCTATTCTTGTAAGGGCCCTAGGGCCATTAGCCTAGTAACTTCCTATGAATGGGATTACAGATAAATAATGCACAGTTTGTACTATCCTTTCTCAAATGGATGTCAAGAGAATGATTTAAACAATGAAAAATATCATGAAAAGGGGCAACAATTCAGAAGATTTGTGTACGGATGGGATTATAGAGAATGGATGTCTGTACCGTATGATCCTCATTCAAATGAACAAAGGAAATGATCCCTAACAGTGAAGAATATCATGAGAAAAAGCTGTAGCAAAAGCTGTGAAAATTATCATCTATATGGAACTTAGGAATATTCCCCTTCAGGGACTCAGTGTGTCGCATCAGTACAACTTTTGATGGGCAGAAGTTTGAAAAGCAGATTACCTACTTCAGCTACATTGATACATGTAAATCAACAGAATGTATTGGACACACATCAAATGAGAAGAAATTCTACTGTGTAAAGAATTGTGGAAGACTACCAAATATACAGTTAGAGCTAAATTAGGAATTCAAAGGGTGTGGGAACACCCACAGCCTGAGAGTGAAGTTGTTGGTAAAACAGCTACGTCAAATCCTACAGATTTCTTGGGGAATATGCTCAGCTGTGAAAAAGAAATGTAGAATTTTATACAAAGCAAATACACTCAAAGTAAGAGAAATGGAATTGGTACAACAACTCCTTTTGCAGAAAAATAAAGACTATGAAAAATTTATATTCAGCAGTTGTAGAAAGAGCAAGTCTTGAACACGTGTCTCCAAGTGATGCTGCAGTACATCAAGAATTGTCCCAGAGGATGGAACAGCAGTCAATTATAAATATTTCTGTTAAATTCTCCGGATGTGGAAGACCAGTAAATAAACTTGGCAGACATATAGACTGCTCCAGATTTAAACACTGAAAAGATTCACCCCAGGATTCTCAAAAGCTTGCACGGAGTGCAAGATCTGTGCAGGAGCTCAAGCAGGCAATATGTCTGCCGTGCAATCCAGGAACAGCCTACAGGGGCATGCACAAGCGCTCCTGAAGTAATCCTGCACGGACTAAGCCCTGGTATGTAAATCATCCCATTTGCAGGTGAAATCCATGTAAATGAGGTGATTTTGCAATCCAGGAAGCTTGCAACAATCCGTGCAAGACTAGCGCTATCTGCAGAAATGTACTCGGTTAGTAACCAAGTACATTTCTGCAAAATCCAAAATGGAGCTATGACAGCTCCGAATAAAGGCTGCAAATCAAGTAGTAAGCATGCCAATGGCCAAGTATAAGGCCATTGGCATTGCAAACAAAACAAAATATAAAAAAAAAAAAACAACTTTGATTGTTTTTTAGCTGATCTTGGCTGTTTAAGCATAGGGCAGCGGCACACAAACAGGATGGGGGTAATAAAATAAACCTAAAATAACCATTCTAACTAAAATCAGTATTCTGCCATGCAAGTCAATGGCAGGCAGAAGACAACTTGGCCAGTGAGTAGTGGTTGCTAAGGGGAGAGGCTCAGTGTGAGACATGTAACTATGCATTAGCAGGCAATTCTATGCAAATAAGGGGAAGGATAATGAATCCCAGTTTTCCCCAGCATGTGAGTCAGGTCCCAACAGTGTAAGAGCAGGAATAGCTTAGTGCAAGCCTAGGAGGCAGGTGACATCATGGTGGGGTGTGTCAGGCATACTGTAAGCTGATTGGAGCCCTGTGGCTTGGGTTTGCTCTTAGCTTAGCACAGCTAAGTTAGGGGGTGTGTCTAAACCTACCTAGCACTCTTTACAAAGCCTAAGCAGGTGTGCGTGCCACTCACCGGGGTTTACAGGAAGAAAAAAGAAGTTAAACCAGGAAATAGCAGCAGTGTGCACATCTTAGCACTCTGTTTGCGCGGCGCACATACAGGCTTAAACAGGGAGGCAATAGGAAGGGAAAACAGCAGTAGGAAGGTAATCAAGGAGAAGTAGATTAGCTGGCAGGTGAAATGTATCAAAATCAGCCAATTACACAGGCAGCAGACCAGCCCAACACAGAACACTACTATAAACTAAGCAAACACCTTCCCCTCTGGATTTTCCCACACTCTACACCACCGGTTTATACAAGCAGGGGAATCTTAACAAACAAACCTACAAAATGAGAAGGGCTGCAGCAGGCAACATAGAACAGCATGTGCAAGAGGCTGGGAGTGGTGAGGATGTGAATGCTGCTGAACAACCCAAAGTGAGGAGACGGAGAGGAGTGTACAGACCCAGGGTATCCTACCAGGGGCTACATGAGCTGGAGATAGTGGAGTGCTATAGGGTGGACAGAGACCTCCTACAGCAAATTGTTGAGCTGTGCCAGTCACACCTGACACACCAAACTGACCGAGGGGAACCCATCCCAGTGGATACCAAGGTATGTGTAGGCCTAGGTATACTAGCCACAGGTACCTCACAAAGCACAACTGAGGATATCATGGGGATCTCACAAGCATCAGCATCCAGAATATTCCACCAGTTCCTGGATGCCATGTCAGCACATGCCAGTGAGCATGTATATTTCCTCAACACCCATGAGGCATTGACCAGCAATATGCGTCTCTTCCACCAAATAGCAGAATACCCTGGGGTAGTGGGTATTATAGACTGCACACACATATGCATCAAAGCATGACCCGGTGAGCAGGGTAGGGCCTACATCAATTGCAGGGGCATCCCCTCCATCAACTGCCAGGTCGTATGTGATGCCCAGGTCATTATAATGAATGTGTGGGCTGGCTGCCCTGGAAGCTATGACGATTCTCACATATGGCATCTGACGCTCAGGTCACGGTTCTAGTGTCTGGACACATCTGGTGGAGCCTTGCAGTATTCACCAGCTACATGTACTCAAATTGTTATGGTATGTGCTATGCTACACAATATGATCCTGCAGAAACAGCTGCAGCAGATTTCTCATGGGGAAGGGCCACACAGCCCCCCAGCAATGCCAAGGCCTGCACAGGCACAGAGAGACCTGAAGGAGGAAAAACCTGAGCCTGCTGCAGTAGGCAGAAGAAGGTGTGCCCAGTATGCCCTAGCCTTGGCAAAGAGGCAATGCATAGCACATGCACTGACACAGTAGGGACCCGGGGAATGACACCTCTTTCTGACTCGCGTATACAGTAAAAGGAATGCCAAACATGACCCTATCTGTGCTCAACCATGTATAGGGAGTGTACTATGTGCATCTGACATAGGCAGCCCTCCAGCACCATCTGCAAGTCTGGCAAACCCTCAAGGTAAGTCAATCAACCTATCAATTGCCAAATGGAATAGAATGTGTCGTTACCTGTAGCTATGGTATGAATGTGAGCATGCAAGGGAATTGGTTAGCTGAATGTTATGGCAGCAGACAGTAGACACCCATAGTTGCACCATGACATCTGTAACACATACTGGAGTCAGCATAGTAGCCAGTACTACACAGGATAACAACACCCACTGCAGAAAATGTGCTGAGCAACATGTGTGCCCATATGACCCGCACATGCCAGTCAGGGCACTTCACATACCCAACAACAGTCTCAGCCAGCAGGACAGGCATAGACAAACCTAAACAGAGCCTGTGCCATGGCCCCTGAATGATGGCTATGGTTAACCTCCCCCCAGGCCTACACAGACAGACCACAGCAGGGCAGGCATTGGGAAGTTAGTTTTGAAGGGTAGGAAGTCAGACAATAATATGTAGGGCAAGCAAAGCCACGATCTGTAGTACACTGGTATGCCTCTAGTCAGCATGATAGTTAGCAATACAGAATGAAATGGAGTACCTGACATACCAGTCCAGTCACAGCAAATGTGTACAAGTGCCACGTGTGCCCCCCACATCCTACATAGTAATGTAATAACAGTCAGGTGTGCCCTTCAACCCTGTGTAGAAATGTAGAAATAGACAGGTGTGCCCCCCATCCTACATAGTAATGTAATAACAGTCAGGTTCCACCCAATCCTGTGTAGAAATGTAGAAATAGTCAGGTGTGCCCCCCACCATCCTACATAGTAATGTAATAACAGTCAGGTGCCCCCTCCAGTCCTGTGTAGAAATGGAGTAATAGTCAGGTGGGCCCCCCCATCCTACATAGTAATGTAATAACAGTCGGGTTATGCCCCTGCACTCCTGTGTAGCAATGTAGAAACAGTCAGGTGCCCCCCCCGCTATGCAGAAATGTAGTAACAGTCAAAGTCAAATGATCGATGGATACTCTGCAGAGACAGCATGCTACCTGTCGATGTACAACACAAAGGTCAGCACTGCAGCACAAACTACTTAGACACGATCCACACATTCAATACAGATGGCCATACTGGGCATGCTCATACACTTAAACACATGAAGCCCATGTCTGCAAACACTAGTGGACCAGACATATCTGGCAGTTGCAGTTTTTAGTGCAGACACTCGTCAGTATGCACCACTCATGCCTTGCACACACACAGTGGATAGGAATACAGACATATATGTCAGGACAACACACTATAATAAGCCAAAGGTAGATGTACATAGATGTGTGGAAGAGGGTGACTGTGACAAAGAGCCATCCAGGCCTGTCCCACCCAGCATATAGCCAAAGGGCCCCAAACACATGAGGTGCAGATGTCACTCACTGCAGATACTAGCCACCAGTATCTGTTAGCATTACAGACTATGTGGTGCACGTGTCAGTTGTGTAACATGACTGTACAAGGAAGTAGTCATCTAGCAGCTGTATACACGTACCTGTGAAATATGACCCCGTGCGTGCCCGCATGCGGCTTGTCAACCCCTAGATGAATGGGTTATGGCCCATGCACACACACTGCCCTCCCCATAGCCCTACTATGACAAGCCTGCTGAGGTCATCCACTGTGAAATACACCTTTGGGAGAGCTGTAGCCCAGTAATCTCTGTGGTGCATCCCATAACTGAGTACTGCTTGTAGTACGATAAACTAGTTAGGTAGGAGTTCTAACCCCAGACTTGGTAACTGTGTGTGTGTGTGTGTGTGTGTGTGTGTGTGTGTGTGTGTGTGTGTGTGTGTGTGTGTGTGTGTATGTGTGTGTGGGTGTGTGTGTGTGGTTGTGTGCATATCTGACTGTGTAGAGAGCAATGCTTTTTAGAGTACTCACACTCCCTATAATTCATATACTTAACTGTGGCAAGGCTGCTGATGTCACCACCTAGAAGTACACCTCTGGGAAGGTTGTAGCCCGGTAATCTCTGTAACACATTCTGTACCTGTGTACTGCTGTAGTGTGATAAAGTAGTTAGGTAATTGTTCTAATCCCAGGCATGGCAAGTGTGTGTGTGTCTGTCTGTCTGACCCTGTCTGTGTAGAGAACAATGATTTTTAGGGTATTCACCCTGTCTGTGTAGAGAGCAATGCTTTTTATGGTATTCACACTCCTTACAATTCATATACTCAACTTTGGCAAGGCTGCTGATGTCACCCACCAAGAAATATACTGCTGGGAAGGTTGTAGCCCAGTATTCTCTGTAGCACATCCTGTAACAGTGTACTGCTGTAGTGTGATAAAGGAGTTAGGTAGGTGTTATAATCCAAGACATGACAAGTGTGTGTGCCTGTCTGTGTAGAGAGCAATGCTTTTTAGGATGCTCACAGTCCTTACAATTCATACACTCAGCTTTGGCAAGGTTGCTGATGTCTCCCAATTAGAAATACACCTCTGGGAAGGCTGTAGCCCAGTAATCTCCATAGTGCGTCCTGTAACTGCATACTGCTGTGGTGTGATAAAGTAGCTATGTAGGTGCTCTAATCCCAGACATGCCAAGTGTGTGTCTGTTTGTCTGCCCCTGTCTGTGTAGAGAGAAATGCTTTTTAGGGTACTCACACTCCTTACATTTCATATACTCAACTTTGTCAAGGCTGCTGATGTCACCCACCTAGAAATACACCTCTGGGAAGGCTGTAGCCCAGTAATCTCTGTAGTGTGTACCATAACTGTGTACTGGTGTAGTGTGATTTAGAACTGTGGTAGGGTTCCATCCCCATCCATGGCAGCTCTGGCTGTTTTGTGTGTGTTTCAATGTCTGTGTATGGAGAAATGCATTATAGACTGGTCACACTCAGTACATTTCAAATGGCCTACTTTGGCAATCCTGCTGATGTCATTCATTGTAAAATACACCTTTGGGGAAGGAGTTCTCCAGTAATCCCTGTGGTGCGTCCTATAACAGCTCCATGCTGTAGTGTGCTATAGACCTCTGTTAGGGGTACTGTACCCACCCACATTGGTTGTGGATATTTTGTGTGTGTGTGTCACTGTCTGTGTAGGGAGCAATGCATTTTGGGCTAGTCACACTCACTACAATACAAATGGCCTACTTTGGCAACCCTGCTGATGTCATCCAATGTGATGTACACCTTTGGGGAAGGAGTACTCCAGTAATCTCCGTGTTGCAAACTATAACTACATAGTGTTGTAGTGTAATAAACTAGTTAGGTAGGGGTTCTACTCCCAGACATGACAGGTGTGTGTGCATGTATGTGTGTTTGTAACTTGTATCCTGTGTGGCGGTGGTTGTGAGTGTGTGGCCAATGTGGAGCGGGTTTTGCATATTTCTTATATGGTGGCACTACTATATATCACAATGTCCACCATACAGGGATAACAGATGTGAAATAGCTGAGAGGCTAGGTTGCAAAGCCATACCCATACATGTAACATCAAGGCCAGGCAATCACAGTTAGCAGCCCCAGTATTACCCAGAGCACACTCTCAACCCATGTCTCATACACACACATGCCTAGGCAACAGCCAATATGTGGGTAGTACACTGCATATTGCCACTGATAGTAACTATGGGGTGATAGCTGTAGGCTACTGAGGGCATGTCACCCTGTCCATCTGTCCAATATGCACATACATGCAGACAGTGCACCTTCCCCATGTTCCCCAATGGACAGCTGCAACACTTGTGGTGCCATCACATGTGACTCACAAAGGACATACCATGCCTGATAACATACCCTGCATTGACAGATGCCACTGACACCAGGGAATGCCATTAGCATGCTATCAATGTAGGTGCAGGGTAAACCTGCTGCCCATTACCAGTCCCTGCTACAGGTGGGCAAGACTGGCACATCTGATGATAATCTGTGTTCACAATATGGGCCAGACACCCCAGGTACAGTTCCACATGTCACTGTACATGCATGTGGGAGGAGTGCACATCCCAGACACCGTCCATGTCATGGACTAATAAACACATACATGGCAAGCAATGCACAGCATTGGCCACACACAATAGTCACCCAGGTGACTGGATGGGGGATACACTACCCACCTGTTTGGGCAAATGCAGACACTACAGCCCTGAGTCACAGTGCAGACCATTGTCATGAGGCCTGATGCCAAGGTATACCCATTGCCTAGCCTTGTACAGCCATCTGCCACAGGCGACCACTACACACCCTTGCAGACATGCATCCATGCGTGTCAGTACTGGCACCCTGTGTGTTTGTGTGTGTGTTGTATGGTGCATATGTTCACATCCACACTCCCTCAACCCCCATGGGCATACTGAAGTATGCTGTCTTATGTCAGACACCTCCGCATACCCTTTGCCCATAGAATGCCCATATGACCCATGTGGTGCATGTGATACCTGCACAGTGATGTGTTGTAACAATCCCACTACTGATGAGTTGTAATCCTAGCCCTGCCAAGTGTATCAATGTGTGTGCGTCCTGTGAAAGTGTGGCTGTGGTGATGCTGGCACCTGTTCATGCGGACAGGCACGTGTACATCACCTACCGTATAGCTACTGTATCCCTGTTGCAGATGTCAGTCACCATCACATATATGTTCTGAGGGCTCCACAACAGGTGACCCATGTGGCACATCCAAGAACTGCATGAACTGTGATAGCACTACCTAGTCATCAGGGGATAGATACCCTGTACTGGTAGGTGTGTGACACAAACATACTTAGGTTTTACTCTTCCACCCCTCCCTGACTTGGTTTTGCCTCTGTCTGCCTCTCCCACTTCCTCTCTGGTGGCTGTGGAGACCTACACCTGCTTTGCTTGGCAGCAGCGTGTGTATTTTAAGTGATGCTCATGATCAGCTGATGGCCTCTGCATGAATTGCAGCCCTCCCCTAGCTGATTGCATGTGGAACAGCTGTGGTAACATTCCCATAGCCAATTGCATGGAAACACACTCCAGTATCTAGGAACATCATGCTGGTGTTGGCCCTTTTCATTCACTGTGAGCAGGAAGTAGATCTGTTTTTTGCAAACAGCATCTCAGATGGATTGGGGACTTACTGCTAACAACATACACTGTGGAAACAGAGCAACACACAGGAGGGGGATGTGCCTGACCTGACTACAGACTGTAAATGCTGCTATATTGCACTTGGAGTACTGTTGGTTTAACAGTGTGTGTGTGTGGATATGACTGTCCTACATGTCTCAATACCTGCCATGTCAGTTCCATGTTTATGAGGAATCCCCATCTGCAGGGTCATCTGCAGTCAGGGTAGTGTGCTGTGCCTTTGGTTTCATGTGTTACCCACAGAGCATCAATCTGTGGACTGCAGTAGGTAGTGTGAGGATTGCAGTCTGTAGATGGTGAAAGCCGTGACAGTTACTGGCTTCATATCCCTCATAGGACATATGTTGCAACAAACCCTGTTACAACAGTAAATGTATGAGGTTATCACAGCAACATGTCATTATTGGCCCTGTGTATGTGCTTCCAGCCACAACTCTGTCAACCTGTATACATATGTCGTGCATTAAGTGGTGCATATGTGCTGTGCACCATAATTAGTGTCATCATATCTGATAACAGGCCAGTGAGATATCAGACTGCTACACGTTATGTACAGTAGAGGTCATATTTGATGACATAACCTGGACATTCTGTGGATGTTTGTACAGTACTGAGGTCTGTGTAGTTATGGTGAATGTCGACAGTGTGTGTATTGTTAATATGTACTTTAGCCTGTGTACAGACTATGGTAAATGTCATTGTTCTAGGTCCCGTCCTATCTGATGTTACATGCTGCTCCACTGTTTGGTACTGTATTGGCATACGTGTTTGTAGGGCCATACATACACATGTCCCATACCACAGAAAGCCATCAGACCAAACTGTGTATCAGCCTAGTATATGTAGGGTCAGTCTGTGAGTGGCACATATGAGGATGGTGTCGAACAGATAGTCCATATAATGTAATATTATGCTTGCTTAGCATATGTGGCTGTGGCTGTGTTCACATTGGTTGTGGTTATGCACTTTCACGCAGGTGTATCTTACCCTGTGCTGTGACATGCCTGTAAAGCCTGCTATATATGCAGGTACATGTGCATTCCCTCATAGGAGATGTAGGCCAGTGTTGAATCAGTCTGCCTGTAGCTTGCACAGTGCATTGTTACATTCCTAACAGCTTAGTGTACTTACCCAGTGAGATTTCATGTGCAGATACTTGTCTGATGTACTGCTGCCAGGCTTTCCTTAACAGTAATGTATGTCAGACAGAGCAGTGGTATGCTCTACAAATGTATGGCAATATCTAGTGGATAGTATATGGCCATGGCACCCCCGTACCAGTGGTTATTATGTGTCAGGCAAGACAGGGGTGTGTGAATGCATAACCTATGGTGGCAAATGTATTCCAGTCTTTATGTGTTATACCCATCTACATGGCTGTCTACATCCATATTGTCAGGCATGGTACACATGTTTAACACTAAGAGGTTATGTATATACCTCTGGACCGTACAGAGTGTGTCAGAATGTCCACATATATTGGCCAATATCTCTGCTGCAGTCCACAGGGCAGTACATGCTAGAAGTGGGATTTTACTATGATGTCCTTATGATGTCTGTCAGTAGCCAATGGTGCACATGTTATAAGCAAATGTGACCTCCCACACACACCATGTCTGTGAAGACAATCCCAATGACAGTAGCAATAATCTACTAATATACACGCTATACATACCTGACATCCCCTTGCACTATGAATATAGAGGCTGGAGTAGGGCTACATTCCATGCCCAGGGCATATGGTGGAAATAAATGTACATATTATTATGCAGATAGCCATATATATATGATTACACATGTGTAGTACTTCCAATTACCACTGTCATGGCAACCACCTACTCTAAACCCCTACATCATGTGGGCGTGGTCCCCTTACATTTCCTGTGTAATGGGCATCTTTCCTGTGTGTGGGCATCAGTGTTACAGACAGCAGGTAGCAATACCTCTTACAGGAGAACTGGCACATTCAGGGCAGCTACATATTTGTAGGAGGTTCATGAACTACAGACAGAGTGTGAGTAGAGTTGTGTTATGCTTTCTATAGTACTGGTGTTAGAGGGTGTGTGTATACATACTAGTTTACCTTGGAATGCAGTATGTCTGCATAGCTCTCAACTGTGGGCCTATC